>NC_134496.1:27636328-27971875 GCF_040206685.1 Ascaphus truei | reverse complement strand
GGTGAAAGGAGAGAGCGGGAAAGGAGAGAGGTGAGGGGAAAGGAGAGAGGGGGGAGGGGGAAAGGAGGAGGAGGAAAGGAGAGAGGGGGGAGGGGGAAAGGGGGAGGAGGAAATGAGAGAGGGGGAGGGGGAAAGGGGGAGGGGGAAAGGGGGATGGGGAAAGGAGAGAGGGGGTGGGGAAAAGGAGAGAGGGGGTGGGAAAGGGGGTGGGGGAGGGAAAGGGGGTGGAGGGGGGAGAAACGGAAGGGGGAAAAGGATGGGAGGAGAAGGGGGAGGCAGAAGGGTTAAGGAGGGATGGAGAGAGGGGGGAGGGATGGAGAGAGGGGGGAGGGAAGGAGAGGGGGGGGGAGAGAGGGGAAAGTCTATTAACTCCTTCTCTGCCAGAGAGCAGTGACGTGCTGTGCCCCTGTGGTTCATTTTATCGTCTGCCCTCCCCTACCTTTGTTCCGGTCGGTCAGAGCACCCAGGATATCGTCAGCAGGACGCTCTCCCAAGCAGTTGTCATCCAAGTCGAGTTCCGACAGTTGTTCGGAGTAGCGGATGAGACTGGATGAGCAAGAACGCAACGGATTAAAGGCGAGTTCCATTCTGACCTAAGACACCTTTACACGTGACCCCGGTCTGGGGTGGGAAAAATACTTTTATTTTTTTCTTGCCTGTGTTTGGGTAACAATATTATTTTTACCTTGTGCTCTCCCCATTGGAAGCCATCGTGCAGAATTCCACCCCAGAGGTGGCTGCATCATTGTCTCCCTGTGCAGTGTCATGGGGCATAGAGGGAGCTACGGTTGGGGTGCAATGAGTGCCTGCCCTGCAGAGCTGACAATCTAATGTTGGTGCCTGACGCACAGAGAGATAAAGGGCCTCATGCAGTAAGCCCCGATACAAAATTTTCGGCACGAATTGCGAAAATGTTTTTTTTGGGCGATTTGCCCTCGCAGTATTCAGTAAGGGCCGAATCCTTCCGATCATTGCTGAAGCACTGCGAAAGCAAATCTGCCGATGAGCTGTGGCGATACAGAAGGGCTCCCGATAAGGCTCCCGATAAGCCTTTGGTGCCGATAGATGTTTGCAGCTGAGAGAGACAAGCCGCTCTCTCAGCGCAAACTTCGGCACCAAAAAAAGTATTTAAAAACAACTTTTATTCATAGTGTACATGTGCAGGGGGTCTTCGGAGCTGAACCGCGTTGGTTTGAGGTCCGGGAACCCCCTGCCCCCCGAGATACAGGCCCCTTTATGAGGTGCCGGTATCCCTCGGCGTTTAAAGGTCCCGATCACGTGACCGCGACCTGTAAACAAACCAGAGGGATACCGGCACCCCATAAAGGGGCCTGTATCTCGGGGGGCAGGGGGTCCCCGGACCTCAAACCAACGCTGTTCTGCTCCGGAGACCCTCTGCACATGTACAGTATAAATAAAACACACACACATCAATAAAGACTCGTTCCTTACCTTGGCGGCTATGTGCAACGGTAATGAAGCAGCATGAATGTCTTTTTAATTATACTGTACAGTGAGCAGGGGGTCCCCTGAGCTGAACCGCATTGCTTTGTGGAGCAGGGACCCCCTGCTTCCCGAGTTACAGGCCCCGGTATGTGTCATCGGGTGGCAGTGTCGCCGCCATGTTTATAGCGTCCCCGCAATAAACATGGCGTCCACACTGTAACCGATGGCCCAAACCGGGGCCTGTAACTCGGGAGGCAGGGGGTCTCTGAGCCACAAATAAATGCGCTTCAGCTCAGGGGGCCTCCTGCTTCCGCACAATATTATTAAAATACATTAATGCTGCTTCATTACCATAGCGGATAGCCGCTAAGGCAATGAAGGGGTTAACGCATAGTAGCATGTTTATTGGGGACAAATGCCCCCAATAAACATAGCATCAATACACAACATACAGTATAGTAATGGGCAGAATGACTATTATCCACAAATGGATAATAGTGCAGTTGTCCATTTACAATACATACACAACAATAAAGACTTTAAATACATATAGCACTCACCCATGTCCCACTGCCACGATGAAGGCCATCCTCATCTTCATCCTGCCCATGCCCCATCCGCTTCTGCAAAACAAACACAAGAATTACAACATCCAAATTAATGTCCCCTAACCCCTTAATCACCATAGCGGTTATTAACCGCTACAGTTATTAAGGGGTTAAGCCACCATCACCCACATACCCTCCCCCACAAAGCCCCCCAACCACCCTCACCCAATACCCACAGGGGAGTCCTACCAAATACCCTTGGGCCTAATACCCCCTCCCCCAGCACATACAGTACAATAATGTGCCAAATAACTATTATCCACATAGGGATAATACATTATTTGGCCATTATTAAACACATTCAATAACGTTAAAATGTAAAGAAACTTGTACTAACCTCATCAATAAGAAGTCTCCGTCGCCAGCATCATCCTTGGGGTCCGTTGCCAACATTAGAAATAGCCACAACATTTCAATATCATTAACATAACACTGAACCCCTTAATCACCTTATCGGGTACTAACCTGAAAGGTAATTAAGGGGTGAAGCCATCCTGCAATGCCTACAACAGTTATGCATAACATCCTCAGTGAAATAAAAACCAATTGCCTAACCAAATTCCATTTAATCATTCAATCTGTAGGCTCACATGCCTCATAAAACATTGCATTTACAGTGTATACATGTAGCATAACATGTAAACTGCATGTACACGCTGCAAATCAATGTTAACAATACAATAATGCCACTCAAATCGCCATACATCACAAGAAGTATATTATTTAATACAATAAACTCACCATCAATGAATTACCACACATCAATTACATCACTAAACAATTAAAATACCATCCATACCAATTACACAATGAACTAAAGCTATCCTAACAGAGAACAACTTCAAAACATAGTCAAAAGTACACCAACAATTACAATATAATAAAGCAAGGCTTTCCATATCCTACTGTACGGCCTGGAAGCCCAAAACTTACATCTGTCTAAAAATAAAATACATTTAGCACACATCAATGCATAGCCACAATGATTAACAATACAGAATTAGAAGCTTTAACAACACTATCATTTCTTACCCTGTATATATATCTGTACACATACATACAGACATACATACAGTGGGAAGAAATGATATGCATTGTAAAAAATGAAAACATGAAAAAGCAACACAAAAAACAGTTACATTAAGTACATTTCTTTATTTAACTTACCATTACTTGCCCCCACCGACTCCCGTTGATCAGCTTACTCACGAACCAATCCACGACACCATCCACGACACCATCCAGGAACAAATCCACGACACAATCCAGGAACAAATCCACGAACCAAACCAGGAACCAATCCAAGAACAAGTGCAGGAATCAATCCAGGAAGCAAGCCACGAAGAAATCCAAGAAACAATCCACGACACGATCCAGGAACAGGAACCCATAAAAGAAAAAAAACATAACAAATTAAACATTAAAATAATAAAACATGACAATCAAGGGTTGTACTAGTTTTATTCTTAGTGAATCTGTATTACAATACCTTGTTCCGGGGTCTTCTTGACGTCCGGTGCCACGCCCTGGTCTTCAATCTTCAGGAGGAGGTCCGTCCTCCTCGGCATCTGCCTTCAAAATGAGACGACATAGGCTTTTATAGGCCTATGACGTCACATTTGTCGTCATATGGTTCCCACGGCCCTGATTGGGCCGTGAAAACCATGTGTTTTGGCCGATGTAAAAAAATTGATGACGTCACTTAAAGGCAATGCCAGCACAGCCAATCAGAATGGCTTTGCTGCTATTGCCTTTAAGAAAACGTCATGAAATGACACATGGCCGGACTCACATGGTACTTGAACCAATCAGAGTAGGGATGGAGTTCCCACGCTCTGATTGGCTGGCTTACCATGTGAGTCCGGCCATGTGTCATTTCATGACGTTTTCTTAAAGGCAATAGCAGCAAAGCCATTCTGATTGGCTGTGCTGGCATTGCCTTTAAGTGACGTCATCAATTTTTTTACATCGGCCAAAACACATGGTTTTCACGGCCCAATCAGGGCCGTGGGAACCATATGACGACAAATGTGACGTCATAGGCCTATAAAAGCCTATGTCGTCTCATTTTGAAGGCAGATGCCGAGGAGGACGGACCTCCTCCTGAAGATTGAAGACCAGGGCGTGGCACCGGACGTCAAGAAGACCCCGGAACAAGGTATTGTAATACAGATTCACTAAGAATAAAACTAGTACAACCCTTGATTGTCATGTTTTATTATTTTAATGTTTAATTTGTTATGTTTTTTTTCTTTTATGGGTTCCTGTTCCTGGATCGTGTCGTGGATTGTTTCTTGGATTTCTTCGTGGCTTGCTTCCTGGATTGGTTCCTGCACTTGTTCTTGGATTGGTTCCTGGTTTGGTTCGTGGATTTGTTCCTGGATTGTGTCGTGGATTTGTTCCTGGATGGTGTCGTTGATGGTGTCGTGGATTGGTTCGTGAGTAAGCTGATCAACGGGAGTCGGTGGGGGCAAGTAATGGTAAGTTAAATAAAGAAATGTACTTAATGTAACTGTTTTTTGTGTTGCTTTTTCATGTTTTCATTTTTTACAATGCATATCATTTCTTCCCACTGTATGTATGTCTGTATGTATGTGTACAGATATATATACAGGGTAAGAAATGATAGTGTTGTTAAAGCTTCTAATTCTGTATTGTTAATCATTGTGGCTATGCATTGATGTGTGCTAAATGTATTTTATTTTTAGACAGATGTAAGTTTTGGGCTTCCAGGCCGTACAGTAGGATATGGAAAGCCTTGCTTTATTATATTGTAATTGTTGGTGTACTTTTGACTATGTTTTGAAGTTGTTCTCTGTTAGGATAGCTTTAGTTCATTGTGTAATTGGTATGGATGGTATTTTAATTGTTTAGTGATGTAATTGATGTGTGGTAATTCATTGATGGTGAGTTTATTGTATTAAATAATATACTTCTTGTGATGTATGGCGATTTGAGTGGCATTATTGTATTGTTAACATTGATTTGCAGCGTGTACATGCAGTTTACATGTTATGCTACATGTATACACTGTAAATGCAATGTTTTATGAGGCATGTGAGCCTACAGATTGAATGATTAAATGGAATTTGGTTAGGCAATTGGTTTTTATTTCACTGAGGATGTTATGCATAACTGTTGTAGGCATTGCAGGATGGCTTCACCCCTTAATTACCTTTCAGGTTAGTACCCGATAAGGTGATTAAGGGGTTCAGTGTTATGTTAATGATATTGAAATGTTGTGGCTATTTCTAATGTTGGCAACGGACCCCAAGGATGATGCTGGCGACGGAGACTTCTTATTGATGAGGTTAGTACAAGTTTCTTTACATTTTAACGTTATTGAATGTGTTTAATAATGGCCAAATAATGTATTATCCCTATGTGGATAATAGTTATTTGGCACATTATTGTACTGTATGTGCTGGGGGAGGGGGTATTAGGCCCAAGGGTATTTGGTAGGACTCCCCTGTGGGTATTGGGTGAGGGTGGTTGGGGGGCTTTGTGGGGGAGGGTATGTGGGTGATGGTGGCTTAACCCCTTAATAACTGTAGCGGTTAATAACCGCTATGGTGATTAAGGGGTTAGGGGACATTAATTTGGATGTTGTAATTCTTGTGTTTGTTTTGCAGAAGCGGATGGGGCATGGGCAGGATGAAGATGAGGATGGCCTTCATCGTGGCAGTGGGACATGGGTGAGTGCTATATGTATTTAAAGTCTTTATTGTTGTGTATGTATTGTAAATGGACAACTGCACTATTATCCATTTGTGGATAATAGTCATTCTGCCCATTACTATACTGTATGTTAGGGGGGTATAGGTGTTGTTGGGTATATATATATATATATATATATATATATATATATATATATATAATTATTTAATTATTTATTTAATTCGTTATTGTGGGGCTGGGGTGTGTTTTTTTTATTATTGTGGGTAGTGGGGGTGTGTGAAGGGGGCATTAGCCCCAACGGTGGTTGTTTAGGGCTTGCGGGTGGGTAGCGGGAGGCCTTAACCCCTTCAGGACCGTAGCGGTATTAACCGCTACGGTCGTGAAGGGGTTAAGTGCCCCCGCATCCCCCCCGCAAGTCCTAAACTCACACCCAGGGCCAAATACCCCCTCACCCATCCCCGCTACCCACAATAACGCTGGCACGGTGGGTTAACCCCTTCATTGCCTTAGCGGTTAGCCGCTAAGGTAATGAAGTGGCTTTTAAATGCCTTTTTCCTGCCTCGGATGCATGCCGGGGGGCTCCGGTGCGGATATCAGCTCCGGAGACCCCCAGCATCAATCACAGGCAGGAAAAAGGGCTGATTTTTCCTAAGTGTCGCCCTTGCCGATGCTTCTCCTTCAGCAAGTTGCCAACTTTAGTTGGCGGGCTGGATTGGCCATAAAATCTCCAATCTGGCCTGCCGATCAGCACCAAAAAGCTGATCGGGGCTTACTGAATTCAGGCGGGAAAAAAAAGTCCCGATAAGTGGCTTATCGGCAGCCGGGTGGCGAAAAAAAAATTTTCGGAAGAAAAGTTGCCGATAATTCCCACTTATCGGGGCTTACTGAATCAGGAGGGCAAAAAACGGCTATAAAATGCCGAAAAAGCCTTATCGGGGCTTACTGCATGAGGCCCAAAGTTACCAATTCAAGGTCAAAAGGGCCGCAGATCCTGGGGTTCGAACCAGGTTTACCCACTTCAAAGGATGTGTCCCTAGCACCTGCTACAAAGTCAGACCCTGTCCTGCTGTCACCTCACGGTCCCTGCCACCGGCTGAGCCTTACATGACATCCGGCACACACCGGGAAACCATGACGTCCATCACTTGGGAGGATTTGTTCAACACCGAGTGGTTATGGGTGCTCAAGTACCAGACCAATATTTAATAAATATAAGTGACTATAAACAGTATTCAATGTAGAAGTGGGTGATAAGGTCATATGACCCTCATGAATAAATATTGCTTTTTAGCGAGCAGTCTTTGCCAATATTTGGCGATAATACAAATATTCCCTGAAGGCAACGGTGGATGAACAACCCCCACACCCCCCCAATCCCCAATGTTACTCCTTGATAAAGTAGTACAAACGCGTAGGAGTTTTTTTTTAAATCTCCTTACAGCGCGTCTTCTTAATAAAGGATATTTTTTCTATCAACCTAGACCCAGACTCCCTTTCGGCTGTGCGCTGCTTCTCTGTTGCTAACTACACTTGGGAGGATTTAGCTGGATTATTTGATTTTTTATTTCATATTGGTATTTTATTTGATTATTTGATTAAGTGTCCATTAATGACCAGGGTAGAAGAGTTGAACCCACTAATGCCCTGTCCTGAGGGATTATTACTATCATAGGCTTAATAATACACAATGCAATGTGAAAGGATAAAAATGTTAACACAAAAATGAGCGCCCGCACACCACTCCCCCCCCCCCCTCTTCCCCTGCTTCTCACCCCACACTTCCCTTTGGTTTACCAATGGTATGTCCCAATCCTGCTCAACTGGATGTCTGGGACACTCATCCTGATACCCTTCCCAGTCAACTGCCTCCCACGCATCTCACTATCTCCACCAGATCTCCCTGCCACCTCTGCCCTGCAGATCTGCCTTCCGCCCCTCCCACAGACCCGCACCTGCCGACTGCCCATCTGGATCTCCCACCCGGCCCCAGAGTTTTGACCCCCACTCACCTGAGGATTTTACCCCCCTCAGTACTCACCAGCTCAACAATTGGGTGAGTCCCAGAACCCCGATCTCGCCTTCCTCTCCCCTTCCGTCTATCCCGTTGTCAGCCAGGTGTAATTTCCGTACCCAGGGTCCCGGCTCAGGGGCTGCCTTCTGCTTCCGCTTTGATCCTATGAGACATTAATATTCTGGTTGTGAGAATGACCTTTTCTGGTCAGCATGCTCCCCCATTGCAGCTGAAATGTATCTAATATGCTCAGCCCTGACGGGTCATTAATGCCTTCAGTGAAGCCAGCTGCCATCTTAAAAGGCGACAGGCAGAAAATACACAATATCACCAACACATGGTACACACCACACCCTAAGGCCACGGCCCCAGTCACTGCGAGCATGTGCGCGTCGGAGCGCCTCGCGGCACGTGCACCAGTTTCAGCCGCGATCTGTGGTCTGGGACGCAGCTGGTTCGCCCTCATTGGCTTAATCGCCGCCATGACGTAGCCAGTGCTCGGCCGCCGCTCCAACAGACACATTTCTTGTACTTTGGCAAAGGTGGTCGCGCATCGCGCTTTCTGCAGGCGTGCGCAGGCAGTGACTAGGGCGAGCCCCATAGCGGGCCGTAACTTGTTTGCACCGTAACGCGCGCAGCCGCGAGCAGGGGGGACGAGGCCTTACTCTCTACCCAAGGAGTCGTCTTTGCACTTTTTACCTCTACAGCCCTCACTCGTCTTAAACCTCTCTCACTAATCTCTCCCTACATAGGGAACGCTCTCCCACTCAATTTGCACGAAGCACCTTCGCTTTCCGCATTCAAAGCCCAGCTGAAAATTAATCTCTTAAAAGAAGCTCATTAAATCGTCCACTACGTCCTCCAGATGCCCTTGACCTCCCTGGCTGCACTTTTAATAAAGAACATCCACTCCTAGTGTGTCTGAAAGCATCGCAACATGCCACTTAGAGTGTAAGCTCTTTGGGACAGGATCTCCCTTTGCCTTATGTTGTAATTTACCTGTTGCACTTATCCCCATTGTTTGTCATTTATTTACCTGGTATTGTAATGTTGCAAAGCTTCATGTACATTATTGGCGCTATATAAATAAAAAATATATATGCACACACGTGCAGATCTTCATTCATTTATGTGTGTGTGTGTGTGTGTGTGTGTGTGTGTGTGTGTGTTTGTGTTATTGGGTAGTATTTTACAAAATACCTGCATGTAACATAAAAGTAAACATTTTCAGTAAGAAACCTCTGGGTTGCAGAACTGACAATCTAAGGCCTCGTCCAGGCTGAGTGCTTGCTCGCTCATTCGCGAGCAAGCGCGCGATCACAACAATTAAAGTAAATTGTTGTGTCCAAGTTGCATACGTGCGTGCACGGCGCTCAGCTGCTTGGCGAGACAAGTCAATTTGATTTACCCGCTCGCTGGCGTGTCACGTGAGCGGTTCGCCCAATGAGGGCGAACCAGCTCTGCGACATCATAGCCGTGCCTCCCCCCCCCCCCCTGAACGGCCAATTAGGAATCGCCCAGCGCCTGACGTCACGGCCTTCGAGCGCCCTCCTACCCTGGCCGCAGACCAAGAGTGAATGAACAGTGCCGGGAGTCACCTGTACCTTTTCGCCTGTTCTTTCTCTTGCTGAAGTTCGGCGCGGGTAAAACTGCGTCTTTTCCCCCATCCGCCGGCCCCTCCGATACTGCCGTGTGAACACCTGCACTTTGAAATAAGGGAAGAAATCAATTTCCACCGGGGTGTGAATTCTCCTCTTTAACCCCAAAAAAAACACCTCACCGTATTCCCATTGCACAGAGATAAACTATATAACAAGAAAATGAAAGGTTTGTACATGTCCACCCCTACCGGCACATCATGCGTTACAGGCAAAGAAATATGTAGTGGCATTTATTATTAAGAATATATTTTTCTTTACATAGCACCAACAGTGAACGTAGCGCTGTACATAGGAGCGTACACTGGGATATGTTATAACCAGTGTTCGACAAACCTATACATTTGCACGCCCCGGGCGAGTGGATTAAACATCGTGGCGAGCTCCTATTGGCCCAAGCATCACACGTGTGGTACTAGGTGGCGAGTAGATTTTTTTGTTCGTCGAGTAGATTTTTTGGTGATTTCTCGACCACTGGTTATAACATATGTTAACACTTATGTTATTACCTGTGGAGTCCCACTAAATTATCTGTATCGTGTGTCAAATATTGTTATAAAATAATGCAGATTGTAACTTTTATCACTGGGGAATAAGGGGCGGAAAATGGCTCCTCCCGAGCTTCCTGACTGATTGGTGACAGTAACCTACAGGATCCCACACGTGGGCACCTGGACAGATACAAAATATAACGAAGGAAGCCAGTTCAAGGGCTAATGTTAGCTCTTCCCCACCCCACTTTGTTTTAACCGTCTCACTGCCTTGCTGGCCCCTAAAAATGTCTTCCAAATGCTAAAAAAATACAGGGTGTTTTTACCTGATTTTTAAATTGTGTGTTTTATAAGCAAGCTGCTACCCCTACACACCCCCCCCCCCCCTCCGTTGTGTGTCAGCGATTGGCTTCAAAGAACCTTAAAAAAGAACAAGGGGAAGAGGGGGGAAAGCTCCCGCATCAGCTGCAGTACAATAGAGTACAGGCATACCTCGCTTTAAGGACACTCACATTAAGTACACTCGCGAGTAAGTACATATCGCCCAATAGGTAAACGGCAGCTCACGCATGCGCCTGTCAGCACGTCCTGAACAGCAATACCGGCTCCCTACCTGTACCAAAGCTGTGCGCAAATGGGGAGATTATAGAGCCTGTTACAAATGCGTTATTTACATCAGTTATGCACGTATATGACGATTGCAGAACAGTACATGCATCAATAAGTGGGGAAAAGGTAGTGCTTCACTTTAAGTACATTTTCGCTTTACATACATGCTCCGGTCCCATTGCGTACGTTAATGCGAGGTATGCCTGTATGTGAAAATAATCAGAGGTCATCTCTGGTGCAAAAAGGGACAAGGGGATAGTAAGACAAACACACAAAAGATTCCCTCGTGAACGCCCTCAGATAGACCTGGTAGAAGTGATGTTGTCTATTATAATCAATTTATTCAATGATAAAATAATAGTTGTACAGAGGGGTGTGGTAAAGAAGTCCAGGGCCACCCCCTAATTACATACCAAAAGAACCTCCACATTTGAGTAAATGGGGAAGAAAACTGTGAGAAACACTACACAAAATCACACGGTATAATGGCTACAGTCTGTATGGGTAAATTCCTGCAGAAAAAAGTACTAGCATGAAGTAAGGCAGTACTATTATCTAAAAAAACGGCAGTCTCTAATATTGTAAGGCTGCCGATACTACATCTGGAGGAAGAAAACTGATTAAAAATGGAGAAGTTTTTACTGAAGTGTAATAAGCGGGCTAGGACCGAAAATGAAGACGATGCACCACAAACTAGTGGCGGGTGTTTAAAGAAGTGGAAATATCGTAAATATGACGACAGTTATTTGGATTTTGGCTTTACATTAACAAATGTCAACGGTGAAGAAAAAACGCAGTGTGTACTGTGTTTGAAGACTTTGGCGCCAGAGTGCATGCTTCCGAGTAAGCTAAAACGCCATTTAGAAACCAAGCATTCAAACATGGTTGGTAAACCTCGCGACATCTTTGCCAGAAAGGTGAAAGAATTAAAACAACAGCAAGGTACATTTTCTCACCATTTATCAATACCAAACAATGCTTTGCTAGCATCATACAAGGTTGCATATGGAGTTGCGAAGTGTAAAAAGCCCCATACTATCGCAGAACAACTAATTCTACCGGCTGCTATAGATCTGGTGAACATTATGATCGGCGAATCTGCGGGGAAATTGCTTTCAAATGTGCCTTTGTCTAACAATACTGTCAGTCGCAGAATTGAGCACATGGCGCAGGATCTCAATGATCAGTTAAGTGAAAAAATAAAAGGGAAGGAATTTGGCTTGCAGCTGGATGAGGCCACGGACAATAATAAGGATGCACATTTGATTTGCTATGTAAGGTTCTTAGATGGCAATGACATTGTGGAAGACCTTCTCTTTTGTAAAAGTATTACTGCAGGTACAAAAGCTCAAGACTTGTTCGAGATCCTGGATACATTTACTGTTGAAAATAATTTGGACTGGACAAAGTGCGTTGGTGTCTGTACTGACGGTGGTCGTTCGATGTCTGGTCGTTACGGAGGATTACAGGCGCTTATTCGAAAGAAAGCTCCGTATTCAATGTGGACCCATTGCATCATTCACAGAGAAGCACTCGCATCAACGTATTTGAGTCCTCCGCCGAATACGGTTTTAGAACGTGTGGTGAATGTGCAAAATTTTATAAAAACTCGGCCATTGAAATCAAGGTTTTTCAAAAAATTGTGTGAGGGTATTGGAGCCGAATACACATCTTTGTTGTACTACTGCCACTCACGATGGCTCTCACGTGGCAATTTCTTATCCCGTACGTTTCAATTACGGCAAGAAATTTACATTTTTCTTGAAGAAGAAAAACACGAGTATGCCAAACACTTCGTGGAAACTGATTTTTTTGGTGCAACTAGCATACTCGTGTGATATCTTTGACAAGTTAAATGCGTTGAATCTCTCCCTACAGGGAGGCAACATGCAGACTTTGACATTGGCTGGGAAGATTTCTGCTTTCAGAAAAAAATGACTAATGTGGAGAAGAAATATGAATGAAGACGGTGGCAAAGATTGTTTCCCCTTGTTGCAGCAGTTTGTGATCGCCAATGAAGTTGATTTCTCTAAATCTGTTTTTGAAGATCACCTATCGCAGGTTATCAAGTGGTTTGAAAAATACTTTCAGGAGGAAGATGATATTGACAAATTCGCATGGATTCAAGACCCATTCAAAGCCCAAGCTCCACCTGAATTTACTTCTTTAGAAGAAGAAAATCTTATTGAGCTATCTTGCGACAATACACTGAAGACCAAATTTGGCAGCGTGGATATTACTGAATTTTGGCTATCAGTAAAAGATGAATATCCGCTGTTAAGTGGTAAAGCTCAGCGAATCTTAATACCATTTGCAACATCATATTTGTGCGAAGCTGGGTTTTCGGCGGTCGCTGTGATAAAAAGCAAATACCGTGCGAAAATCAACGTGGAACAGGAAATGAGGGTGGCTGTATCCAGTTTGGTTCCGAGATTTGAAAAGATGTGTAGTGAAAAACAGGCTCATCCGTCTCACTAATAATTTCCATCAATAAATAGTTTTTGTGGTTTTTACATTCGTGTTTAATTTGTATCGCTGTGTCTGAGAGTGGCTGCGTGTCTGAGAGTGGCTGTGTGTCCGAGAGTGGCTGCGTGTCTGAGAGTGGCTGCGTGTCTGAGAGTGGCTGCGTGTCTGAGAGTGGCTGCGTGTCTGAGAGTGGCTGCGTGTCTGAGAGTGGCTGCGTGTCTGAGAGTGGCTGCGTGTCTGAGAGTGGCTGCGTGTCTGAGAGTGGCTGCGTGTCTGAGAGTGGCTGCGTGTCTGAGAGTGGCTGCGTGTCTGAGAGTGGCTGCGTGTCTGAGAGTGGCTGCGTGTCTGAGAGTGGTTGCGTGTCTGAGAGTGGCTGCGTGTCTGAGAGTGGCTGCGTGTCTGAGAGTGGGTGTTTTACCTTCGAGGATCCGATGAGCCAGGCCGATGCCCACCTCAGGCCGCTCCTCCGGCGCCAGGCTCTGTGCATACTCCGCTATAGTGGTAATGAGGTCCACAGCTCCGGCGCACTGCAAATGGTTTCCGTTGAGGTATAATTCACTGTGAAGAAAGGATTAATCCTGGTGCCGATAAACGCTGCTGAAAGAGCCGTTCCTCCCACTTGTTATTTTTCTTAGCCCCCATTTTTTTAAATGGTGGGAACCGTGGGGTCCTATTAAGCCAAATGCCAACATTTTCAGCTCTGCTCTCCCCTCCCAAGATATTTACTGGTGAAGTTACCAAGTTTAAATCTCCCTCAGGGAAAACAAAATGGCTGCCACATTTCTGGCCAATAAGAGCCTGCAACATCACTGGTTGTGACTTCCTATTGGACGGCCATTTAAATCCCCTTTTAAAACCAGGAAGTGATACCAGTAACTTCCCCAGTAAGTATCTCAGCAACCAGGGGGTCCCCGTAGCTGAAAATAGTGAGGTTCAGTTCTAGAGAATCCCCCGGTTCCAATCAAGTAACAAAGGGTTACTAGGCAGAGTGAGAACTAAGCAGGCCCAGTCACAGAGTGATAGCCACGCCCCAACTGAAAGATTACCGAGGGGAGAGAGTTACCTCAGACCTCTGGAAGGACTGAGGAGAGGGCTCACTGTAACTAGTTAAATAGATATAAGTAAATACGTATAGTTAGATAGGGACAGTTGATTGTTTTAAATGTTTGTTTAAGGCCAGTTGTATCCCAGGATGAGGTAGGTGCCCTAGTTATGCAGTACACTGTTTATACCAAGTATTACAATCAAGAGAACTCAGTGTCCCCTGAAGAGGGAAAACCTGAGATAATAATATAGTGACACATAGAAGGTATAACTGGTAACTAGGTCAGGGTAGCAGCAGTATCTATGTAGATATGGAAAAGGTATCCCTGCTAACTAGATCAGGGTAACAGCAGTATATATGTAGATATGGAAAAGGTATCCCTGGTAACTTGCATAGGTGAGGACTGGGATTCTGTTAATGGGGCAGAAGTATGTGGGGATACAAATGGCAGATAGATAAGCGGTTAATAGATAAAACAAAATATATATAGTAATGAGTGATAGATAAAGGCAAGTGCAGTAATATTTTAATAGTGATAGATAAGATGTTAGAGTTCAAGTTATAATGGAATAATAATAATAATAGACTGTAATAAGTAATGTGCCTCCTCGCCAGCCTCTGAGAGGAAGAAAAATGTTAAAACCGTTAATAAAGATTATTTTTATTCAAAACTACAAAACTCCTGGCGCCTATCCTTTAACACCTTATTATCTGGAAGGACCATCAGCTTGGACTAAGGTATGCACCCTGAGAAGCCACAACCACCTGTAGCTTGTAAACTCCCTTTGAGCCGGGCAGGGAGGGGTTACACGGTTTCACAGGCTCACTGCAGGCATACATTTGTGGGGTCTCAGGGTTCCCATTTTTTATTTTTAAGGATAAACAATGAACCCCATATACCAACAATGAAATGATTTTTAACAGAGTGGGGTAGTGGCAAGTAGCGGATAAATGCTTTGTTTCTCAAAGCATTTCTTTATTTAAAGGCAGATCATTTACTCCAGTTTTCCTGTGCGTGGGACTGCGGAAACCTTTTTACCTACAAACGCAGCGCCGGTTAAATGCCGGATTTGCGCTGCAATAGGGCTACCTTCTAGACTCAGGGTTGAGGTTTGTCATCGTTTAGCTCTTTGAGTGCCTCAGCACCTCCAACTCAGCGCGGTCACGACGGCTCAAAACCCGGAAACGGATCCACGGGAACGCAGGACGCGTTCTAACGCAAACAACAAGCTTTCCTTGGGCATGACATAGACACAGCCACCCCTGCAGCGCCAGACCCCGTGACTATGGCTTGGGGCACCCAAAAAGGGTTAATTACTCCGGCCCTAACATGGGGATGCTTCAAAGTCTCCAGGCTGCAAATATCATCATAATAATAATAAAAACAACATTTAGCAAAGGCAACAAATCCTGTACTTATAAAAAAAAACTGCGATTTTACTTTTCTTTGATAAATCTGGTAGCGTTTTTTCCCCACCACTGTCTCATCGCTTCCAGTTTGGAAGTTCAGCGGATGAGACGCCTCTCGTGGGAGAATGAGAGTGTCAGTGAGCGCTGCAGAATGAAGCATTCTGGGTACCTGATGGCGGTCTGTGCCACGACGTTGCCCAGCAAGGCCCCGCTGGCAGGGCCCAGATCACAGTAACACAGACTCAGGGACACCAGCCTCTTGTTCCCCTCCAACGCCTGAACAAGACTTCGGACCCCCTCATCTTGGAACCTACAGAACAAGGAAAACCTCTTCATAAAACGCTGAAACGCTGCAATCCACTTAAGAAAACGTTTTTTCGCTGTCACAATTTGGAGAGAACTTATTTTTCTGGGGGATTCAACATGGATATGTTTTTTGGCTTAGAAAATGTATATTTTGCGGTCTCAAAAAATAATATTTAATTAACCCCTTGAGTTCCAGAGATGCTTTGCCCGTGCAAACTCTTGTTGATCACATAGTGATATCAGACAGAGAGCAGCCAGAGGACATCAAAACCCTCCCAAGTCTCAGCACACCGTGTTTACAAATGAACTTTAAACGATTCCAAAAAACTTTTAGGTGTCAGATTTTGGTTAAAAAAAAAAGGCATTAGTCACCTAGATGTGACCCCTTAAACATGGCACTGCCATTAGAACACATTGGTCCTGGGAGGGACTGACCCCTTAAACATGGCACTGCCATTAGTACACATTGGTCCTGGGAGGGACTGACCCCTTAAACATGTCACTGCCATTAGAACACATTGGTCCTGGGAGGGACTGACCCCTTAAACATGTCACTGCCATTAGAACACATTGGTCCTGGGAGGGACTGACCCCTTAAACATGTCACTGCCATTAGAACACATTGGTCCTGGGAGGGACTGACCCCTTAAACATGGCACTGCCATTAGTACACATTGGTCCTGGGAGGGACTGACCCCTTAAACATGTCACTGCCATTAGAACACATTGGTCCTGGGAGGGACTGACCCCTTAAACATGTCACTGCCATTAGAACACATTGGTCCTGGGAGGGACTGACCCCTTAAACATGGCACTGCCATTAGTACACATTGGTCCTGGGAGGGACTGACCCCTTAAGGCCCTTCCTAAAGTTTAGCACTGTTTAGAATAACTAGATGTAAATCGCCGCTTACTCGTTATAATCCAGGGTAAGCGCAGTTAAGTGACTGTGGCTGAGCGCCCTCCCCAGCCTCCGCAGGGACCACGGGTCAATCCCACAGCCCGGGACATCCAATCTGCAGAAAGGGTACGAGGTTCTCCCACTCAGCTCCAGTAATATCGCCTGGAATTAAAGCCGGGAAATGTAATACTTCCAGTTAACTCCTGCACTGCCACTGTGGATCTCCAGCCCCTCCCAACCCCTCGGACTGCAAGCCCCACCCTTCAGGAATGGGTTAAAAATGTAAGCCATTTAACCTTCACTGAAAAAGTGACAAAAGTCTCATTATTGATGCTGCAAAGGTCCCTTCTATTTTTTTTTTGTACCCTGACAAATCGTTCCAAATTGAGAAATGGTTCAGAACAATTGTTCATTTATTTTGTTCTCTATTTTCCAGTGTCTCATTATGTTTTTTTTAATTGTTAAATAAGGTGTCATTGTTCTTTTCTTCTAAAACGTAATACAAATGTACCCGAAAAATAGAATAAAATGGGAGTTTATGCGACTGCAATCCCACATTTACTGCAAGAGCGGAAACGGGACAGAGCCCTGTAAAAGAAATAAACCATAAAAAAGTGGTAGTACTTGGCGTGGCTTTTACTAGTGCCACCAGTAATAGTGCGCCGCCGCCGCCGCCGCTGCAAAAAGTGGGCGAGTGCGCGAAACGCGTTGTCACCTGCAGACTTACGAGGCTGGCGACGTCCTGGTTGCTGAGGGGGGTGCCCCAGACGCAGAGGTCGGTCCCCGACATGTAACGCTCGTCCCTTATCGTCATCAGCAGCGGCTTCAACAGGACGTGGTGAGAATCATCAGGACGCTCCTCAGGGTTCGACAGAACGATCTGCAATTGCAAACAACATGTCCCGTCTATAACGCACACCCTTTACAGGGCGGGACCTCGTATTATTCCTCTTAAAGGGTCAGACCCAAAACGAACTGTGTCACCATTAGTTCACTTTGGTCCTACATGTTTCTGTCACTGTAACAGATCCCGGTTTGCAAGTTTGATCGGCATCTAGACAAATATTTTGGACAGCAACCCTCTGATTAATAGAACTGCTTATATTAGCTATTAAAGCCATTTATTACACTGTAATATGATATATTATAGCAACAACATTTCTACCCACACAGGGCGCTTCATCAGGCGGGAAGTGCATTTGTAATCTAATATAACAGTATAATTAGATAACTGATACACTTCTTAGATTAGCTATTGAAGTAGTTACTAAACTGTATTATAATTTAATATAGCAACAGTGTTCTACCCACACAGCAGGCTTCAGCAGGCCAGGAGTTGATTTGTATCTATATTTATGTTATTCACAACTGGATCAATAAGTAAGTATAGATATAGGATAAAGTATCTGTTGTCTAAATTTAGCATAGGTTGAACTTGATGGACGTACGTCTTTTTTCAACCTTATCTACTATGTAACTATGTAACTGCCCGTCCTTCCATCATGCTCTCTCTCTTATAACCTTTTAGCTCCCTGCCCATGTTACACATCGATGAAAAGGTATTCACCAGGACTTTCCAGGAAAAGTGACAGATTTTTTTTCATTTACAAAGTTTTAACCCTCAAAGTTCAGCATTCATTTTAAAGGTTTATTATTTATACACAGAAGGGGCCATTCTGGTCTTTTTCGGGCAAAAATCCATATATATATATATATATATATATATATATATATATATATATATATATATATATATATATACCACCACTATTAAGGTTATGGTGGGTAAAAAAAGTGACTGAAACCCTCCACAGTAAAGCATAAAGCAATATATTCCTGTATATTCATTTGCATGTCTTAGACAGGTCTGCAACCGTCTTTCACCATTATCACCCAGCAAACAGCACTTCCACTGCAGCAAGGGATTCTGGGAAATGACATGCAAATGAGCACACAGTGCCACTTTTTATCTCATGCTCACATTACATGAGCAACCCTTAGCCAATGCATGCTGCTTTAAACACAGCTTATATATATATTAGTTTCCATTCTCCATCCTGTCATACTCGGCCCCACACAACGGGCAGCCATTTTGCCTTTTGTTTCAACATTGTCCCTCATTCCCTCTAGATTGTAAACTCCCACGAGTAGGTCCCTCAGTACCTTTGTGTCCTGCTCATGTTTGCCCCCTCTTTTATATAGCTTTTAAAGCTTCCAATGTAAAACAGTTACTTAATCACGATTATCAGTCTACTGCGGGTCACTTGTCCAGATTTTGGGTCAATAATTACCCCACGTTACCTTCACGTAGCTCTTCCCATTTTCGATGCACCTTTGGAGGCCCCGTCTGATGGTGGGACTGGCCAGGCTCTGGCTCTGAGCACAGTGATGTTCATATGTCTTCAGGAACTTCTTCAGGACAGAAGCGTCGGAGGCGGGGACTCCTTTTTCTTTCTTCTTCTTCTTTTCGGGCATAGTGTCTTTCTGACCCCCTCTCACCGATCCACCAGGCTCAATCCTGCAATGGGAACTTGGGTCCAAAGCACCAGTAAATCTGGGCTCACAATGTGACGTTATCTAAATCCGGATCGTTGGTTGTTCCCCGAGGTTAACGTGTACCCTCAAAGCTAATTATATGCAAAAACAACGTTCAACTACATCTCATCAGCAAAGGGTTAACGTCACATTATTTAGCGTAAGGTTGTGTTATCTTCCAACAACGTGATGTTAAGTGTGTCTTAGTGTTCCTCCGATCCAGGCCCTGAAATTGGTGTTTAACTTAAGTGTGGTAGGTGGCAGTTATCTCATTCCCTCACCTGCTGTCTCTGTAAGTCTCCTAAGATACCACTTAGATTGTAAGCTCTCCGGGGCAGAGATTGCCTTATTGTTTGATTTTGTTTGTTGCACTCATTGTATTATAATTTCCCGCACTCTCTCTTATGTACATTGCGGGCGCTATATAAATAAAGATATACATACATATATAAATGATGGTGTTACAGTACACCCATCCAGACTCTGTAAAAGCCCTATTTCCGTGCCCTATTAACACCAGGCTTAGATATGCCCTAACTAACGTAACGTTACGTCTCCGCGTTACCCCTAATTGACTTTAGTGGATATACCATGTTATGAACACCCCTCTTTTACATATTCCCACGGCTGTTATAATTAACGCTCTGCTCTTTACGGGCAGAAAACATGGCTTAACATTACGTTCTTGTCCTTTAAAGATTCAGCGCTGGTCTTAGCGTGACGCTAAGTTAGATAATGCGACGGTAAGTCACTTAACGGAGTTTTGTCAATTTGGGCCCTAGCTGTGTAATGTTAGGTTGATTATAACGCCTATCCACTAAAGCAAATAACGCAACGTTAACTCAGTGCTACTCTTTAAATAACGTATGGGTATTTGTTTTCCGGTCATTAGTGCGCATGATAGGCGAACATCCACTAAAGGCTGTTCAGGTTAACGCAGGGTTAAAACCTGACATTATTTAGGTCATACCTAAAAGTGATATCTCTCCAGACACTGAAATGAGAACGACCTATTTTTTTTTGCTATAATATATATATATATATACACACACATATATATATATCCCTTCTATATATCCCCTCAAACCTCGTTCCAAATAATATACCGTATGGAGGTGCACAGCTTAAGATACCTGGGAGATATGCAAACTATATTTAAACGTTAAATGACACACCTTACACCTAGAACTAGTACTACTACTAGAACTGCTGCCCTGAATTACACAGGTTGTGGGTACTAGTCCTGTTGGGACTGACACTGGTAGCCCTTCATCACAAGGGTCCTTAGGCTTGTCAGTATAGGTCTTATGGAAATCTTTTAGGCGGTGTGGGGTGCGAGTTATTTAAATATACATTGCATATTTCATTAGCATAACTCCCAGGTATCATTTTGGAGCACAGGTGTTTCTCCATGTGTTATTTGGAGGGGATATACTGTATATATTTCTTGGGACTCTACTACAATAGGTCTCTCACCCACACCCCAAATTTCAGTGTCGGGAGGGAGTTAATGTCACCCTTAGGTAAAAGAGGTGTAACGCGAGTCATGTGAGGTTAATGTAAGGCAGTGCTAACTTAACATGGGGTAAGCCTATTCTAATGTGATAACCAACGGCCTTCCTTTTTGTATATAATTAGCTTAGTGGATACCCGTTAAACTCAGGGAAAATCACAGCCATTACCTATTTAAGTAACGTCACGTTATTTGCCACGATTTAACAGAGCTCTGTGGATCTGCCCCGAAGTCGGGGTACCTCTCTCATCTGCAAAGGTTTCTCATGCATATCTATTTAAACCCCAGTCTCTGTTTATATCTGAATTCTGCAATCAATTACACTGAAATAAGTCATATTTCTAGATTGTATTTAACATCCCACATTTGAAATCAAATATGATTAACTCTGATTTTTTTTTTTCACAAGAGAGGTTCTTTAGTTACATATGTTGTGACACCCCAAAAGGGTGTCCTACTCATGCACCGATTAGATCATACGTTCTTTAAGACAGGGACTTTTCTGCTAATGTTACATTGATGTCCTGATGCACTTAACCCATCTGTATTAATATACACACACACACACACACACACACACACACACACACACACACACACACATATATACATATACATATATATATACACATACATACATACAACCGTGTTACCCGAGTTTAATAATCAAAAAACGAATAGACGATACCGTTCTGTGGCTAACGAAATCTTTTATTTGTGCGAGCTTTCCAGATACACTGATCTCTTCTTCCGGCGATGTTACTATGGATAAAGCAAGAAAGGTTTTTACTTAAAAACAGCGCATCCTGGAATGTATCTGTGACTGAAGCCTATCCCTACCCCCTGTGCAGTATGGGATTTAATAGGCTTGAGTCAGATACATTCCAGGATGCGCTGTTTTTAAGTAAAAACCTTTCTTGCTTTATCCATAGTAACACCGCCGGAAGAAGAGATCAGTGTATCTGGAAAGCTCGCACAAATAAAAGCATTTTGTTAGCCACAGAACGGTATCGTCTATTCGTTTGTGATTTTTATACATACATATATACACACACACACACACACACACACACACAAATAATACACATCACTCATTTGATCTTGTCCCGCTCCTCTCTTTCAAGGTGTAACGTTTGATTTATATGGTGCTATCAAAATAATGATACCGACCGTATGTGAAGCGTCAGAAAATGTATTTGATGATTTTTCTTGCAATATGGAAAATCACTCCGTTCCTTTGACATCCCCTTTTAAAGAAGCCATCCTCCCCAGAATCCTATAATGTTAGAATCTTGACCCACTGAGCCTTTCTTGCTCTTAAAAAAAAAATAATAGTTAAAAATCATGATTTTCTTAATGTCTAATTTCCGAGGTTACCTTGGTAACCTTTCAGTGCACTGGGCTCTGGGGAAAGCTCAATTTTAGGCTACCGGACACTTAATATTTCAAACGCTTATATCTTCTGAACGAAAGGGCAGGAAGAGATCGCTTAAAGTGTAAAGCAAAGTGATGTTGTGCAGAGATTGCCAGTACCTGGGTGAGGTGTGGGAGGCAGGTGGATCAGTGCGATCAGGGCTGTCATGTAGCCGTCTTACTGTTTCTATGGGAGCTGTAAACAGACCTGTACAATAGCATTTAAATCCCTCCCTGCAGCCTTACGTGTTCCCAGCTTGGCCAAGCCAATAGCATACACACCCCTCCCTTGTCATTAGCTACGGTACCTTGCAGGAGGAAACTACGCCCCTTTTAAAAGGACAGCGTCACATGGCTCTCTGGTATTAAGAAACCCTAGAATTATATTGTGAAATTCTGGCGAACGACTAAGGCCTCGGACATGGTCAAAAAGACCGTGCTGAGCCGCGCTGAGGGGAGACATTATCCCTATCGGCGCGGCTTTAGACGGCGTTTTCGCACGCGTGTGGAGGCGTGTGGAGTTTCAGCCGACAACCCAATTTTAGTTTTCCCGCTGAGGGAAGCGCAGGGCCGGTCACGTGACTGCCAGAAGCCAATGGCAATCCGTGACGTCGGCGCCGTGACGCGCTAGCCCCGCCTCCCGCTCCGCCTCCAGGCCGGCACACAAGCGCGCTCGCTGAAGCTCATGCAGGGACACGAAAAAGCTCCTGCTTGAGCAGGAGAGCATGAGCGTCAGCGCTGCTCAGCGCTCTTCCCTGCACCATGCCCGCGGCCTAAGCCTCTCTTCCCCCCTTCTCACACTCCCCCCTTACCACACGCACCTTACCTTGAGGTGAGGTCTCCAGTGCTGGGCCAGTCCGGGGACCCTGCTCTACTCAAATTGCTATTTGGGACATAAAGTGGTTAAACTAGAATAAAGGCATTGCACAAACTGCAACCTCTTTACACCTTGCGATATTAAACACTTCGCCACAAGCCAACAACTGGTATTAACATTTTTATTTGGGACACAAAGTGGTTACATTTGGAAAGAGACATTGCGTAGATTGTGCGAGTAAACACGCGCGGTTTATTCAGCTGATCCATTGGAGTCCTGCGCCAGCGGCTTACAGACAGCAACCCCTAACTCTCTTGGGAGAGAGGCCACAGTGGACTCTGTTTGTTCCTTGGACTCAAAATCAAATGTATGCCTACTCAAATTGATACAAGCCATCTCCTAATCCAGTGGTGCGCAAACTGGGGGGGGCGCAAGATTATGTAGGGGGGGCGCAGGCTGCGTGTGGAGAAACCTGGGGGCGGGCGGCCAGAAGCTCCGTGCAGAGGCTGCTTCCAGTTCTCTGCTGTGTCTTGCAGAGGGGGCGGGGCCTTGCTGCGGGGCCTTCCCTGCACACAGACAAGCCCTTCTCCTCCTCCTGTCTTTTACCCGCCCGTTTTCAGCAGCACATGGGGGGACCTGAGCAGGTTTAGTTACTCTCTCCCCCTACCCACCAGGTGTGTGTGTGTGTGTGTGTGTGTGTGTGTGTGTGTGTGTGTGTGTGTGTGTGTGTGTGTGTGTGTGTGTGTGTGTGTGTGTGTGTGTGTGTGTGTGTGTGTGTGTGTGTGTGTGTAGAAATGTGTGTATATGTAGAAATGTGTGTGTATATGTATGTGTGTATATGTGTGTGTGTGTTTTGTATGTATATGTGTATGTGTGTGTGTGTGTATATGTAGAAATGTGTGTGTATATGTAGAAATGTGTGTGTATATGTAGAATTGAGTGTGTGCTGTGTTGGTTGTGATTTGAGTGGGTGTTGTGTGTATGTGTGTGTGTATATGTATGTATGTGTGTGTTTGTGTGTATATATATGGACTGTTGTGTGTGTGTGTGTGTGTGTGTGTGTGTGCTGTGCCTGTTGGTTGTCTGTGTGTGTGTGTGTTGTGGTTGAGTGTTGTGTGTGTTGGTGGTGATTATGTGAGTGTTGGTTGTGACTGTGTGTGTGTAGTGATTGAGTGTGTGCTGTGTTGGTTGTGATTTGGGTGTGTGTTGTGTGTGTGTGTGTGTTGTGATTGAGTGTGTTGGTTGTGGGTGTTGTGATTGAATGCAGCGTTGCACAAACTGAGGGGGGGACGCCCCAGGCGCAAGATTATTTAGGCGGGGCGCGTGCAGCAAAACCTGGTTGTGCAGGCGAAAAAGATGTGCGCGCGCGGGCGGCCAAATAGAATAGTGCAGGTGGGGCCACGTGATTCGGAGGTACGCGGAGGAGCACGTCCCAGCGCTGTGATGTCAAACGCCCCTCCCTCCGGTGTCTGCCTACAATAGCGCTGTGGTCCTGCTCTCCTCCGCTGGCAACCTGCTTCGCTGCGATCCTCTTCAAGTGTGAGGGTAAGCTGCCAATATATCAATCATACTATGAATGTACAGAAATAATAAAAAAAAGTGTAAACACTTCCCCGCTCGTGCTTGCAAAATTATGCAGGACACCCTGTGCTCATGCTTGGAGAGTTGGTGATGTCACCGCTCTCAGTGGCAGCGTGGACGCAGCCTAATTTTGCAAGAGCGAGCTGTTGAAGTATGTAAGTATTTAGGCTGCGCTTATAGTGCCGGCGACGCAACGTCGCCCGAAAACAAATGCATTGGCGCCGCCGCGTGCGCTTATAGTAAGCGTGACGTGGCGACGCGATTTTTTGAAGCTGGCAATATTTGATTTTTAAGGGGCTGTCGCCTCATATGACAGCCCCTGAACCAATCAATGGCCTGGTCGCCCACGCCGCCGCCGCAAAGCGAAATACAACTTTCGCTAGCGGCGACGGGTGACGTCGCGGGCACTATATGCGCGGCCTTAGACATATTTGTATTTACATTGTATACCGTTTAATAAAGGGTTTTTTTTCATGGGATTTTGATTACATCAGGCAGGGGGGCCCGAGAAATTTCATGGATAAAAAGGGGGGCTCGGCATAAAAAGTTTGCTCACCCCTGTCCTAATCCAGTGATTGGTCTCTGGGATTTAAGTGACTTTGTTGCTAACTAGTGTATTTTTATTAATTAATAAGCGGTATATAATTTCTGCTGCATTAAAATATGTGCATTATCTATGGAGCATAAACTTCTTTGTTCTTTGTACAAACCATTTTTTCTGGATCTGGTTGGTCTCTTTTAGGATCTGCTTTGACTCCTGTGATTATTCCTTTTCCCTGTGAAAATCCTGTTGGTACTTGATACTGTATATTTTCACTTAATGGGACTATTTATGGTCTTGACACTAAATGTTTGCTACACATGATTTATAGTATCTAAATTGTAAGTTTATACAGTATGTTTTCAATTAAATCACTTGTCTCACATTTGCACTAATATAGTATTGCATTTGTGTTTATATGGTCACAGGATACAGAGCCCAAAATAAAAAATAATAATAATAAATTATACGCACACCCCTCCCTGAGAAAGATTTCATTTTGTGGATCGAAACGTTGGATTTGTGTGACTTACTGCTAAATACAGGTTTTTGGACCTTACTGCTGAGTGCTGTCTTTTTTTTTTATCATCACTACTGGTGGTAAAGTATTATATATATATATATATATATATTTCACATGGTTGGCGCAATATGTAAATAAACTGTGTACATACATAACACTGATGACATGACTAACGGGCTTAAAGATAAGACATTCGATATTGTGTAAAAAAAAAAGCTTTTGTCTGCCATGGTCAGGTTAAAATTATTTAAAAATACATAGAATTGTCGTTCATTAAAAAAAAATTGGCTCCATTTAACTAACTCCTTCAGTGCTGTAGGGTCTTTCCATCTCGGTGTCCTCGGTAACCCTCCTCCAGAGGTTACGGCGTTGTCAACGGAAGGGATTTACACTTAGTTAACCAGCATAGTGCCATGACATACAGGTTACACTATATGAGCCACCGGCGTGTCCCCCCTCATGCTGTACACCCATAGGGTGACATACATTTGTATCAACCCCATATTCTGTGTTTGCTTCCCGTATCCTAAACGAGCATCGTTTTGCTCCTGTTTAAGTGCAGTGTCTCCCAACCTTTTCTATATTTTGCACCGCGATAGAAAATATTTGTTCTGCGAACCCCTAATTAATAAATATTATTTCTGACTCGTCACACTATCGCTAACAAAACTGTGTGACCGATCCCAGGCAGTATAGTGTCCTGAGCTCGTGGGGAACACACGCGTAATAAGGCTCCAACCTGCACCTCAGTATGCAGACAGCATGGTTCCTTTAGCGGTCACTCAGTGGGGAACTTCCCAGGTCACGTCCCACAATGCCTTGCTGCTATGGGTGCAAAGCATTATGGGGGGAGACTTTGCAGTCTCCTGCTGTAATTGACAGCAAAACCCTCCCCCAGCCCCCCCCTCACCCAAACGTGCAATCTGGGGCCTTACCGATTGTGCAATCCCCACACGGGCTCAGGAACCCACTATACTGCCTGAGATCCGCCATTATAGATTTTGTTTGGTCAACCCCATGGAGAAGCCTCACGCTCTCCCTGTTGGAAACAATCGAGTTAGTGTGATCCGGGATTATTTGTTTATTTGATTTGTCTTATAACTTTATTGTATTAACCTCTCTGGCATCAAATCTTTTTGCAAAATGTTCTAATTACTTATGATGCCAATTCTGCTTAGCTCGTTAGCTGCCAAAGCAGACTGCCATGCACCATAATAGTATGCAAAACTGGCCCCGGTGGCTGATTATTTGGGGGACTTTTTTGTTCTTTATTTAATACGGTTTGTGGTCCTAGTATTTTATGATCACTAGAATAAGCGGTAGCTCAGTCGTTGCTAATGATAAAATATGATGATTGGAAGGGTTATTAGGACACTGAATGAATGCCCCTCGACCTAAGACCACTTTTAATCTTATCTGAACATCTATGGTCCCTCAACGTCCGGGTTCCCCCAGATATTTGTAGTTTTGATGTGCCACTTGACACCAGACCCCTCCCCACCCTACAAACATGGAAGCAGGACCACCAATAAAAGGGCACAGCCTCATTGGTCATCAGGCCGAGCCTTGACCCATCACCACATTTTGTCCAGCATATTGGGAGACCCCCCCCCCCCCTCCCAGTTCATGTAAAAAGAATGCTCCATTAAATTTGAAAAACAGTTACATTTACAAATCCCGAAACACTGTTAAAAATGAAGACATTAAATGCTAGAGTGCTCTCAATCCCGGCAGGCAGCGGAGGGAGGCTCAGCGCACCAAACTCACAAGTAGCAGCAGCTACCAACTGCCAGTCAGGACCCGGAGCCCCACCCAATGATTAGGGCTCCTGAATAACTTCCCCCCATGGTACAAAATGAGGGCCCTCAGACTTTCCCGGTCATTTAGGATCCCCTCCCCCCTACTCAACACACCAGGGCCAGGGTGGTGTCCAGTATTTGTCCTGACAATCTGATCTTACGCTGAAGCAAAAGGATATACAGTGGGAGATAGGACCCCACAAAGTCCGGAGTTTTTAAGCATTCATTATGGCAAATCTCAGAAGCCACTGATCCTATCCGTAAAAAGAACCCTTAGAACAAGGAAGACAACTCACCAATTACGCGGCAGAACCCAAGTAAGGTAGAAGCAATACCCTTAATGGCCAAGTAGTGGTTAGAAAGAGTGTGAGCTTCCTGAACCACTAAGGTTCTGATGCGTGCAGATCTTTCAGTAAGAGAAGAATGTAGCATGTGCGCTTTGTAAGTTCTATTTATTTATTTTACCAGAAGTACATATACAGTGTCACACAGTCTCTGAGCCTCGGAGACACCCTAATGTCTTAGGGCACAATATATTTCAGTTTTTACACTATATTTAAAGCAAAACCGTTTATTTAAAAAATGATGTTCTGTATCTAGCAGAAAGCCTTCCTAACATACCATTCTTACCGCAGAAAACGGCATTGTGATAACCACGGAACGTTCGGCAACATATTAAAACCCTTCGCACAATTTAAGCGCGTTACTGAGCGCAGAACGTTGGTAAAATGTTATATCATACAGCTATTACGTATTCGGGTTACATCTTGACATGCATATTAAAAATAATTAATAAGAGCGTTGTTTTTAGCAGCCTTATCAGGTTATATCCCCTGGGGACAGCTGTGGCTACGGACATGATGATGTTTGTACATGGCCGCGTCCAGGTCTACGGATATTCCTTGGAGAGTTATTCTCAGGCACCCGGAGAAATACGAGCCAGAGGGATGATCTAGAAAACCAAATCACAGCAGAAAACAAAACGTCAGCTCTTCTGCGTTCTCACGGTGGCGCTGGAAATGTTCATGGTTTACCGTAAAGGTTTCTGAATGTTTGGTATATATATATATATACAAATACAACTGTATGCTCATCTGCATGTCTTATGAGCATACAGTTGTATTTGCATATTTGCTTTCCTGTGGAGGGTTTTTGTCACTTTTTTTACTCACCATAACTTAACTCAGTATTATGGTATATATATACATATACATATACATATATATTCTACATATACACATACATACACATTATATTATATATGCTCCTGACAACATTTACCGAGAGAGGTGCGTCTGTACACCTGTGTATCACCCCATACAAAGAGCTGCCTTTATTCAACCATTGCAGTTACAAAAGGGGCCAAAAGCTTGTAACACCTCAAGTGCATCACAACGTTATCCTCTGTGTGGAAGTCACTTGTTACATTTCCCTGCTGCAAAAGAACTGCACCAGATGTATCAATAGAAACAACATCTTCCTAATTATCTCCTTATGTTTGCACCAGGGAAAATAATACACCCCACAAACTATATACCCCTTCAATCATACACCCCACAAGTCATACACCATACAAACTATATACCCCTTCAATCATACACCCCACAAACTATATACCCCTTCAATCATACACCACACAAACTATATACCCCTTCAATCATACACCCCACAAGTCATACACCACACAAACTATATACCCCTTCAATCATACACCCCACAAACTATATACCCCTTAAATCATACATCCCACAAACTATATACCCCTTCTATCATACACCACACAAACTATATACCCCTTCAATCATACACCCCACAAGTCATACACCCGACAAGTCATACACCACACAAACTATATACCAGTTAAATCATACACCCCACAAACTAGAAATCATAAACCCCACAAATCATAAATCCACCCCCCCCTCCCTCCCATACATTACTCCTTGTTTGCGGAGTACTGCAGTCAGGAGTGTTTAGATTTACCATGAACACACGACACACACACGACACACGACACACGACACACGACACACGACACACGACACACGACACACACGACACACACACGTACCTGGAAGGCCTCCCACAGAAATGTGAGCCGTGGGCTCCAGCCACACGTCTTCCAAGTTCTTGACGTCACCGGGGTTAATGTCCCAGGCTGACTGCGTCCCCGCCGCGCTCATCTCAATCTTATTGTTTAGCACCAGGACGTCCACAGACTGCCAGCGCCCAAGGCAAAAATCAGCCGCCGCGAACGGCACTGAACCTATCCCTTTACCGAGGAGGGTTACCACCAGCGCCTGGGAACCGTCACACACACAGGACACATTACACACAGAGATACACCCAAGTGTACTGGTACTGAAGGGTACAGAGTATCAATATTATCTAGAAACATAATACAACTGCTTTTTATTTAAATGCCCAGAGTACCGCTACTCTCTCATTTACATACCCAGCGTACCGCTACTCTCTCATTTACATACCCAGCGTACCGCTACTCTCTCATTTACATACCCAGCGTACCGCTACTTTCTCATTTACATACCCAGCGTACCGCTACTCTCTCATTTACATACCCAGAGTACCGCTACTCTCTCATTTACATACCCAGAGTACCGCTACTCTCTCATTTACATACCCAGAGTACCGCTACTCTCTCATTTACATACCCAGAGTACCGCTACTCTCTCATTTACATACCCAGAGCACCGCTACTCTCTCATTTACATACCCAGAGTACCGCTACTCTCTCATTTACATGCCCAGAGTACCGCTACTCTCTCATTTACATACCCAGAGTACCGCTACTCTCTCATTTACATACCCAGAGTACCGCTACTCTCTCATTTACATATCCAGAGTACCGCTACTCTCTCATTTACATACCCAGAGTACCGCTACTCTCTCATTTACATGCCCAGAGTACCGCTACTCTCTCATTTACATACCCAGAGCACCGCTACTCTCTCATTTACATACCCAGAGTACCGCTACTCTCTCATTTACATACCCAGAGTACCGCTACTCTCTCATTTACATGCCCAGAGTACCGCTACTCTCTCATTTACATACCCAGAGTACCGCTACTCTCTCATTTACATACCCAGAGTACCGCTACTCTCTCATTTACATATCCAGAGTACCGCTACTCTCTCATTTACATACCCAGAGTACCGCTACTCTCTCATTTACATACCCAGCGTACCGCTACTCTCTCATTTACATACCCAGAGTACCGCTACTTTCTTCTTTCCATACCCAGAGTACCGCTACTCTCTCATTTACATACCCAGAGTACCGCTACTCTCTCATTTACATACCCAGAGTAACGCTACTCTCTCATTTACATACCCAGAGTACCGCTACTCTCTCATTTACATACCCAGAGTACCGCTACTCTCTCATTTACATACCCAGAGTACCGCTACTCTCTCATTTACATACCCAGAGTACCGCTACTCTCTCATTTACATACCCAGAGTACCGCTACTCTCTCATTTACATGCCCAGAGTACCGCTACTCTCTCATTTACATGCCCAGAGTACCGCTACTCTCTCATTTACATGCCCAGAGTACCGCTACTCTCTCATTTACATACCCAGAGTACCGCTACTCTCTCATTTACATACCCAGAGTACCGCTACTCTCTCATTTACATACCCAGAGTACCGCTACTCTCTCATTTACATACCCAGAGTACCGCTACTCTCTCATTTACATACCCAGAGTACCGCTACTCTCTCATTCACATACCCAGAGTACCGCTACTCTCTCATTTACATACCCAGAGTACCGCTACTCTCTCATTTACATACCCAGCGTACCGCTACTCTCATTTACATACCCAGAGTACCGCTACTCTCTCATTTACATACCCAGAGTACCGCTACTCTCTCATTTACATACCCAGAGTACCGCTACTCTCTCATTTACATACCCAGAGTACCGCTACTCTCTCATTCACATACCCAGAGTACCGCTACTCTCTCATTCACATACCCAGAGTACCGCTACTCTCTCATTTACATACCCAGAGTACCGCTACTCTCTCATTTACATACCCAGCGTACTTTCTCATTTACATACCCAGAGTACCGCTACTCTCTCATTTACATACCCAGCGTACCGCTACTCTCTCATTTACATACCCAGAGTACCGCTACTTTCTCATTTACATACCCAGAGTACCGCTACTCTCTCATTTACATACCCAGAGTACCGCTACTCTCTCATTTACATACCCAGAGTACCACTACTCTCTCATTTACATACCCAGAGTACCGCTACTCTCTCATTTACATACCCAGAGTACCACTACTCTCTCATTTACATACCCAGAGTACCGCTACTCTCTCATTTACATACCCAGAGTACCGCTACTCTCTCATTCACATACCCAGAGTACCGCTACTCTCTCATTTACATACCCAGAGTACCGCTACTCTCTCATTTACATACCCAGCGTACCGCTACTCTCATTTACATACCCAGAGTACCGCTACTCTCTCATTTACATACCCAGAGTACCGCTACTCTCTCATTTACATACCCAGAGTACCGCTACTCTCTCATTTACATACCCAGAGTACCGCTACTCTCTCATTCACATACCCAGAGTACCGCTACTCTCTCATTCACATACCCAGAGTACCGCTACTCTCTCATTTACATACCCAGAGTACCGCTACTCTCTCATTTACATACCCAGCGTACTTTCTCATTTACATACCCAGAGTACCGCTACTCTCTCATTTACATACCCAGCGTACCGCTACTCTCTCATTTACATACCCAGCGTACCGCTACTCTCTCATTTACATACCCAGAGTACCGCTACTTTCTCATTTACATACCCAGAGTACCGCTACTCTCTCATTTACATACCCAGAGTACCGCTACTCTCTCATTTACATACCCAGAGTACCACTACTCTCTCATTTACATACCCAGAGTACCGCTACTCTCTCATTTACATACCCAGAGTACCGCTACTCTCTCATTTACATACCCAGAGTACCGCTACTCTCTCATTTACATGCCCAGAGGACCGCTACTCTCTCATTTACATGCCCAGAGTACCGCTACTCTCTCATTCACATACCCAGCGTACCGCTACTCTCTCATTTACATACCCAGAGTACCGCTACTCTCTCATTTACATACCCAGAGTACCGCTACTCTCTCATTTACATACCCAGAGTACCGCTACTCTCTCATTTACCTACCCAGAGTACCGCTACTCTCTCATTTACATGCCCAGAGTACCGCTACTCTCTCATTTACATACCCAGAGTACCGCTACTTTCTCATTTACATACCCAGAGTACCGCTACTCTCTCATTTACATGCCCAGAGTACCGCTACTCTCTCATTTACCTACCCAGAGTACCGCTACTCTCTCATTTACATACCCAGAGTACCGCTACTCTCTCATTCACATACCAAGAGTACCGCTACTCTCTCATTTACATACCCAGAGTACCGCTACTCTCTCATTTACATACCCAGAGTACCGCTACTCTCTCATTTACATACCCAGAGTACCGCTACTCTCTCATTTACATGCCCAGAGGACCGCTACTCTCTCATTTACATGCCCAGAGTACCGCTACTCTCTCATTCACATACCCAGCGTACCGCTACTCTCTCATTTACATACCCAGAGTACCGCTACTCTCTCATTTACATACCCAGAGTACCGCTACTCTCTCATTTACATACCCAGAGTACCGCTACTCTCTCATTTACCTACCCAGAGTACCGCTACTCTCTCATTTACATGCCCAGAGTACCGCTACTCTCTCATTTACATACCCAGAGTACCGCTACTTTCTCATTTACATACCCAGAGTACCGCTACTCTCTCATTTACATGCCCAGAGTACCGCTACTCTCTCATTTACCTACCCAGAGTACCGCTACTCTCTCATTTACATACCCAGAGTACCGCTACTCTCTCATTCACATACCAAGAGTACCGCTACTCTCTCATTTACATACCCAGAGTACCGCTACTCTCTCATTTACATACCCAGAGTACCGCTACTCTCTCATTTACATACCCAGAGTACCGCTACTCTCTCATTTACATGCCCAGAGGACCGCTACTCTCTCATTTACATGCCCAGAGTACCGCTACTCTCTCATTCACATACCCAGCGTACCGCTACTCTCTCATTTACATACCCAGAGTACCGCTACTCTCTCATTTACATACCCAGAGTACCGCTACTCTCTCATTTACATACCCAGAGTACCGCTACTCTCTCATTTACCTACCCAGAGTACCGCTACTCTCTCATTTACATGCCCAGAGTACCGCTACTCTCTCATTTACATACCCAGAGTACCGCTACTTTCTCATTTACATACCCAGAGTACCGCTACTCTCTCATTTACATGCCCAGAGTACCGCTACTCTCTCATTTACCTACCCAGAGTACCGCTACTCTCTCATTTACATACCCAGAGTACCGCTACTCTCTCATTCACATACCAAGAGTACCGCTACTCTCTCATTTACATACCCAGAGTACCGCTACTCTCTCATTTACATACCCAGAGTACCGCTACTCTCTCATTTACATACCCAGAGTACCGCTACTCTCTCATTTACAAACCCAGAGTACCGCTACTCTCTAATTTACATACCCAGAGTACCGCTACTCTCTCAGGGAGGGAGAGGAGGGAGAGGGGGGGGGAGGAGGGAAGGAGAGGGGGGGGGGGAGGGGGAGGAGGGAAGGAGAGGGGGGGGGAGGAGGGAGGGGAGAGAAAGAAACAAACAAACCAAAAAACAACAACAACAACAACAACAACAACAACAACAACCAGCACACACACTGGGATCATATTTCACCTGTTTCTGCCGGTCCAGGGCAATCATAAATGCTGTGACATTGTCCGGCCCGTTTACAGCCAGCAGAACCCCGCCGTCCTCCATGGGTCTGAATGAGACTCTGACCGACAGCCTCCACGTGTCGTCCACTGTGTGAAACACTGCGACACCCACGGAAAGCCAGGTTAGGGCCGGTGTGGGAAAAATACAAAAAAAAAAAAACAATTCTCGGCTTTGGTGAGTTTGGGATGAAAATATGGGAGGGGGGGAAATATTTTCAGGGAGAAAGTTGTACAATATCAGAGACACACTGCCGGCCCATCTAGAAGAAATACAAAGGTCTGTGTTCATATAAGACACAGTCTGCCGTCTGTGAATCTTGTAGGGACCTACTGTGTGTACTTCGCCTCTTAAACAGCTTTTTTGTAGCACAATTACCCAGCGAAAATGTGCGGCTGTAAACGAACTTCAAATTCTGCACCAGTAGCGTAAAAAAATAAATGTGTTTTTCTGGGCCCATATAAATGGCCGCCGCTGGATGCACAGGTGTTAATGGGATTTACAAAGAAAAATTCTGTGTGCAAAAAATAAAAAAGGCGGTTTGTGTTCCCTTATAGCACTGAAAATTTGACGCACCAAAAAAAAATGTTAATATGATTTTAGTACAGAGGTCTCTGAGTACAGTTTCCTCATCTGTACATATTTAGGGGTAAATAATATAAAGGCCGAAGCCTGAAAACGGCGTGAACGTTATATATATATATATATTGGACTATATAGACCATACATATGGTTTTGTCGGCTTAGTATATAGAATAAGGCCCTTAGTGTTGGACTTGTATGTAATCATAAAGGGTCAGTGCCAGTGAAAGAGTGCAAGCTCCAGTTTCACGTCCCCTCCCTATGGCGACACTCACGGGACGGTATAAACATGGCGTGACCGTGGCCCGGGAAGTAGGAGCCGGGCTCCTCCTGTTGGAAGCAGCGCCGGTGCACATCCGTCTCCATTGCCACCTCCAGGGCTCGTGTGTCCTTCTTGACCCAGGCCCAGTTGCGCATGCATCCATCCATGGCGGGCTGCAGCTGAGCAGAGACACCACAAGCTTTATTTAGGACGCCCTTATCCCTACCCTGAGCATTTTGGGATTCATTTGGTGTGTTAACCTCCACCACTTCTCCCTGGCGGCTGTTCCATGGATCCACTACTCTTTAGTGAAGAAATACTTCCTCAAGCCTCACACACTCCAGCTTCAGATGCTGGCCTCTTATTCCACAACTTCTCCTATTCTGCACCTTATGCACTAATACTTTTCCTTCTCCCTCCTCTCTCACCTTCCCCTCTCACCCTCCTTCCCCCTTCTCCCCCGCTCTCACCTTCCACACTTCGTCCCCTCTCACCTCCCCCCCCCTCCTTCCCTCCCCACCCCTCTCTCCCCTCCCCCACCTCCTCCCCTCTCACCTCACCTCCCACACCTCCCCCTCTCCCCCTCACTTCCTCAAGCCTCACACACTCCAGCTTCAGATGCTGGCCTCTTATTCCACAACTTCTCCTATTTTGCACCTTATGCACTAATACTTTTCCTTCTCCCTCCTCTCACCTTCCCCTCTCCCCCTCCTTCCCCCTTCTCCCCCGCTCTCACCTTCCACACGTCGTCCCCTCTCACCTCCCCCCCCCTAGCTCCACCCCTCTCTCCCCTCCCCCACTCTCTACCCTCTCCCACCTCCTCCCCTCTCACCTCATCTCCTCCCCTCTCACCTCACCTCCCCTCTCACCTCCCACACCTCCCCCTCCCTCAGTTAATCTTTTAAAAGAATGTGACCTTGAGCTTCATTTTAGAGGTCATGGCATCCTTTAAATCAAAGTACTACAGTTTGCAGGAAAATCAAGTGCGACTTTTACCGGCCTGAAGAGATGGACTCGGCTGCCTGCGGGCAAGTCCCCCAAGATGATATTAAGCGTGGCGTAGGTTTGAGCACCGAGCTGCGTGCTCACATGATGCGTTAACTTCACAACAAGCTCCCCGTCCACTGTCACCTCAATAGTGTTAACGCTGCTGTCCACGGACACCTACAACGTGGATGCACATCACACCAGGAGTAAATAAGCACCAAATCTACACATCATTATTATGTACTTTCTAGAAATGCTGCAATCAGTACTGAATTCAACCCATGCATTAAATGGTTAGTCCTTCCTAGGACCAGAGAACCAAGGACCATGTCATGTTTAATAGATGACATGGAGCTGACAGACATGTGGCTTAAACGTGGCTTTGAATCGCGGAGTCAAACACGGCAGCCCCAGCAAAGGTCTGTCCGCCGTTCACACCCAACGCTCCCTAAGAACACCCAGACGGGCAGCAGCTGCGCCTCACCTTCCTCCACGTGCCGTCGCTCACGTCCGGCCCCCACTTTGAGAGTACCATCTGCCCGTGGCCATTACTCATCTGGACTTCCAGCCGCCGCTGTCGGACGCCCAACACAAACCAATTATCTTCCCCTATATCTCCGTAGAAAATGATGCCCTCCGGGTCGAAGGTTCGGAAATCAAAGGAGGACAGGTTACTGCGGGGGAAAAGAAAGGAGGCAGAGGGGCCTACATCAGCTCTGGAACCCAGCGGCGCCATTACACCGCCCAACCGGACACTATAAAAACCCTATAACCTCTGCTCCCAACAAAAGCGGAATTTAGCAGCTATTTTCCGGGTATCCGTCCAGGAATTACAGGGCAGAAAATTGGGAAAGCGCAAGCAGACAAATGTAGATGTTAAGGTGCGACTCCAGAGCACCCTGCGGAGGGCGTGCGCTTTTAAAGACAACACGTGCGCAACCTATTGTTAACCCCTTCTCTGCTAGAGAGGCCAGCAAAGAATTGGCTCTCAGTCTCTGCCGCGTTGTGCAGAGTATTTTAACGGTAGCAATTGTTGTTACTCGCAAGCGTACAATTCCATTTCCTTTTTTTTTTTTAGCGCAAAAACGGGCGTGGGAGGTCGTACCTGCGCAGGTCAGACAGCTGGAATTCCATACGTAGAATGTTCTGGGCGTCTCCCTTCCCCAGGTACAGGCTGTCTGCGGATCTCACGGGGTTTACAGCCAGACAGGAGGCCTGAAAGAGAGACAACCTGCTAACACCTTCCTTGCCAGAGGCCTGCACTGCAAGAACAATACGTCAATCAATACTGCCTGTGTTTTATTCTGATCAGCTCACTCAATCAATCACCTGTCTGCGATTTATCCTAATCAATCAGACCTCTCTCAGGATCAAGGCTTATGTTTAAAAAAAGGCATATCCCATTTTACCTAGAAACATAGAATTTTATAGCAGGTAAGAACCTCTTGGCTCAGTGTCTGCCCTTTTTCCCGTCTGCTGTAAAACCTCAGACCTTATTTAATCTTTGGCTCGCTTTCATATTTAGCCTTATGTCTGTCCCAGGAATGTTGGAATTCTCTTATTGTATTAGCCCCTACCACCTCTGCTGGGAGGCGATTCCACAAAACCACCACCCTTTCTGTAAAGAAGTACTTCCTCACATTTGGCTATGTGTAACATCTTAAAGTGTCACATCTATAGTGTCTGGCAGAGTTAATTTTGGAGTTGAATTTGGAGGTGAAGATTTGAGGAAGATTTGGACTCTACACAACAACAACTTTGAAACTGTGAGAAATTAACTTTCCAAAAGCTGTGATTATTTGTACTCTTTCTATCCCCCAGTACCTGGGAAGTCTCTCCTCCTGCATCTCACTATGCCCTCCCTACGGCTTTTGCTGTTTACTAGTTTCCTCACTCCTTTGTGAATGTCTCTGCTCTCTCCAACTTCCCCACTCCCCACTGCACCATTATTTATACACCTCTCTCCCAACAATTTCTTTACCCCTCAATAAAAAACCCCCACACAAATCCTCTATTCACACCCTCTACTCCTTCCTGCTGCTGGGGATCTCCCCTAAGCCTGAAGCCAGACATACACACCTGATCTCACCCACGCCTCCCTGTCATCTCTTCCACTGTAAAGTGTGTAAACCCTCTCATTTTAATACGGACTAACCTTAAAACTTGCCCCACAAATCAAGCATCCCAACAGCCTGCACTCATGGTTACTGTCCCACACTCAGTCACTCCTACCACCCATTGTGACCAAGCACTGCCATCTACAGCACTTATTCCCTTACCTACTGTCTCTGTAAGTTCCCCATCAAACCCCTTACATTGTAAGCTCTTCGGGGCAGGGATTTCCTTTCCTTTTGTCTTATTTTGCTGCACTTATTGTATTATTATAATTCACTTTACTGTATTCTTTGTGAAGCGCTGAGTACACATTTGGCACAATATAAAGACATTCAATACAATTTCCCCATATCCTGTCACCCTCAGTGAATGACCTCTTGTTCTGTGCGCACACACCCACACAGACACACAATTAGATCAAAATAAACACACATGAGAAAGATACACAGACAAATAATGACACAGATAGATAGTTCAAGTGAGAGAGATGAGAAAGATACAATCTGGAATAATCTCAGGTGTAGGTTATTTAGCACAACTTCTTGGCCCAGAAACATGTTTGGTGCAGTTATTTGGAGATCACGGTTTGTTCCCCTTCATGTTCTGTAGCTTGCGATCCCTTCCCCTGAACCAAAAATAGCTGCATAATAGTTTTGTCACTGAAACCTTCTCATATCTGCGCTGAACGTAAATAATTCAACAATTCCAGGTTCTTTCCATTTTATGCAATCAACAGACCTCATAGAATGCAGATTTGAATGGAGAAATAGAAGCTTATGCACCAACGTTATATTTGAACTATGTTTATGCATACAAATATCAGTGCTACAAAGTCATAGAAACCCCCATAAAAAGTGTGTGCCGTATGTAGGAAGGTCGGTTTATGGCTTCATAAATACGACAAAATGTATTGTTTTGAAATGATTTTTGATGCATCGCGTCATGTTGAAGACCTGATTGATGCAATTAAAACTAAAACAGAATTCTATGTATATTTTATGTATAACTAGTGTTAGTAAATATAAATGATTAGTGCAATATTATTTATAATATAATAGCCCGAGGAAAGGGCCAGGGGCCCTGAAACGTGAGGAATTTTGTGTCAATTCACTTTTTTCTGATGATGCTGTTTTTGTATTATTATTATTATTGGATTTAGATTAAAATAATAACTTTTGCATAAATTTGCTTGATTTAACTTTTGAGTGCCGGTCCAAAACACTTCTTGGACTTTATTTATAACAGCCACACTGTAAAAATAATACATTTTGTTACCTATTTAATTAAACATCCTCGCTACATCAAATACATTTTTGCATTGATACATAGCAACTTAATTCTGCGCCAACATGAATATTTTTTTTCCTCAGGGATTACGCCAAATTGCACTTGGTAGACAATTTTGAGACAGTTTTTCCTTTTTTTGGTGCACAGAAGTATTCTTTTGACTACATCCCATTACATCTGTACGCTCAGCGCCCACCACTTCTGTGCAGCAAAAAATAATGAAAAAAAACTAATTTTTAAAGACATTTAAAGTTGGTACAGATTTCCGTGCGCCTGAAAGGCCGTTTGCGACGCTTCGTACACAGGCCTCCCCATATGTGTACAAGCAGAAAAAGATCTCAGCTAATTAGATTGTACGCTCTTCGGGACAGGGACCCCTTTTCCTAAGTGTCACTTATGTCTGAAAGTGCTTCTTCCCATTATGTGTTATTTGTATTATTAGTTATTTATATGATTATCATGTGTATTACTGCTGTTAAACGGTGTGTGCATTAATGGCGTTATATAAATAAAGACATACATATACATACATACATACATATATTCTGAAACCATCAAATGATAATAAGCTTGTATTCTGCATTCTGTTCCCATGTGTGCAAGGAATAACATATATATATATATATATATATATATATATATATATATATTTAATATCTACATCTAATAAAATGAAATAATGTTACCTGCTTTGGGATGGGCTGGTCTTGTTCCAACGGACTGCTTGCTATAAAGTCTTCATATAAAAACAGTAAGATGAAAGGCAATGCGGTCCGGCTCAGGAAACCCATGTTTAGAGATATCTTTCTCCCGATGATGAACTCTTTGTGTTGTGAATAGTCACTACATGTTCCCCATCCTAAATACAGAAATAGGAGGGAGGGGGTGGAGAGGGGTGGAGGTTACATTTCATCACTGCCCGACCTTGGCATCTACCACAACACGTTCTGCTATTTGGTCTTCCTACCTCACTGTGACCCTGCTAACGTGTTACAAGGATTTGAAAAGCAGATCTGTAACCAGCACTGCGCTTATTTTAAAATTTTTACATGTCTTCTCTTGATCGTATTATCCACCATGAAGCCTTCCAGATGCTTTCTGCTTTGGGAAACCGTTGATATATTCCGATTGACTCTTCCAGTGTCTGCGAGTGCAGAATACATCACCGACGCAGAAGTGTCTTCGATGGTTGTGACTGTCACGGAGAGTCCTTATGTTTCCATCCTTTTGTCCCCCATTGCAGACGACACAAACCATTCATGCGAACAAACTACTCCACTTTTCAGACACAAGTTTCTTGTGTCTGACTCAGAAAGAACAAGTTGTTTAATTTGGGTTTAGCTGCTCGGTTGTAGGATTTCAGGTCCTCATATATGCTTGTCTATTCACTTTTCTTACATAGGATGGTGCCTGCGTCTTCCAGCTTGAGGGGCTAAATGCTTGGTTACAGTGGTTTATAGGAGTGGAGACCCCGAGTTGAACTGCTGAGTACAGTATATGGCCGCTTTATGTCCCACTGGTGATTTACAGAGCATGTTAGACCAAAGTGTACTAATGGCAATGACATGTTTAATGCAGCAATACTACTTTCCAACAGTTTTTATGATTCTATATTCTTACCTAAACTGGCATAGATTTCATATTTTGTTACTTTAAGGGGTCAATCCCACATGGAAATAGAAACTATATTAGAAAACTAAAAGTATTCCCTTTAATATATGCACTCGACCTCAAGGCTGCAGTGTTACATGTTCTATTCTCATTGCACAAGCTGCCTCTACGGTCCCCGTTTTTCATCACGTCCTGTAGGGTGAAATCCTTTAGTCCCCTTCTGGAGAAATGTTGATGCAAATGAGATTTGTGGGACCCGTGCAAACAGCCCAAGATTGATCACTGCATGTTTGGAGACTCTGCTGCCTTGGTAAAGGAAGCAATCCATACTGTACATTCTGCCATAATAGTTGTGCTGTTTCACTGGAGTAATTAGCAAGGCTATTACTCCGAACACAGATGGTAAATTCGTGAAGATACTCTATTACTTAGCCACAGATGCACTAAACTTTCTTAAGTCTGGGCTCATAAAGGGACGTTACCTAAATCAGGATCTGACGTTATGTTCCCTGGAGGTTACCGAGAATCCTCAAAGCCAATTGTATGCAACAAAAAAACCAATGCCCCAGCTACAGCTCATTAGCATAGGTTTACCGCCACATTATTGTAGAAGCGCATTCAGGGCTCCAACAGGAATCACTGGGCCCAGGACAAAAATAAGCACCCCCCCCCCCCCAGGTATGGGGGTGGTTTAAGGACCTAATGGAACTGGGGGGATATAAGGATGCGATGGGCCGGAGGGGTGGGTGTGTGTGAGGGGGTGATGGGAAGTACTTATTTTACAGCAAATTGGAAAATGGGCAGACAAGATGAGCCAAGTGGTTATTATCTGCCCCCAAATGTTATGTTCCTGTGTTATTGCTACTTCAATGTAAGTGGGACTGCACCTTTACTTCTGTTTGTCTTCAGCTATTTATTTTTAAATCTTATCTTCATTCAGCAGCAAATACAGTGTGCTCCGCTCTGTTTTAAACTCAAATCAGGTTTTGTTTGGTCAGTATCCCAGTGTTTATGTCTGGATCTTGTATGTCCTTGTCCTTAGCATGGGAAATTCTAGATCCCCAATAAGGTCTCTAATCTGTAAACATTCTTTGCATGTTCATTGTAGGTGGTAAGAAGTGAATAGCGATAGCCACTAGGGACTATGCTGCACTATACACCGATATAAAGTATCACCACACTTCCACCCCTCTGGCCCAGAACATAGGACGGGTTGTTAGATGAGGAACCTTGAGCTTGTGAAGTTTCAAATCCCATTGTATCTTTCACTTTTACTATATGTATGTCTTTATTTATATAGCGCCATCAATGCACATAGCACTTCACAGCAGTAATACACGTGACAATCATATAAATACCAAATAATACAAATAACATATCATGGAAAAGGAGTCCCTGCTCTGAAGAGCTTACAATCTAATTGGTAGGAGGAACATACAGAGACAGTAAGAGGGCATACTGGTAAGTGCATCTGCAAGGGGCCAAGCTTTATGTATCAGGTGTATAGTGTTAGCCACGGAGCTACTCATATGATTCATTAAGCAGGTGTGTTTTAAGGTGGATAGAGCGAGTGCTAGTCGGTATTGAGGGGAAGGGCATTCCAGAGGTGTGGGGCAGTCAGTGAGAAAGATAAGGCGGGAGAGGGCTTTGGTTATAAAGGTGGTAGAGAGAAGACATCCTTGAGCGGAACGCAAGAGTCGGGATGGTGCATAGCGAGAAATTAGGGCTGAGATGTAAGGAGGGGCAGAAGAGTGTAAAGCTTTAGTGCATGTAACCACTTTACTGCTAAATGGGCCTGCAACTACCCCTGCCAACTTTAAATCCCTTTAATATATTATTTTTCACCCGTCTTCACCACGTGCCCACCTACCCCCCCCTCACTCAAACATCCCCTCTCCGTTCTTTCACATTTGTGTCTTTTCCTCTAATATTCAAGCCCCTCAACTTTTTTCTCTCACGTTATCCCCTTCTCCCCCCCAGGCTGTTGAGATCATGCATTGTTGCAGTTCTTCTTTGCACCTCATATTCTCTTCATGTCCTAGAGATGAGGCCTCGAGCACTAATCAGCAGACTCTACGCCCCCTTTTAAATTGTGCAGTGACCCAGCCTTCCCCTTGCTTATGAAGATTTCAGCCCCATGGGAAGTGTGTAAGAGAAAAATCTCTCGTTACTCATTCGGAGAGTACGTTGCAGCATTTTCATTGCCAGGAATCACACACTCTCGCGCACACGTTGAATCCCCATCATTTTATTTGGGAGCAGTTTTCAAGCCATCGTTTACAAAACAAAAAAAACACATGTAAGACTCTCCGTAAGTAAAATAATAAAAAAATTAAATATAAAATACATTTCTGTAATTCCTTAAGGTTACACACAAACAAACCTACAGATTGTAACAGGGAGAGGATACACTACAGACCGTCTTTACAAAAGGAAAAGCCATGTGCGATTCCAACGGGACCGTAATAATAAAAGCAATGCTGCCAGCGTAGGGAGTTGCCAAAGCCCTTCTGTATGATCCTGGTGCCCAGACATAACACTGCGTCTCAATGTCAGCACACTGCGCTCCTCTCACCATTATGAACTTTGCTTTGGAATTGAGGCTTTGAATGATTATTTGCGCATTAACCCCCTGAATGCTGGAAGTATTGCTCCTGCAGCTGCCATGAGTGAAAAAGGTTTTATGGAAAGGAGAAAGCCAAAGAGAGTCTGGCAGGTTCCTGCTCAAATCAGTGGTGGAAAAAGAAAGACTTATTGGTGAATACAACAGTAAAACATTAGAGGCAAATGTATTGCATCGTAGCCAATGATGAATTGTTTTAAACACCGTGTAGTGATGTGCGAGAGGTACAGTATATGACCAATAGTGCTCAGTTTGGGTACAAAATCTAGATCAGTGTATGTGTGTGAAAGTGGAGCGTGTACATGTGTGTGTTTTAAACTGACAATTCAAGCAGGTGATTTAAAATAAAATGTTTTAACGTAGTATTGAAGCAGGGGGTTCAGGAGCTGAATTCCATTAATTTCAGCTCTGGGAACCCTGGCTTCCCCCTCCGGGAACGCCTGCTGTTTGGGGTGCCGGTAGCTGCTCTGTTCGGCAAGCAGGGATTACGCAATCGCCACTTTCAATGCTCCCGAGCGCTGCAGGCCAATAAGGAAGCTGTGACATCACGAGGTTCGGCTTCCTATGGGACCGCGTTATGGGGGAGCTGTAAACTTTGCCGAGATACTGGCACCCCTTTGGGGGTCTGTATCTCGGGAAGCAGGGAGCACCTGAAGCTAAAATTAATGGGGTTCAGCTCCGGAGACCCCCTGCTTCAAACTTATGTCAAAACAATAATAGAAAAAATGAATTGCTCCTTGAAGTAAGAAGGGGGAGTGGGGAGTAAGAGGTAGGGGGGGGGGGGGGTGTAGTTTAAGTAAGAAGGGAGAGTGGTGCGTCTGTGGTATAAGGGGAAAAGGTGGTTAATGTGGTGTGTGGATGGGCACCCAGGGGGGTAGGGCTGTGGGGGGGGGGGGGAGCTTGAGAGTGGTATATATGCAGCGATAGGGAAGGTGAGTGGGTCTCTTGTGTATTAGTGCAGGTGGGGAGCATGTGTAGTGTATGATTGAGAAGGGGGTGGTGAATGTTGAGTGTCTTGAGGAAAATGGCACGTATGGGTGTGTGGGTGTGTGTGTGTTGGTGGGTGTGTGTGTGTGTGTGTGTTGGTTGGTGGTGTGTGTGTTGGTGGGTGGGTGGGTGTGTGTGTGTTGGTGTGTAGGAAGGAGGGCAATTGAGGTCAGGGGTACCCATAATAAAAAAAAGCTGGCGAACCACTGATCTAGATTGTTTAAAGGTGCAGTCCCTCCTAGGGCAAAAGTACAAATGAAACAATGGACGTGTTGATGGGTTCAAATCTCGGTGATTTACTTTTTGACACTTAGTAGTATTTTAAAATAATAATTTAAAGTTATGTAAACACGGTGAGCTTATATTTGAGGTCCCCTGGCTGCTCCCTTCGGTGTGATATCACTGTATGCTGAACAGGCGTATGCGCCGGCAAAGCCACCCCCCCCCCCTCTCCTGATCTTCATTGGGCCAGGATGGGCTAGAAGCCAAGTAAACACTATATTGAGAGGTTCTCCCATATCCCTGATGAAGAGAAAATTCTATTTCATTTTCAAAGCAACCAAACAGCCAAATATTTGCTTTAAATGCAATTACAACTGTTTAAGTAAGATCCAGACTATTTCTTTTCAAAATGGTATTGCTTTTGCCAAGAGGGACTGCATCTGTAATTTACAGTTTGCTTTCTCTCTGCAGCGGTATTGATGACCGCCGCATGGCGCCATAAAGCGGCGCTGCCGTGCGGAACAGGAGAGATTTGGTAATGGCAAACATCTCATTCGCTCTGATCACTGCGCAGTCACACTCATTTCTCAACTCGGCCGATAGTAAATTGCACGCGGGTGTATAATACATCGGAAGGATTGGTTTTCTGTAAACCAAGGAGGAGGATAGATTGTACTATTAACCCTTTAGCGGGTAGCCACGGGAAAACGTATTGCATGTAGCAAAAATAATACACCTCCTGAAAGAGAAATGTTATGTTCACAACCTACACTGGATTCCTGCGATAGCTTTGTAGGGCATTCGATTTCTTATTGGCGAGTTTAAATGTGTAATATCGACAATCAAGACCGTACCTGCGTATTAACACTGACAAAGCAAAGCTTCGGTTTATCGGCTTCCTTTTTGCGCATAGAAAGAGCAAGGTTTTTTTTAAACACCCCCAAAAAGACATTCTAAATATTTGGTCTCTAAAGAACATTTCTTAGAAACGTTTTTTTAAAACAAAGTAATTCTCTCCCTCTCCCCCCCCCCCCCCCAACAAACAAACAACAGCATTGATCATGTAACTGATCTTAAAGGGGGGAAAAAAAATAGCTCTCTCTCTCTCAAATCTGGCATAGTCCAGATTACTAAAGTGCTCAGAGTGGTCATAATTAATGAAAGACAAGTAACAGAAGGGTGGTCATATTGACCAACGCTAAGGCATTCAGAGAGTAAGTTACGACGTGCACACTTAATCACTCATCAGAGCAGCTCTTTAGAATGTTCCATGTATGTACAACTCGAGGAATTTCTGTTACATACATTGCTTTTTTTTAATCGTAATTAAGACCGCAACTCTGGACACGTTCTACGCTTTGCGGTTCATCTACCTCTTGCGTATTAACAAGGGGATTGATTTTTTTTTTGTGTCTCCATTTTCTTGAATCCCAAATCTTAGGAGGCTCCCCATGTCACATGGGAGTCCGGCACTGCGTGTCCTGGGAATTTATAAGTAAGCGCATCCAGATATATACATATTTTTAAAAAAAATAAACATTTGCGAGAAGATAAAGGAATGAGAGAATCTAAAAATCAACTGAAGAATATTTACAGGACAAATAAATAAATGCAAAATAATAATTTGTACCATATCTAGACATTTATGTACAAATCTCCCTGATTTGTCCAATTTTGGATGAGCTTGCAAAAAGTAGTAACCCCTCCACTGCCACAGGGCCTGTCACGCATTGCTGTGCATGCGATTATATTGCTCTGCAATGCGTTTCAAGCCGCCCTGGAAGAGAAGGGGTTACTGCGGGGTAAAAGTCAGGGCTCCCCAACTGAGCTTACATTTTAATGTGAAACACGCACTAGTAGATCTTTTGATAGTGACCCCGATTTGTAAAACGTTAAGCGGTTTGGTTGAACTTACCTGTTGCGTGATAACAAAAAAAAAGGCCGTCTCGCATATAGGATTGCTAGAATAAGACACCCTAGTCATTTGCGTGATACGCCCTATTCCACGCCAGATAGCTTCACCCCACTCATTCACAATAACACGAGATAGCAATGGCATCTGCCCTTGAATACTCCATTGCAGCACACTGGCTTTTTATACTCCGGGAGTCACTTTAAACATAACCGAGCCCTGAATTGGGGCAACGGCTGTCTGTACCGAGACCCTTTATGCACCGCCCGCAGTGGGAATGTCATCGAATTACCTGAACCGGTTAAAACATTTCTCCTGGCTGCTATTAAAAAAAAAAAATATACGAAATACAGGATTCATTTTCACAAGTCTCTTGGATCTGTAAATGTCTGCTCCAGCACGGCGGGAGGGCCAGGAGTTTCCAGCAGAGCTTCCTGCTCCGTGTAAGGTGCTGGGCACCGTCCTTCTCCGTGGGACATAAATCGATTCCAGTTTCACATTCCCTGACTGTGCGCCTGCTACGATCCTTTCCCAGCGATGGGATTCTCCCTGAAAAAAGGCAGAGGGGGAGAGAGCAGAAAGGTGACCCCACGAGACGCACGGCAGACATTTGCACACAAAAGCCCGCGGCTATAGACCTCATCAGGAAATGATGAGGAATCCCCAATGTAACCCCGTTTGCTGTAATAGCTCTGCAAGTGGGACCTATTGTCTGCAACTCGTAGCAGGCCCCTCTGTCAGCAAAGAGGTGTTAAAAAAATATATGAAAATGTAAATGTTGATTTAATAAACATTGGATGGAATGCTTTACAGACTGTATGTTTCTAAACATGTCAGCAACATTTATGCTACAAAAACTGGATGGTGGACAACCCAGCCCTTTTATCTTTAAGAAGTGGAATTTAAAGTCTGTGCGCTAAATCTCCCATTACCCGCTGCCTGGTTTACTCACTGGCTGCCGTATTTTGCGCTGGTCGACCTCTTCGTACGCTTCTCATGCGGCTCGCTCAGCTTCTCAGTGATCGCTTTGATTTGCTGGAGGGTCTTGAAGGTTTCGACGGAGTCTTCGATTGTGAAGTGGGAGTAGTCGCTTTGCTCTTTCTGGGGTCCTTGGTACACGGCGATGCTTCCACAGGCCTCTGGAAATATCCGGTTAAAATTAATTCACCAAAACCTCACCAAGTAATCACCAGTTACATAGAATGGGACAGCAGATAATCACTTGGTCCCCTAACCCCCGCCACCAAAGTCAGCCCATTCTGCTATAAAACCTCAGGCCTTCGCTTTCTTCCAAGTTTATGATGGAGCCTTCTGTCTATCCCAAAAGCATTTTAAAACTCGCTTACTGTATTAGCAAACTACCACCTCTGTTGGAAGGCTATTCCTTTAATCCACTACCCTTTCCGTGAAATACTTCTCACATTTCCCCCTCCAGCTTGTTGAAGCCCTTAACCCAGCCTTGGAGACAAGTTAAAAAAAATGTAGCATCCAACCACTGCTTACCTTTAGTTGTTCAGTTATTTCATTATTACTATTACCCCCGTACTGTATGTACTTACACATGACCTCACCCATGCTCTCAAGATACCCCAACAAGCTCTACTTGTAGGTTGGGGGTCCAGGCCCCAACTGGCAGTGGAGGGATGTCCACCAAAGCGGCCAGTTTCGGGCGAGCAGGAAGCCCATGTTGTAGTTGCCATGTCATGGGGCCTCTGGGCTACCGGACCACATGACGTGGTGGCTACGCCATGGGGCAATCAAAGGGCGAATGGGCCAACATTTGAGATGTTCACTGGAGATATTATGGATGCAGAGCTTTCCAAACATCACAGGTCTCATGTGCATGGTCAACATGCAGAACATATATATTATTAATATGTATTTCGCACAGACTTCCAATTAAGGGACTTAAATTAACAAGATTAAAATGATTGCATTAATGATACAAATGGTCTACAACTGAAGACCAAACCAGGGACTTTGTGCCGTCTCGGCGTCTTTGTCAGAAGTGCCTGGAGTTCACATGGTGAGGGCGAGACACTGGGGATGAGAACACACCTTCCATTTTGTGCAGCTTTGGCATACTCGCGCTGAACAGGGAATAGATTTGCTCACATTCACGGTCTCCGTCTATATCCAACTCCACGTCAGCTGGAACATCTCTGCAAGGAGAAGACGTGACATGCGGCTCAAATAAACCAGCCGGCACTTTAATTAGAAGGTATTAATTGGCTCGTTACACACTGTGCCCAGCACAGAACAGTCTGACATCTGGCTGCTGGTATTTCATGTACAGCTCAGGACAGTCACAATCTTCTACACTGACAGCCCGAACTTCCTGAGCCTTTGTATATAATCGAACAAGCGGTTGTTTTGTTGTTGATCGTGTAATGTAGGTTTGTGCATCAATTACTGTGAAAGTATCAAAGTATTTCTGACCTTCTTAGAGTAGGTATAGGGAGAGATTATATGGAGCATTATGAGTTACAGGGAGCAGCTATAAGGGGCACTAGAGTTATATGGGGCAGTAGGAGAGTGCTACCGACAGTGATATAGTGGTAGAAAAAGGCTGAGCACAGCAAAAACGACGAAGGGCAGGAGGAAGGTAAAATGTGATTAATAGGCAGAACAGCCACACAAATGAACGGACAAAATAGGTCCTCTGACGCGTTTCTCGCCGTGGAGGTGTTTTATCAAAGAGTGACCTGTGCGCTGAAAAAAACAACCTTAAATAGCAGTGTCCCGGTGGGAAGGTCGTTCGCACCAAATACACCTGATCACATTGATTGTATAGGTCTAGGTGACTGAAGCTCGCGGGTCAAAACTACTGAATCCACTGAGACCGCCATGAATGGGGGTTAACTAAAGATATAAACTTGACATAGAACATAAGTCACACTGTCAGCAAGTGGAATAAACAGTGGGGCAGAAAAGTGTCTATGATATGAATCCTATAAACCCGCATATAACCGTAATGAAACATTGTATACAAAATAAATAAAACAAAGTGAAAAAAAAAACATTGGAAAAAATAAATAAATAAAAAACTTGTTGAATAGAGCAGGGGTTCGCAAACTTCCTGCGCTGCGCCTCCCCTTGCCTGCTCTCCTACTCTATCGCGCCCCCCTTACCTCTAATGAAGCGTCAAATGATGCTGCGGGGTCACGTGACCTGCGGCGTCATTTGACGGGCATCATTTGACGCTGCGTTGCCATGGAGACTGAAGCCGGTAAGTAAATTTACAGAGGCCTCGCGCTCTCCGCGCAGGGCCTCTGTAACCGCCACCCCCCCCCCCAAGTGATGGGGGCGCCCCCCAATTTGCACACTGCTGGAATAAGAGGATAAACTGAAATGCAGAACACATTAACAAACCCCGCTCAGAGACACATAAATAAAACCAACAAAAGTTACAAAAATAAAGGATATATATGAAGTAATATAATAAGTGAAACAATGATATTAACACAACAACTGTGTGAACGTGTAACAAATATAAATCAATAAGTACTGTATTTCAATTAATTGTACGTGACTGTTTTTCGATAACCTTAGCAGCCCAATTCACTATATAATACATATTAATAACCACATTAATAGTGCTGTAATTAATGATATATAAAATATTTAGCAATACACAAGAGAGAAATATACTGTATTTATATACTGTTAAATAATACTACACAACCGATCAGATCAGCATGAGGACTTAGAAAATTCTATATCATGAGAATGTCTAATGTATAGAATAGTCTTGGATCGAAATAAAATAAATTTCTCGTTTGTTGAGCATGTTCAATCTGTCACCCCCCGAAGGGGGGTGCATGAACATGCTCAACAACCGAGAAAGGAAAGTTCTCAATGCCACCATGTGGACATGAAAAAAAATGCAAAATAAACACAGAAGCGCACCAAGGGTCAAGATTTATGTAATAACAATAAAATAAATAACATGTAAAAACTTACATATAAGAATATACAGGTCCAGTAGATCAGTGCACAGGTGATCAGTTCGAGTTGGTTTCTGGGCGCAGGGGGTAAGTGCTGAGGCTTACAGATCAGTCCCGCGCGCTGGGGCTGGCTTGCTCGGCACCACTCTGTTGTTACTTCCGGGTTGCGGCTTCTAGCAGGACCCGTGTATAGTAGCCCACCACAATCGCCGGTATTTCAAAACACATCCACTCCGCGGAGTTCACACAGTGCACACTGGTACCCAGACTTGTGGTTGAACAAGCTCTAGCCCTCCCACAAGAAGTTAGAGACATTTTCTCCTACTCGCTCGAGTGGGATGTGTTTTGAAATACCGGCGATTGTGGTGGGCTACTTACTATATAAGGGTCCTGCGAGAAGCCGCAACCTGGAAGTAACAACAGAGTGGTGCCGAGCAAGCCAGCCCCAGCGCGCGGGACTGATCTGTAAGCCTCAGCACTTACCCCCTGCGCCCAGAAACCAACTCGAACTGATCACCTGTGCACTGATCTACTGGACCTGTATATTCTTATATGTAAGTTTTTACATGTTATTTATTTTATTGTTATTACATAAATCTTGACCCTTGGTGCGCTTCTGTGTTTATTTTGCATTTACACCTGACGTTTGGAGCCTCCCTATGACGGTTATTGGTGGAGGAGGGGTGCCTTCACACAACACAGCAGCAGCAAGAGGGAAGAGCTGATCTACTTCAAGATCCCTTTAGGAAGCATGAGCGCGGTTTGATTTTATCATATATGAAAAAAAATGCCTGGGTACCGGATGCAATACATCACCCTTATTAATAGAGCGGACATGCTCCATGAGCCTCATTTAAACAGGTCTGATAGTGCATCCAACATAGCCCTTACCACAGCCACATCTAAGGAGATGCACCGTGTGGCTGGAATTGCAATTGATAAAGATTTGCACAGTCCGCTCTATTTTGGGTTTCAAACATTTGAGTTTATGATTGGATTCACATATTGGCATATGACACAATGTCCAAATTTGTGGAAGCCCTTCGGAATACCCCTTATTCTACAATCATTAGAATCAAAATCGAACAGGCTAGGGAACAAGGTGGTCGCTAATGATTTAACTTTTCTAAATAACGAATTTGGGTCCTTCATTAAGGCTGGTGCTCAAATCTCTATCCAACTTTAAAATGCCCCAATGCTCGTTAATAATGGACCATATACGATCTGCCGGTCTACATTGCTGTGCTATAAACCAGGGGTGCACAAAGTTTTTTTGGCTGCGACCCGGTGTCTTGGTCCCTGCACTCGCACCACCCCTCCCGAGTGACCCGGCGTCAAATGGTCACGTGACCCCCGCAGCATAATTTTCCGTGCGTTGTCGTAACGACGCGGCACGTCACATGACCCTGCGGCGTCATGGCGACGTGAGCAGAAGCCGGCTGAATCCCGGTAAGTACAGGTTGCAGAGGCCTGGCGCCATCCCCTGGCATTTAATTTACTGTAAATGCCTCGGGGAAGAGCGCGGGGCCACTGCAACCACCCGCGCCCACCCAGAAAAATCCCGCGCCCCCCAGTTTGCGCACTGCTGTTATAAACTATGGTGTTGATTTGGCTCGATCTTGAAATGAATGCTTATGTCTCACTCGACTCACTGGCAAGAGATCTACACGGTCCGTTGTTTTAACAGCATTGAGGGCCTTGTTGACATGGGATTCACTATATACTCTGGCTAAAAATCTGGAAGCTAACTCTTTGGATTGTGTCTCAAAGGTATCCTCCGTAGAACACTCTAACCTGAGAAATTGACCCTTTGGAATGCCCTTCTTGAGGGGTCTTGAATGGTTACGGTCTGCCATAAGAAATGTATTTCTAGCATTGGACTTTTTGTATATATCGGTTTATACATCTCCATTGAGATCGATATACATCAAATCTAAATAATAAATATGATGAACATTATGTGCAAAACTGAATGTGAGATCAGTCATTATTAAGTGTGAAAAAAAAGTTCGAAGTGTAGAAAAGCCACCATCCCAGATGAATAAAAGATCTGTAAAATGTAATGTGTTGTCTGAAAGGATTGTGATCACTGTAGATAAAAATAGACTCCCACAACACCATAAACAAGTTAGCAAAAGCAGGTGCAAATGAAGTGCCCATAGCAGTGCCTCATTTGTAAATAGAATTGTGAATCAAAACTAAAATAATTATGTGCAAGTAAAAAAGTGATCGGCTCAAAAAGAAACGTGCAAAGTGCCGGAGCTAGGTTAGAAAGCGGAAGAAAATGTTGCATGGCAGCAATGCCCTATTCATGTTTGATTATTGTGTATAAAGATGTCACATCCATTGTAACCCATCTATAGCTTGTCTCCCATTTGATTTTTTTGTATATCAAGAAGTAGATCGTTAGTGTCTCTAAAAACAAACAAAAAGACAGTAAAGATTGACCCAAGGGTTGTAAATACCCATCGGTATATCGTGAAAGTCCATCTCCCAAAGATCCAGTACTCGCCACAATAGGACGTCCGGGGGGACACGTGAGCGACTTATGGATCCTTGGGAGATAGTGAAAGATATGCACAATAGGATGTGGAGAATAGAGACAGTCCAATTCTTTGGTGTTCAAAACATAGTATTTTACCCATGTCAAGTAAGACCCTCAATTCTTGAAGAAAGATGTTGGTTGGATCTTTTGTGAGCCTACGATAGGCACAATGATCATTCAATTGGCTAAGTGCTTCTTGTTTGTATTTGGCAGAGGATTGCACAACAATCGCGCACCCCCCTTTGTCACCATTTTTACTGACACTGATACCTCTAGTTTTGAATCAGACCTTTCAGACGGTTAAAACCGCTATCCATCAGTATCCATCTACAATATATTAGAGACCTGGAGGAATAGAAGTTACTCGGGGGAACACCAGAGGGATTCATCAACCCCGGATCATTCAGGGACATTTCCAAATGTGGCCATTGTGTCATATGCCAATATGCGAATCCAATCAACTGAAACCCAAAATAGAGCGGACTGTGCACATCTTTATCAATTGCAATTCCAGCCACACGGTGCATCTCCTTAGATGTGGCTGTGGTAAGGGCTATGGTGGATGCACTATCAGACCTCTTAAAATGAGGCTCATGGAGCATGTCCGCTCTATTAAGAAGGGTGATGTATTGCATCCAGTACCCAGGCATTCTTTTTAATGTTATAGAATTTTCAACGTCCCCATGCTGATCCAACCGATTGTGCAGTATTATTAAACAGTATATAATGATAGGATATTTATATCTGTTGTGTATTGTTAGATATTGTATATAACTTTAGTTACTATTATGCGGTTATTATGTATTACTTAGTTAATTGGGCTGTTCTTAAGGTTATCCAAAAACAATTTTTTTCCCATACAATTAAGATACAGTACTTATTGATTGATTATATTCGTTATACATTCAGACATAGTTGTTGTGTTAATATCATTGTTTCACTTATTATATTACTTCACATACATTATTTTTTACTTTTAATGGTTTTATTTATTTTTCTCTGAGGGGTTGTTTTTAATGTGTTCTTCAGTTTATACTCTATTCAAAGAGTTTTTTCCCAATTGTTTTCACCTTGTTTTATTTATTTTGTATACAATGTTTCATTATGGTTGGATGAGTGTTTATAGCAGTGATTCCCAACCAGGGTTCCGTGAAGTAGTCTCAGGGGTTCCTCCTACGGACAACAGACCCCCTCCCCTCCCCCTGGGGGTGGGTTTTTTGGTATGTATATTGTAGGGTGGATTGAGTGAGACTGGGGTAATTGACAGAAGGTAAGGACGAGTGAGAGAAGAGAGGGGGGCAGGAGGGAGTGAGGAAAAGAGGGAAAAGAGGGAGTAAGAGTGAGACGCAAGGGATAAATACATGCGAGGCGGGAGGGTGGAGAGTTAGTGAGACGGATGGGAGAGAAATACATGGGTAGATTGTGGGAAATAGAGGTGGTTCGTGAGGTGTGAAATTTTATGACTGACCCCTGTCGAACCTAATATGTGTCAGCCAGATAGGGGTTCCCCGAGATTTTTCGAAAATACTTCAAAGGTTCCTCCAAACAAAAAAGGTTGTGTTTATAGGATTCATATCATAATACACTTTTCTGCCACACTGTTTATTCCACTTGCCGACAGTGTGACTTATCGGTGTCATAATGTGTCACGTTTATATCTTTAGTTAACCCCCATCATGGCGGTCTCAGTAGTTCTGACCTGCGGGCTTCAGTCACCTAGACCTATACAATCAATGTGATCGGGTGTATTTGGTGCGAAATACCTTCCCACCGGGACACTGCTATTTAAGTTTGTTTTTTTCAGCGCACAGGTCACTCTTTGATAAAACACCTCCACGACGAGAAACGCGTCAGAGGACCTATTTTGTCCGTTCATTTTTGTGGCTGTTCTGCCTATTATATAATCATATTTTACCTGCCTCCAGCCCTTTGTCGTTTTTGCTGTGCTCAGTCATTTTCTACCACTATACTCCTGTTTCCAACCGGGACCGAAAAAATGCATAGCGGAACCAGGCTGTTTATCTGCATCACTGTATCACCTGCATCGTGAGAACCGTAATCTACTCTCAGCTGAATCATCTAATCCTTAGCCAGTGTGGTCACGGCATTCCACTCACCTCCCACGGACTAGCAGGGGGTGACCCACACGCCCTACGGGGGGGGTCTGTTATCGCGGGGCCCGTCCCTCGGGCAGCAGTGTTATCTTTATTCCCGCTATATATCATCCTCCGCACGGGACATCAGGTGAGGTGGTTACCGCATTATCCCCCATATTACTGGGCTTAGTGGATAGACTATAGATCTATTGCATTTGCCCATTTCTGATGGTTTCAGGTACATTTTTCATGTATAAATCATACATATGTTTACGGATTTATTCTAACCACTCCGGTTTTGTAGCACCAAATAGGGATTTACCTCTCATATTTTTTTTTCTACTGGCGGTGATAGATTTATGGTGTAACCAGCTGGGCCCCACTCCCACTGCTAACACTGAAAGGGTACCAGGTGGCTATACTCACGCAGTGCACGGGCAGCACCCCGCTTCATTCTCGCACGCGGCCTTGCAGCAGAGCCAGCTCCCGTTCAGATAAGCGGAAGGGTGGTACGTGACAAGTCTCCGCTGGTTGCGCCGGCTCACTCGGCTCAGCGCCTCGATCCACTCGCTGGCCTCCACGCAGTTACTGGCATGAACGTACAGGGGCTTCTCGCTGTGAATCACCTGAAACATCTGGAATGGCAGGGGAGGGGAGGGCAGGTTACACGCTCTGTGGGAGTGGGGTCCCATTTGGCAGAGCAGACATTCCGCAGGTAGCAGCGGGTTTTACGGTGCCCGGAGCTTCTGCGTTTTGCTTTTCTTCTCGCAGCTCTGGGGACAGCAAGTTTGGTTTTATATGTATGTGGGAGGGTGGAAACACTCATCTAACCGCTTCGCAGGCCCAGAGGTGGCTCTTATTTATTTTTCCTTTGCAATGCGCTGCAGGGTTACATAAATGTGCTTATCAGATTTTTCGAGGAGGGCATGGCAGCCATTTATTTCTATCCCTGAGAATCTATGTTAAAAGCAGCTACCGTAGTACCACATCCTTAAAATGGGCAACCCCTCCTAGGACCACAATGACGTAATTCCGGTGACCTGTTTAATGGGTCTCATCTAGGTGATGCATTGCTTTTTTATCAGTAACGGACACCTAAAAGTATTTAGTATTGATTTGTTTAAAGTTGGGCTTGGACGCTTCCCTGTGCTTTTTAGTGCCATGATCAGAACTTTATTGTGAAACAACATTCAAAACAGCAGACAAGGGGTTACGTGGTAGTGGAACAAACATGAAAAGCGCAAAGTTAATATGACTGAACCATATGTAAATAATCTTAAAAAGGACATGGACCCCCAAATACACACCCACTATACTCAGTGAGAATATACAAAGGAAAGGGCATGAATAGCAATAATGAAAAGACCATCCAGAAGACTTGTACCAGTAATGTCTCACAGATCAGGAGCGCTCCTGATTCGGGAGGCATTAAGGGGTTACGTGGGCGGGTGCGTCAACTTTCATGCCAACTGGGGTTGCGTCATTACGCGAGATGTATTTAAAGTATAAATCTCCCACAGAATCCTATTCGAGTTTAACTCATACTATGTTCGTATCTTGTCCTGAGCAGGTCTTGCTCTTTAAATTATTATTATTTTTTTTCAAATAAAGTTCTCTAGTGATAAAAAACAGGATTTTCTTTAACTATCGCCTGAGGGTACCGTGGTAACTTTTAAACTGAAGAAAGGTCCATGCTATTCCACTGTTCTTGGCTGCCACATTAAAAGGAGAACGTCTTTATTAACTTGTGAGTAGAGCTCTGCTTTGTAGCTCTGCCTTAGAGGAGACCTGCACTTTGATGAAATTGTTTGTCTGTGTTGTGTTTGTTTCCCCATACTTTGGAATAGAACTTTTAAACTGCTCCATTTTAACCTCCCAGACACTTATTATTTCAAACATATCTCCTGAACGTAGCAACCGAGTTTTAAAAATAAACCCGGCGCTGGAAAGGGGGAAAAAGTGCTGCCCGGCTCTGGAAAAACGCTGCCCCAACCCGGTGATCAACACAGATTGCTGCTGCTCAGCGGACCCCTAGAGCCCTGTGCCATGTTCCAGGATTGTGCGGTTTCCGCTTTGCAATGTAACACTTACATTTTTCTTATTGAAGGCACTCTCTTCTAGCTTCTCAACGGCCAGGATGTTCTTGATGGAAATGCTGAACACCGGGTCTTTATCTGCAAAGAAGTAACAACAATGGAGGAATGGCATCAAGTTAACCCCTTCTCTACCAGAGGGGAGATTGCTACTCCTCCCGCTTGACCTATACTGTATTCAAATACTCTACCAAGCTGCCTTCGTCCTCCCCACCACGGGGACATTTAAAGTGCTTTCTGCTGTAACCAGAAGCCTTAAATTGACCACCTGCTGTTTCTGCAAGTCAGATATACACACAGAACAGAAAGTTCCGCGCGCACAGTGCTAAAAAAATGATAATGTTAATCCGCAGAGTGATTTCTTAAGAAAATTCTTTTTTCCAGAACAGTTTACAATTCCACGTCAATATCCAAATAGCAAGGGGGGGGGGGGGGGGGAAACCAACGAAATTGCAGCATGATTCAGAATAAAACGGGAGCATGTATATTTCGGGTTGAAAGCTAATTCACACATATATTTCGGCAGAGCGGAACTGGTGTTCTGTTTACACAAGTATTAGGGAAAGGGGCAAGCATGAGCCCTGGGATGATGCGCCCACAACATTACCTCTCTGCTTGTGGTACGCCAGCTCTCTGCTAGTTAAAGAAAACCATCGCTTCTTGAAATTCTTCTTCCCGATCCTGGTTCTGCCCTGGGCCCGTTTATACATCTCCCTGTCGGGAGGGAGAGGACAGAATATATAATATATATTTATACAGCTAAACCCCGTTATAGCGCGGTCCTCGGGGGCCACCCGATCCGACCGCGCTAGAACCGGGGTCGCGCTAATTTAAAAAAAAAAAAAATGGCCGCCGCGCGCCTGATTGGGAGGAAGTGAGGAGGGAAGGAAGAGGTGGCCGGAAGCCCTACACGTCCCCTAGCAACGGCGAATCCAGCCGCAACCTGCTCCTTACCTCCCACCACCGGCATCCATTTCCTCCCCTCCCCCCCAGGCTCCCACACCTACCGGCCCTCCACGGCATAGCCCACGCGGCCCTCCGAGTCCCAGCCTTCTCCTCACTCACCCCCCTCCCCCTTCTCCTGATGCCAGCTCCGCTCCGATCTCAGCAGCCGACACCAAAGGTAGGGAGAGGGAGTGGGAGGTGTGGTGTAGTGTGCTGTGAGAGGGTGCTGTGTGCTGTGAGAGGGTGCTGTGTGCTGTGAGAGGGTGCTGTGTGCTGTGAGAGGGTGCTGTGTGCTGTGAGAGGGTGCTGTGTGCTGTGAGAGGGTGCTGTGTGCTGTGAGCTGTGAGAGGGTGCTGTGTGCTGTGTGCGCGCTGTGTGCTGTGAGTGCGCTGTGTGCTGAGTGCGCTGTGAGTGCGCTGTGTGCTGTGAGTGCGCTGTGAGAGCTGAGTGCTGTGAGAGCTGAGTGCTGTGAGAGCTGAGTGCTGTGAGAGCTGAGTGCTGTGAGAGCTGAGTGCTGTGAGAGTTGAGTGCTGTGAGAGCTGAGTGCTGTGAGAGCTGAGTGCTGTGCTGTGTGCAGTGAGAGCTGAGTGCTGTGCTGTGTGCAGTGAGGGTGTGCAGTGAGAGCTGAGTGCTGTGCTGTGTGCAGTGAGGGTGTGCAGTGAGAGCTGAGTGCTGTGCTGTGTGCAGTGAGGGTGTGCAGTGAGAGCTGAGTGCTGTGCTGTGTGCAGTGAGGGTGTGCAGTGAGAGCTGAGTGCTGTGCTGTGTGCAGTGAGGGTGTGCAGTGAGAGCTGAGTGCTGTGCTGTGTGCAGTGAGGGTGTGCAGTGAGAGCTGAGTGCTGTGCTGTGTGCAGTGAGAGCTGTGTGCAGTGAGAGCTGTGTGCAGTGAGAGCTGTGTGCAGTGAGAGCTGTGTGCAGTGAGAGCTGTGTGCAGTGAGAGCTGTGTGCAGTGAGAGCTGTGTGCAGTGAGGGTGTGCAGTGTAGAGGGTGTGCAGTGTAGAGGGTGTGCAGTGTAGAGGGTGTGCAGTGTAGAGGGTGTGCAGTGTAGAGGGTGTGCAGTGTAGAGGGTGTGCAGTGTAGAGGGTGTGCAGTGTAGAGGGTGTGCAGTGTAGAGGGTGTGCAGTGTAGAGGGTGTGCAGTGTAGAGGGTGTGCAGTGTAGAGGGTGTGCAGTGTAGAGGGTGTGCAGTGTAGAGGGTGTGCAGTGTAGAGGGTGTGCAGTGTAGAGGGTGTGCAGTGTAGAGGGTGTGCAGTGTAGAGGGTGTGCAGTGTAGAGGGTGTGCAGTGTAGAGGGTGTGCAGTGTAGAGGGTGTGCAGTGTAGAGGGTGTGCAGTGTAGAGGGTGTGCAGTGTAGAGGGTGTGCAGTGTAGAGGGTGTGCAGTGTAGAGGGTGTGCAGTGTAGAGGGTGTGCAGTGTAGAGGGTGTGCAGTGTAGAGGGTGTGCAGTGTAGAGGGTGTGCAGTGTAGAGGGTGTGCAGTGTAGAGGGTGTGCAGTGTAGAGGGTGTGCAGTGTAGAGGGTGTGCAGTGTAGAGGGTGTGCAGTGTAGAGGGTGTGCAGTGTAGAGGGTGTGCAGTGTAGAGGGTGTGCAGTGTAGAGGGTGTGCAGTGTAGAGGGTGTGCAGTGTAGAGGGTGTGCAGTGTAGAGGGTGTGCAGTGTAGAGGGTGCGCAGTGTAGAGGGTGCGCAGTGTAGAGGGTGCGCAGTGTAGAGGGTGCGCAGTGTAGAGGGTGCGCAGTGTAGAGGGTGCGCAGTGTAGAGGGTGCGCAGTGTAGAGGGTGCGCAGTGTAGAGGGTGCGCAGTGTAGAGGGTGCGCAGTGTAGAGGGCGCGCAGTGTAGAGTGCGCGCAGTGTAGAGTGCGCGCAGTGTAGAGTGCGCGCAGTGTAGAGTGCGCGCAGTGTAGAGTGCGCGCAGTGTAGAGTGCGCGCAGTGTAGAGTGCGCGCAGTGTAGAGTGCGCGCAGTGTAGAGTGCGCGCAGTGTAGAGTGTGCGCAGTGTAGAGTGTGCGCAGTGTAGTGTGCGCAGTGTAGTGTGCGCAGTGTAGTGTGCGCAGTGTAGAGTGTGCGCAGTGTAGAGTGTGCGCAGTGTAGAGTGTGCGCAGTGTAGAGTGTGCGCAGTGTAGAGTGTGCGCAGTGTAGAGTGTGCGCAGTGTAGTGTGCGCAGTGTAGAGTGTGCGCAGTGTAGTGTGCGCAGTGTAGAGTGTGCGCAGTGTAGAGTGTGCGCAGTGTAGAGTGTGCGCAGTGTAGAGTGTGCGCAGTGTAGAGTGTGCGCAGTGTAGAGTGTGCGCAGTGTAGAGTGTGCGCAGTGTAGAGTGTGCGCAGTGTAGAGTGTGCGCAGTGTAGAGTGTGCGCAGTGTAGAGTGTGCGCAGTGTAGAGTGTGCGCAGTGTAGAGTGTGCGCAGTGTAGAGTGTGCGCAGTGTAGAGTGTGCGCAGTGTAGAGTGTGCGCAGTGTAGAGTGTGCGCAGTGTAGAGTGTGCGCAGTGTAGAGTGTGCAGTGAGTGCTGGGAGTGTGTGCAGTGAGAGTGTGTGCAGTGTAGAGTGTGCAGTGAGTGCTGGGAGTGTGTGCAGTGAGAGTGTGTGCAGTGTAGAGTGTGCAGTGAGTGCTGGGAGTGTGTGCAGTGAGAGTGTGTGCAGTGTAGAGTGTGCAGTGAGTGCTGGGAGTGTGTGCAGTGAGAGTGTGTGCAAATTTTTTTTTTAAAAATGTAAAAAAAATTTAAACGGGAGCCACGTGAAAACCGCGTTATAACGGGTCGCGCTATAACGGGGTTCACCTGTATTAGGAGTGGTGGCTATACAAGAACCGCCCCCTCCCCCCCAGTCAGTAAATCACCCAGAACCCACACACACAGAGTGCTAATGGGCCACCCAGAGGGTGGGAAATCATGATGGTCCTGTGAATGTTTTTGGGTCTCAGGTCTCTCAGTGGGAGCTGGAAGTGTGAGTGAAACTGCAGCAACACATCACATAGCGTCCCCTGACAGTGTTTAAGTGCCTTCCGGATGAATATAAACTTTTTACAGAACAAAGCCAAAAGAGGGGGAGGTGTGTGTGTGTGTGTGTGTGTGTATATGTGTGTCTATGTGTATGTGTGTCTATGTGTATGTGTCTATGTGTCTATGTGTATATGTATGTGTGTATGTACACACATACATATACACACTACAGAGAGCAAAAGTATATTTACACATGTACACCAATGTATTCAAGAGACATACATACTATATACAAGGTGTGTGTATACACACAGAGTACATATAATCATTTTTTATTTTGCCTATTTTAGGAGTTGCTCCAATATTGCCCTTTCCTAGAATTCCCTGAAGCCATTATTTTGCCCTTCTCACCCCGACACCCCTATGCATTGAAAGCCCTGCTCCCCCCGAGCCATGCAGGGGTCACCCAGGTGCACATTGCTATTAAGGGCAGGCAGAGAGCAGGAACAGAATGTGAGGACACAGCGGCTCAGGGGCACCGAGCCAGACACAGCCAAGGTCTGCGACATCCCAAACCTCGCTGTCTTATCCGCCTGTCCCCCCAAGTAACCCCTTCACTACCAAGAGGGTCTGCAGTGCCTTAACACCTTCACTGACAGGATATCTACAGTCCTTAAACATGTGATTTCATATCAGTCTTTTAAAAAATGAAAATGGTACATCAACATTTCTCAAAACCAAACACACAAGGATTTCGTCATAAAATGCTGTTCAAGGTGAAATGATAACAATAGCCTTTTAATAAAAGTTTATGCTACCACGTAATGGAAAATCGGCAGACTCCCCCGCCCCCAAAGAAACACAACAAACGAGTCTTCAGTGGAACTATGCATCTGAAATAAGTGATCATGAAATCACAACTTTGCCAGTTCAGGCAATGTAACTACATATCTTTCTATAACACTTGGTGTCCCCTTTCCAACGCTCTCACATAGTTACATAGTAGAGCTGAGGTCACACCTTCATGTGGTCTGCAAGCTTACAAATGCTTTGGAGAAAGAATTTAACTAAGTGACCCTCACTTATGAGAGAACAGAGAAGTGTTTAACTATATGATTTGTCATGTTGGATGTAACATTGGGGGTCTCAGTCTTATGTGTATACATAGTTCTATAGTTACTTAGTAGAAGAGATTGAAAAAAAGACATACATCCATCAAGTTCAACCTATCATAAATTTAGACGACAGATACTTTATCCTATATCCGTACTTACAGTATATTTATCCAGAGGAAGGCAAACAAAAACCCAAGTGACATATCAAATGATATCTCATAAGAGGAAAAATAAATTCCTTCCTGACTCCAAATATTGGCAATCAGATTACTCCCTGGATCAGCAGTGATTGTTTGGATATGTGGGAGCTCAAATACTTGGTTTCACCATTAATCCATGTGAATGTAGACAAATGAGAGGGTATATGCGTTAAGAGTGTAGTACTCGATCTTGGCGTGAATGAACTGAATAATGCCTGAAGGTGTGGGACAAAAGTATAATTACTTTTCCTCCTCCTTGGAAAGTCCCATATACAGAATAAAGTACTCACTGTTGCCCCTTAATGTCCACAGGCGTGCAGCCTCATCCAGAAGTCCAACAATGTCCTGGAGTATTGTACCCTCCACCGTTTTTTAATATGCAGCACCAATAAATATTTTTCATTTGCGACATGACCTGTTCCTTACCTGCTGTGCACCCACACACACTACTCTTGGACATTGTTACTCCCTGGATCAACATCCTTCCCCTGTTTACATAATTCATATATCCCTGTATACCTTTCTTTTCTGTAAAGGTGTGTATTTTACAGCTACATCTGAAAAGCAGTAGTGTCCGCTAATTCCTTTATTAATTTGGTGGCTCTTCTCTGCACTTTGTCTAGTTCCAATATGTCAGTTTTTTATTATAGCGTGGTACCCAAAACTGTACTCCATATTCAAGGTGTGGGTCTTACTAATGCTTTATAGAGGGGTATAATTATGCTTACTTCCCTTCCATCCATTCCCCTTTTAATGCAAGATGAGATCTTATTTGACTTTGCAGCTACTGCCTGACATTGGGCACTATTGCCAAACCTGTCATCTACAGTTCTGCTGTCTACATCAGTGTATATTTTACACTTCAGTCCTGTCTGTGCAACGTGCTCACGTCCGTGAATAATTGAATGTATATTCCTCCATCTTACCCATCTTTAAGGATCAAAGGATGGCTCATTCCACTGGGCTCCTTACTCTCAGTAGATGAAATTTCCTCTAAAAACTAAAATGAAACAAAAAAAAAAAAAGGTGAAAAAAACAAAACCAAACAACCAACCACAGCACAAATCAGAAGACGACTCACAGAGGGTACCTCTTGTTTAAAATAGATCTTAACAAAAAGTGAGTTTTATATAGATTTTAAACAGGTTCAGACACTTCCCATAAGATGTCACTGGCTTAAGGATAGGGCAGGACTCTACAACTAGTTCCCAAAGGGGCCAGATCAGAAAACATTTAGGAGTAGAAAGGCCGCAAGCTTGTTGTAATGTCATTTCAGATACATTTAAGGACCCGTTTATAACATTCTCACTATACATATTTCCATTACCTCAACTTACGAGTTTCAGTGTGAAAAACAGCACTAGGCTCCATAAACAATGATAAAATTAGCATGAGCAGAGCCTGAGGGCCACATCAAGATCCCCCGCATCCGCCAGCAGAAGAGCCCTGGTAGGGGGTGTGCATGGATATTTCATTGTCAAGTTGTTGAGACAAAGGTATGTAAAGAGGGAAGATTAAAATAAAAAGCAGCGATACCTTTTTAACGGTCGCTGTGTACGTTTCCTCTTCGAACATTCGGAAGAAGTCGCACATAAACGGTTCTTTGAAACTGGACTGAAAAAAAAAAAGAGAGGAAAAACAAAAGTAGCGTCCAGCTGTAGTGAACGGGCAGTGCTAAAACCCAACATAACCAGCGCTGGAAAAAGGTCATCTACTGTACCACCACCGGTGCAGCCAGGGAGTGCACGGGGACCGGTGCAGGGAAACCCACGGCTGCTGCACAAAGTCTACAGAAGCAGAACAGGCAGTCCCCAAAATTGCATCCCACAGTGGCTTGCTACGCATGGCATTGTGGGGTGCAACCTTGGGGACTGCCCCGTTCTGCTTTTGTAGATGTAGTGCAGCAGGACACATGCGTCCCCCAGCCTCCAATTGTCCAATTGACGTTGGAACTTACCGACTTGCTCTTTGACAAGCTCCCCACGCTCCCAAGAGTCTGGATGGTTTTCGAGATGAGCGTTAATGTCCGAGACGTCTGTGCATCCTTCAAAATAAGCAGAGAAAAATAAACATTTTCAGAAATAGAACGTTTTGGGGAGACTCAGACTGCACGTTTTGGTTTGTTGTATTTATAACAAACATGCCTTTGTAGAAGTCATAACAAGCAGTAACCGGAAGGCAGCAAAAGTGTCAAGCCATTTTTTTTTTTTAAAAACTCCTTTAAAAAACAATATTAACAAGACGACAGGAGCAGCATGTGTTATATACTGTACTCAGAGATTTGTAGCTGCGTTATTAACAACCAAGACTTTCATAAATACATTTGCAAAGTGGTCAAACGCCGTAGCTATAAAGGGAAGTATATATTGCATATTCCTGAATACTGTAAACAAGGCAAACGGGTTCAATAACGTTGTTCTAGGTTGTGCAGCTCAGAACGTTCTGTGGCCTGAGCAGAGAAAGGGTTCTCTCATGGGGACACAGTGTGCCGGTCACTCACCGGGTGGTGGGGTCGGAGGTGGAAGCTGTGAGGGGACACCACAGCCAGCGCAAAGAAACGCAGGAACACAAAGCTGCTGACAGCCGAGTACTGCACATGGGGGTCATCTGTGGAGGGACACGAGGGTCACACGGATAGAATTTAACCGGGGACACTTAACCCTTCAGTACTGGAAGGGCCAGCACCACAGAACAAGCAATACCTGTAACATGCAGAGCAATGCCGCCTTCCAGCACACAAGGGGTAAAAACACAACAACACAATAACACAATGTGTCACACACAGGAATGCCTGGCATGTACAGGTGTCTCCCATGCCACTGGCCACGATGTCATATCTACATGCATGTACTCTTTACACACACAGACACACAGACACACATTTATAGATACGTGTGTATGCATATGTGGGTGTATATGAGACACACATATATACATACACACCCACTCCTATACAGGTAGTGTGTAATAATAATTAAAAAAAATATATCAAATTAAATATATACATGCGCACAAACACATGCATATAGCGCGCACACGTGGCCAGCAGCACAGACACCTGTATTTGCGCACACAGCATGAAATGACCGCACTACGAGGCATGAATGGGATTTCATGATGTTTTTTCTCGGTTAGTAAGCGAGCAGAAAACAAACAGTAAGCCTAAAAAGAGAGAGCGTGTGGCTGATGTGCAGCGGAATGAGACGTGGAAGCACGCGGGACGGTGAGAGGAGGAGAGGAGAGTTGGCATACGAACGGAAAATTACTGTGCAAAACCTCTTCATTCAGCTGCCTCCTCTGTCCTACTAGCTCAGGAGCAAGAAGCAGCTAAACAGAATAAAGCAGAGACGCTGAGCCACTGAACATGATGAGATGCATCACCTTACAATCCCCCCCATCCAGCAGCTCTGATGATTAATACATGAGGTCCCCAAGCTACGTCACATGCAATGCTGTCATTTCCGATTCTCAGCACCAGTAATGATGCGAGAACCTGGACGTTTGATCACGGTCTGTGAATGGGGCGGATCCCAGGAGGGGTTAAGGGCAGGAATTTGTGATGTTATTTACACGTATCAGAGGCACTGCAGTGTGTTGAGATTCCGTATTAAGCCCTCTGGGCTCCGGTTTCTCCTTTCCTCCTCACTGCTCCTGTGTACAACCCCTGGTGCACAACAAAGGAATGTGCTCTTCTAGGAGAAGCAGAAGGATAAGGAATACATTTCAATACACTGCAGCCTTCCAGCATCATACATTGTTCCAGAAGACACTTTGAATAGGCTGGAAGGTGTCTTACGGAATAACATTGCTTAGTAAATATGGTCTTATAGCCAGATAGCCCTTATAATGAACATAGACCACCCATGCTGTGTGCACAAACGGAGAGGCAGTTTTGGGTCTTATTATGCGTCCTTCCCCCTCACAAGCTCAGGACACAATACCGCCTGGGATCGGTCAGGCAGTTTTGTTAGTGATAGTCTGATGAGTCGGCTATAAGATTAATTCATTATTTGCGGAAGAAATATTTTCTAGCAGGGGGTGCACAGTGTGAGAAAGTGTGGGATTTAGTGCTTAGGGGATGAGAATTGCAGAGTATATCTACATGTTCAGTCTCAGGGGCTTATTGTACATCACAGAAAGTTTAACTCCCGTTTAACCCCTTCCGTACAGAAACTACATGAAACCCAGCGCTCATCACTTAATTTCAGCCCCCCGCCGTGGTCACCTAACCACTTCACCGTCAACGAGGCTGGCAATACATTATAGCCGGTGCGGCAGTGAAAGGTTAGGGCCCTGCCAAGTGCATGAAAAAGGACACAAGGGGACCCTTACCGGGAAAGTGCCGGACAGCCATGTGTCGGAGGGAGAAGAACACGTCACACATCAGGGTGGGGCAGCTCATGCTGGACTTCACAATGGAGCAAAACACCTTGTCCACGTAGTATCGCAGGTTATCCTGCAACGGGAGGAGACAGCGAGAGAGAACAAGGAGATTTTATAGCTATATGTGCAGCAACCAGCAGGGGGGACAACAAGATAAAAGAATGGCTTAAAAAACACACACACACACACACACACACACACACACACACACACACACACACACACACACACACACACACACACACACACACACACACACACACACACACACACACACACACACACACCTCTTTTCTTCAATTGACTGAGCTTACAATCTATGATTTTGGAGCCTGAGGCACAGGGAGATAAAGTGACTTGCCCAAGGCCACAAGGAGCAGACACCGGGAATTGAAACAGACTCCCCTGCTCCAACCTCAGTATCATTGTCTACAGTCAGTGACTTTAGGTCATAAAGTACGCACGCACACGCAAAGGATTTGAAAATCGACCAAACCTTTCGGGTACCCTCTGGAACCTTTATCAAGAGCAATTAATTATACCCTAAACCCCCACGTAAAAAAAAAAACCACCCCCCAGTGGAAAAAAGTCTGACTGCTGAAACCGGCTCTGCACTTCTTGAATTTCTGCCAGTTTCACCCGAACTAAGTGATCACTGGATTCTGAACGGATCGCAGCACCCTTCTGAACTGTAAGCCCATCGAACATTTTCTTTAACAAGTAATGCGGAGATGTGACTTTTCTGGACTATTATGGATTTGATGGCTGCTCCAGTCAGGGACTGTTGCTACCAGTCAGGGACTGCCATTTTTTTGACTCATGCTGAGCGAGTTTATTCGTTCCCTGTATCTGACTAACAGACTTGCCTCTAATCTGTGAACAAACTTGCCTCTAATCCAGCAGTGTGCTGGTTAATTGCACACCAGCAATTAACCAACTCCACCAGGCTGATGAGAGCTCTCTCAGAAATAGCCTGTTCTGAGACAGGAAGGGGGGATTTCGGAGTCTCACAATTGGGGGCTGAACCAAGGAAGGACAGACAGATTGTTCCTTAGTCCAACTGGACTCACCAGAGGAACAGATGTCTTGAGCTGCAGAAGGACTGGACTGTATGCTGATAGCAAGATAAGGGGACCAGAACTCTATACCTGGACAGACATTGTCTTAGCACACAAAGGTGCTGAACCAGGAGAGCAGAGAGGCTTCCCCTACAGCTACAAAAAAACAGATAAGACTTTCTTATGGGACTGTTATATATCTGTATATATGTTTATATATTTGGGGCTGGTAAATAGCTTAGCTAACCACCCAGTTAGAGAGGACTGAAGATATTATCCAAAGTGGAGTAGGTTTTTTGTTTGGATTATTTTCATATGTTTTGCTGTGCTAAAGGGACAGGCGCAATAAAGCCTAATTTTAGTTTCACCTTAAACGGTCTCCATTGCGTACCTCGGAACACGGCTTTTACACTGACCCATTTACTTACAGTATGACAAATTATTGTTTGTATGATCATGTGGTTTGGCTTATTTTTCATGCCAATGTGGTGTTTTAGCAGTTTATTTTAACCCCACAGGCTGTAGGGATGAGGTTATGTCTATGACATCATTGCTCATTTGCATTATTTTATTTTTGTTTCACTGGCAGGAGTGATTATTTTTTGGTTGTTTCTCACTTGGTGGGGGTTTAGGGTATATAAGGGTTCACCACTGTGTGGTATTTTAGTGGCTCTTGATAAAAGATAAGAGCTAGCGAGATATACCACACGTATATGCGTTCCCAAGTAACCCCTGTAGCCCATCCTCATTTGAAAATGTAGTTGGCAAGGCTTCTCTCCGCTATCTAAAAGACGATCTATCACCACCCCAAGGCCCAAATGTGATGTCTAATTTTCTTGGCAATATTTCTTCTTTGAACAGAAATGGAGAACTATTGGTTCTTGGTGACTTCGACCTCAATTGGCTTGACTTTACAAAACAACAAAATCTGTGCACAATTCAAATCACTAAATTTAACCCAAGTCATTTCTCAAACTACTGGACCAAATGTACAAATTGTCTAACCCTTCACTTATAAGCTGGATCTTAATCCTCCTGTCCCAACAAAACCCAAACCTCTGTTATATTGCCTGACAAGTTCAGTGATCATGCAATAGTGTATTGCGTATAGTACGTAAAATCAAACTATTAAAATCTCGCACCAGAACCTGATTTTTCACTCTACGATTTCCCGTCACGAGTTCCTAAAAAAAAGTTCTTAAAATAAATAAATACATTTAAAAAAAAGAAGTTTGTGGGGTCTATATTCCCTGGGTTGCCACTAATCATACTTTGCTTTACCGCTTTAGCGATGCCTTGTGGAATAGATACAAGTTGACTGGCTCTACACAAGATTTCGAAAATTATACATTTGTGCAGAATATGTACACAATACAAACTAAACTTGCAATATCACAATAGTACGGACGATTCTTATCAAAACACATGACGTCTGCAAAATCATGGGAGGTCATCAATAATATTTTTCAGCCCTGTAGCCATCAAGCACCTTCCAATATAAAAAAAAAAAATGTAATTCTGTGTGGTCATTCAGCCATTGCCAACACATGTAATGAATACCTTGTGGGGTGGGCCACTTCCTTATTACAGTATTAAGCTGTAAATGTGACCCTAATCTGGAAGCCTGACTGAGCGCACTCATCAGTATTCCCACCTCACTGTACTCATGAATTTCACATTTATCCCAGTGTCTGAAGAGGACATTGTACAGGAGATCCTAAACAAGCAATGTGCGCCTGACCATTTGAAATCTAAGTTCCTACGTCTTGGTGCCCCAGTAATTGCTACACCAATTGCCTCCATAAGCATCTCAATTTTATCTACCGGTCAAATCCATAAGGCCTGCAGAACTGCTAGTGTTATCCCGGTCTTCAAAAGTGGAGACAATGACATTGTCTCACCCTACAAACCTCTTTATTGTACCTCTATTATCCAAAGTCATGGGAAAAAGCGTTCATTCCCAACTAAGCAACTTTTATAAGAAGTCACATTTTCTTAGTCAATTCCAAGCTGGCCTAAGACCTAATCACTCTACAGTAACTGCCCTCTTCACAATTTGTAATCAGAAGTCTCCAGGGAAGATCGGAGGATATCTGGGATGGGGTGTCACGGTTATGGATATGTACTAGAACCAAAGAAAATGCCTACAAAATTGTTTACAGGTGGTTCTTTATCTCCAAGAAGCTAAGCCTGGGCCATCCAGACAGCCCTATGCTGGAGAGGTTGTGGACAGATAGGGGATATGGTATGGTGCATGTCTGGTGGACGTGCCCCATGATTACCAGTCTTTGGTCCAAAGTAAAAGACCTGCTGGAAAAAATTTAAGATGGGAAAAATCAAAATTGATCCTTTAACATTCCTATTGGCCAAATTAGTAGAAGAACGGCTGCCCCATGACCGTAAATTATGCTCCCATATCCTAACAGCTACAAGATGCGCTATCACTGACTGCCTTCCTGAAATACACAACTAAAAACATCTAGGAGTGTCTGGGAACCCCTTGGGAAAACCTTCCGACTGACCACCCAAAACTAGTCTGCAAAACAAAAATCATAGAACAGCTGTAGGGAGGGAGGGAGGTCGTCCTGCTTAACCACTTCCGGGCAGCAGGTGGCGATGCAGAGCACTCCACTGCTGCTCCTCTCTGCATCTCCCGGTTTTGTGTGTCTGTTGATGTGTTGGTAAGTGTGTTTCTGTGTTGGTGTGTGTCTTTATAAAAGTGTGTATTTGTAATGCATATGTGTGTTTCATGCATTATGTGCATGGGGATGATGACGAGGAGGGGTGGGGAGATGAGGAAGGATAGAGCAGGGGAGTGCAATCTTTTTCTCCTGCGCCTCCCTGCCGGCTGTCCCCCTCTCTGCACGCCCCTCCTCTTACCTTGCTTCCGGCATTCTGGGCGTCATGACGTCACGTTGCCATGGTGACGCGTCACCAGAAGCCGTCTGAACCAAGGTAAGAAGTTTTTAGAGGCCTTCGCCGCTTCCTTGGCATTTAATTTAAGTGCCTTTGGGAAGCGCACAGGGCCTCTGTAAACCCCACGGCCCCACAGATAATTTTGCGTGCGCCCCAGTTTGCACACCCTTGAGATAGAGGATCAGGGAGAGGATGGGAGTGAGGGAGAAAAAATGATAATCAGTATTATTATTAATGGGGCCATGAAAAACATTTTGCCCGGGGGCCCGCGAATGTCTAGCTACGCCACTGTGCCCCTCCATCCCTTTCTTTCCTTCACATTGGGGTTAGCAGTGTGATGTTCTGTAAATGTTTGGGTCATGTCTAACCCCCATTACGTGTATGGGTATCCCCCTTTCTTTTTGCGTTCTGTACCATAAATGTGAAACATCAATAAAAATGTTTTGACAAATTTGCAAAGAGTTCCAATGTGGTACGGAACATGGATAGTTGACTGGTGCAATATGCCTAGATTTTGCACAAGGTTTTGATACTGTTGAGCATGCTATTATGTTACACAAGCTACGATACCCTGATATTGGACCACATGCTTTAAACTGGTTTAACTTTAATTTAATCAGGAAGATCCTAACATGCCTCTATCGCAGGCTCCAACTATTTGGATATTACACCTGTGTGGTCCCTCCCAAGGCTCTGTTCTGCAGACCTTACTTTTTTCTGTCTTTCTAAATGACCTGCCCACAGTTTGAAAGACAACTTCTCTGCATATGTATGGGGATGATGCTATCCTATATCCACGCAGATCCAGCCCCTCTGACTTTGAAAATGTACGGCAATCTGATTTTTCAAAGGTTGAAAACTGGATCACCAAAAACTAACTGTTTTTAAACCCTGACATAACAATAACCATGGAGTTTGGGACGAAGACGAGAATTAGTAAGCTGCCCATGACAAAGCTACTGAGTAGAACCTGCTCTAAACAGGAAATCTTGCCTCGGCTACTTTGCCATTGACAAACCGATATCCTAAATCTATTCCAATCTGACTGTACTTTATATAAATAAATAGTGCATAAGCCCATTGGTCAAAAAGCACATTGCACAGCAGATGTCAATGCCAATAATTGACGACGTGGATTAAGTGTAGACTACAGCAGCACCCAAATTCACCTTGGCAAACTTGACATGCTTTACAACTCCATATGCTGTTTTGTCTCACTATGTAACTTCAACACCCACCATGGTGCGATGTTGACTGAACTAGGTTGGCTATCCCCAGAGTCCAGTCACAACATACGATACATTCCTGTCTCACCTTCAAATACTTAACGGACAAGTTACCCAATTATCTGAGCCGGCTTCTCACCCCCACTGTACACAGCACTTATTTCCTTAGATCTGCCTCTAGAAACTCGCTTACAGTCCCATGGTTCAATAAAGAATGTGGTCGATCTATACTACATACATACACACACGTTTTATTATGAGTGAGGTACCCCAGGAATCTCCTGATAGTTGCACAATTTCTCTCCCCACATACATCCCAGTTACAGTCTCCTGGTATAAACACCCACCTTGTGATTGTCCACATTATCTCCTTCTTTCAGACGTACGGGGTCTATCTCACAGGGTTTGGGGGACTCGCAAATCTGAAAGACAAACACTGCGGGTTATATACACAAGAACTAAATGGTACGGCCATTAGTGTATTAGACCAATAGGGTCTCATCTAGGAACTGTAATCCGATATGGAGACAATGGGCCATATTCAAACGGTGCTATTCCATAAATCACCTTACTGCCTTATCAATTGAATGGGATATAAGGTCTTGCGACAGTGGAATTATGGAATGGCCTCACTTAGTAAATATGGCCCTAAAAATAAATAACACATCGTACAAACATTTTCAGTCTGCGAGACCCCCCCCCCCCCTGCTCTCCCTCCTACCCTCTCACCTGGTGTCCGGCATCTTCAGGTGTAACGATGTCACGTTGCCATGGCAACAAGACGTCATTTGACCACGGCGATGGGTCGCTGGACGCCGCCGGAGACCAGGTAAGGGAAGTTACAGAGGCCTCGCGTGTGCTCCCCGGCATTTAATGTAAATGTTTTGGGTAAGAGCGTGGGGCCTCTGTAACCGCCGCGGCCCCCCTAGCAAATGTCGAGCCCCACAGTTTGCGCACCCCTGGTCTACACCATAAAAACTTATCAGGAACTAGACTAAATGATCTTATATACAGCTGGGAGGAGAGCAGGAAGAGGAAGGAGGAAGTAACACGATTAAAACGTTCACATATATAAAGGGTTTCAGAGCACAAGAGGGAAGCATATTCCAGAGAACTCATTCTCTGACACTGGAGGGTGTCAGGCTAAGGGGAATGTGAGGAAGTAGTTCTTTACTACCAACAGAGGTGCTAGGGTTAATACAGTCAGGGAATTGTAAGCGGGATAAACAGACTATGCTAAATATGAAAGAAACCAACTGATCTAGTAGGATCTAAGGCGGATAGAACAATGGGTAGACCGGGGAGAGTGGGAAAGGTGTTCTTCGGCGCCTTTAACGCCTATATTTGCGTTTCCGCAGAGATGCAGCTGGAAATGGTATCCAAGACAGCTGCTCACCTCATCCAGAACATGCTTCAGTGTCACCTTCAAGTAATAATTTCCCACGATCTTCATGGCCTCATCCAGGCAGCGAGTGGCTAGCGAGTTTCCCCTAAAGATGGTGTTCGCTTCTCTAGAAAAGAAAGGGTTCAGAGAAACTGGAATTTCAGGCCCATGTTTCCCCAAGCATTCTTCCACAACAAGGTCCCCTTCCAGCGCTGGAAGACATCTTAGAACCCATTGAAGTCAATGAACTATAAGGGACGGTCCATACTGCTGCAGACTGTGCGGAGGCGTCCGCGTGGGGGACCAATCATATTGCCTAAAGGCATTGATCTCGCCCATAGACTGCGCGGGCGCATCAGGAGGGGGCGCGCGTTGCGCAAGAAATCAGTTGAAACTGATTTCTTGGCGCGACAGGCATGTCACTTGAGCGTTTCGATGAGGGCGAACCAGCTCCGTAATGCCCCTAGGCACGCCCTCCACATGGACAAAAAAAGCACCCGCTTCACGCAGGAGACGTCACAGCCTTCGCACGCCTCCGCGCAGGCGAAGGCTGTATGGCCTTAAGCTTCTTCCAGCGCTGCAAGACTACTTCTGGCAGAAGCCTGCTTTGTAAATATGGGACCTCATCTTTCTTTCTGCGTTACACATTTGCTAGCTGTGAAGTAAAGCCACAGTCCCATGTAGCATAATTTATAATGGAAAAGTAATACATTAAATGTCTCCTGTTTATTAGTAGTAGTTTCAGAAGGTAATGAAGAGCATTTCATTGAGCAGGAAGCTACCACAGAAGAGTCCTTCAGTGTACTGATTTCTGTACCTGTGGTTTAGTAACAGGAGCTGGACAGTATGTAATTATTGGAGAGCCCTGACGTTTTTAAGAGGTCTTCGTTCTCCTGTGTGAAATGAAATGTGCCGCGAGATAAAGTAGTGCTGAGCATGTATCCAAAGAGGACGGGGGATGTCCAGCACGGACAGAATTACAAGCGCCAGTTATTTGGCGCGCGCAGAGTAACAGCTTCGGGACGTACTGTGTATTGTTCAGGTCTAGCTGGGCGATGGCGGCCACAAAGGGGACCAGCTTCTGGTGGTGAAGCAGGAGTCGTACGAGAGGCAGGACAGCATCGTACTTATCACGGCAAACTTCCCCCAGGATAAAGGCGCCCGAGGCAGAGATAGGCTGGGGGGAAAAAAGAAAATGGCACGAGATAAATGAGGCTGCTCCTTCTGATGCAGTGTCCGCATGGAGGGTCACAGATCCTGCCAGAGTAAGAGTGAATTTTACATGGGTATATTCCCCTCTGATTGCTCTTTTAGATCTCAAGCCTCCCTCCCCCCAATGCTCCACCCCTGCCCGACTCCTCTCACATGCTTCCCCATTCTCCACCCTCCCCCCACATAGAGGTACCTGAACGTCCGGCGACTTCAGCATCAGGTTTCTAAGGGGGACGTAGAAATCCGAGGGCAGCACGTAGTCTTCCGAGTAACAAAAACTCAGCCTCAGCGACCCCAGGTCATCGTATTTTGACGATTTACTTCCGTTGTCTTTCGGCTGCAGCAAATACCTGAAACCAGACGATTGTGGCAGCAACGTTAAGGACTGCTCTAGCAACGAGGTGCTATGAAACGGCTCGCCTGGAGCAAGAGAGGAATCCAACAGGTTTAGGGGGAATCAGGCAGCAGAAGGGAGAAAACCATGGTCTTACGGCATTACAAACACTAATGTTGGATTCATAATATATTTAATGGAGCTTAAAATGTAAGTGAACAGGGCAATGGCTGAGTAAGAAGACACATCAGATATAATACACAGATACAGTATAATACACATCAGATATGATTCTAATACCCAACGATGCCTCATATCACACAGCCTGTATTTGTGCCACGGGGGCTCCCTTACCACGCTCTGTGGGACGTGTCACTCCTCAGGACCTTCACTGAAATCTTTATCTCCCCAAGGAAAATGTCCAGAGCGAGGTTACCGTTGTTCCACAGATCAACCCTGGAAGGGAAGCAGCGACAGTTCGAAATACTGCCCAGGGCCATGAAACAGCCCTGCCTGATGTGGGTCAATTAACCCAGCTACTAAACGCCACCAGATTCTATATATATATATAGAAACCCAAACTGTTCGAGGGCGACCATCACAGCAAACGTGTAGGACCCCAGATAAACACACACTTTGCTCCACCAACCCCTAACAAAACAGGTAGAAAAACACAAACACAGAAACACAGGATTTGAAGGCAGGTCCACTTAATCAAACTTATTGACGAGAGAAAACATTCACTCCACCAATTTAGCCCTGAAAAAAGCACAATGGCCAATATCACAAGATAGCATTTGTGAAGGGCTCCCACACATCTGTGGTAACTAAAAATACTCCAAAAACTGCAGCGTGTCTGTAAAAACAATCACTGAAACACTGTCAGCAGCAGTTACACAAACGCACGCCATTATCAACTAGTCTTTATTTTCAGGATGGGAACCTGTGGATGCCCCCGGAGCCAAAACACCAATATTTTCAGCGCTGGGGACCTCCCGGTACCTGTGAAGCTACCTGGTTTAAACCTTCAGGGGAAACAAAATGGCAGCAAAATCTCATGCCAACAAGAAGCTGCAACACCATCGCTTGCGGCTTCCTATTGGACAGCCACGTAAAGCCCATTTAAAAAACAGGTAGTAATACTAGTGACTTGGTAACCAGGAGGTTCCTGAAGCTAAAAACAGTGCAGTTCATTTCTGGAAGACCCTCCCGTTCCAACCCCGTGTAAAAAAGGTTAATTAGGGAATTTCTCTTAAAAACAGGACAGCCTGTGTGGGAGAGTAGGTATTTGGTCTAGGACTCTGACCAGTAGGTTTAAACAGAACCGAGTTGTTAAACAGCTTGTGCATGTCACAGGATACAGACGGCGCAGTTTAAGGGTAGTCATGGCATTTCTCATGATCTGTGGGCGCACACTCGCATGCCGGTAACCTTCTCATCATTTATGGGGTTAAGAACAAACTGTTGCACCAAAAAGAGGCCCACACTCAAAAAAGGCCTGAAATCTGCACACACATGCAGGGGTCTTGCTGCTTACCTTCCAAGGCCCGTCTTTAAAAACTGCGCACACACACGATACAGGGAACAAGAAGATATAGGAAATTAAAATCTATGGCGGAGGGGTACAAAAGGTACGGGATCTCCCCAAATTAAAGTCATGGGGGAACGGAACATGGGTATGAATCAACTAGGATAACGCGTTCAAGTTTACCTGCCTATGCAAGAATTATTCTTACTGTTCCTTCCCCAGCACAAAATACAGGTATTTTATCATTACAATTTCACCAAGTACAGCTTGGCTCGCGGTCTCTGGGTGGGTGGGTCGCGGTCTCTTTGGCTCGCGGTCTCTGGGTGTTGGGTGGGTCGCGGTCTCTGGGTGTTGGGTGGGTCGCGGTCTCTGGGTGTTGGGTGGGTCGCGGTCTCTGGGTGTTGGGTGGGTCGCGGTCTCTGGGTGTTGGGTGGGTCGCGGTCTCTGGGTGTTGGGTGGGTCGCGGTCTCTGGGTGTTGGGTGGGTCGCGGTCTCTGGGTGTTGGGTGGGTCGCGGTCTCTGGGTGTTGGGTCGGTCGCGGTCTCTGGGTGTTGGGTCAGTCGCGGTCTCTGGGTGTTGGGTCAGTCGCGGTCTCTGGGTGTTGGGTCAGTCGCGGTCTCTGGGTGTTGGGTCAGTCGCGGTCTCTGGGTGTTGGGTCAGTCGCGGTCTCTGGGTGTTGGGTCAGTCGCGGTCTCTGGGTGTTGGGTCAGTCGCGGTCTCTGGGTGTTGGGTCAGTCGCGGTCTCTGGGTGTTGGGTCAGTCGCGGTCTCTGGGTGTTGGGTCAGTCGCGGTCTCTGGGTGTTGGGTCAGTCGCGGTCTCTGGGTGTTGGGTCAGTCGCGGTCTCTGGGTGTTGGGTCAGTCGCGGTCTCTGGGTGTTGGGTCAGTCGCGGTCTCTGGGTGTTGGGTCAGTCGCGGTCTCTGGGTGTTGGGTCAGTCGCGGTCTCTGGGTGTTGGGTCAGTCGCGGTCTCTGGGTGTTGGGTCAGTCGCGGTCTCTGGGTGTTGGGTCAGTCGCGGTCTCTGGGTGTTGGGTCAGTCGCGGTCTCTGGGTGTTGGGTCAGTCGCGGTCTCTGGGTGTTGGGTCAGTCGCGGTCTCTGGGTGTTGGGTCAGTCGCGGTCTCTGGGTGTTGGGTCAGTCGCGGTCTCTGGGTGTTGGGTCAGTCGCGGTCTCTGGGTGTTGGGTCGCGGTCTCTCATTTTTACATTTAGAACCCAAGACTGTGTTACAAAGGAGTCATTTGGTTGCATCGATAGAGAGAGATATATAGTGAACGCCCTACCACAATCTGGGATCCGGAGCAGTCTACAGCCCGAGGTACTGATTACACTGTTTCCAACTGAAATACAGACACCAACTCCAAACATGTATTGTTGGACTTAAAAACTAGAGGTAACTGACAAGTGGGGCACGGAAGCAGAGAAGTAACAAGAGACACAACCAATGTGATTTTGTGTCAACGATTTGAAAGCAGCATTGTATGCTAGAACTTTCTTTTCTCTGCACAATATTTTTCGATGTTCTGGTTACACTGACATTCTCTACTGCTTATTGCAACAAGTTCAGGACATTATCTGATCTACTATCAACATACAATCTCAGGCCCTCTCCTAACAGGATTTTTTCTATAAGACACTTTTTTCTTATTGAGCCGAATGAGATAGATAGATATAGATAGATAGATATAGATAGACAATCAAAAACAAATAGACGACACCGCTCTGTGGCAAACAAAATGCTTTTATTTGTGCGAGCTTTCGAGATTCACTGATCTCTTCTTCCGGCGGTGTTACAATGGATAAAGCAAGAAAGGTTTAACTTGGAAACAGTGCATCTTGGAATGTATCTGTGACTGAAACCTATCCCTCCCCCCTGTGCTGTATGCGATTTATGACTTGAGGTGTTAAATGGTCCCTGAATGTTAGTGATGTAAGAGAGAGTGTGTGTGTGTGTGTGTATGTAAATATAAATGTATGAAGCTCCCACAGTGTATACAGCGCTTTGCAAAAGGTGTGTGTGAAGCGAGAGTGTATACCAATGGTGTGGGTAGGTGTAGAATTGTAAGAGGATGTTCCTATACTATACTATGTGGTCCCTATTGGAATATAGGGATAGAATTACATTATGTATTTGTATGTGTAAGAGACAGCTGTGTGTGCGCATTCATATAGCGCCGTATGTATCGACATGGCCTTTAGCACTCATGGGAAGAGTTCTCGTGTCAGTAGTGACTCATGAAACTGCGGTCTCAGTTTAAGCCACCATTAAGTGTCCCGAACAGTTGTATAAATTTGTATTCATGCAACCGTATCTCTTTTGGTTTTCTAAGATTACCTTTGAGTATGGCCACCTTCAGATCGTTCATCTTATGGCCAGAGTCAGAGAAACGTTCGCCGACAGGACTGCCTCTTGTTCCGCGTGTGATGCAGATTCATTCTCTTGTTTAGCCCCTGTCCCGTCTCACCTATGTAGTAGCAGCCCCATGGACATTTCATGCACATGATGAGGTACCAGACATTGCTGGAGGAACAGGTGAACCTTCCTCTGATTTTGTACTCCAGATTCCTGTGTGGTATTTGTAATGTGCCCGCTGTGTGGAGCATTGCGCAGGTTTTGCATCTTGCGTCCTGGCATGGTCTTATCCCACATTCAGTTGTACTGTAGAATACTTTACTCCTCACCATCATTTTCTTGAGATTATGAGGTTGTCTGTATGATAGTACGATCTGAAGGTGGCCATACTCAAAGGTAATCTTAGAACACCGAGAGACGGTTGCATGAATACATATTTATGCAACTGTTCGGGACACTTAGCTGTGGCCTAAACCTAGACTACAGTTTCATGAGTCCCTACTGACAAGGGAACTCTCTTCCCATGAGTGCTAAAGGTCATGTCTATATACTAGTGTTGTACCGGGTACAGTTTATTTATTTATTTTATTATTATTTTTTTTTAACCGGGTAACGGGTACCCGGCCAAAATGTAACGTTCTACCCAGCCGGGTACCCGTTACTCGGTTGGCACTTATCTGCAGGGTGGAGGAAGATATCCTGTGGCGGCGGCAGAATCCGAACCGTCTTCAGCCGGCGTGGAAGCAGCACGGATCCATTCCACACAGCAGGTAATAGTCAGTGTCCGTGTGAGACTTCTGCCGGGGAACCACGTGACCGGAGCAGGAGCGTTTCTATTGGACAGACGTTTCTACTCCAACCCACACCATTGGTATACACTCGCGCTGCATACACTGTGGGCGCTTTATAAATGTATTTTCACACATACCTAACATTCATGGACCATTTAACACCTTAAGTCATAAATCTCATACAGCACAGGGGGGAGGGATAGGTTTCAGTCACAGATAACATTCCAAGATGCACTGTTTTTAAGTATAAATCTTTCGTGCTTTATCCATTGTAATATCGCTGGAAGAAAAGATCAGTGTATCTGGAAAGCTCGCACAAATAAAAGCATTTAGTTAGTCACATAACAGTATTGTCCGTTTTTGCACAGACAAGGCGCGCGCACAGACGCGCACACCGGCAAGCAGACAAACATTTTGTCTTTTTGGTTTTGCTATTGTAAAGTCTATTAGACTACAACCCGCCCCACACCTATTATACTAGATAGAGTTGCTCTGATCTTAAAAACACACCAGACTGCGGTTATTATCAAATATAAATGCACATTTCCACACTACTTAATAATCAGAAGGCAAAATCCCAGATGATACAGCAAGGTTTAAATGAATATTCCACAAATAGATATTTTAATCTAAGGGACTTGTAGGGGTATAACCAGAGGCCGATATGAACATCGTCTTCATCAACCCTTTTAATGTTTACGGTGCCATCATCATGTACCAGGCACCCCTCCATGAAGCAGTCACTCTCCCCTTCCCACTCCATCTATCCAGGGACCAGCGGCATCACGTGCTGGGGCTTCAATGGTATGGAAAAGGACAACCAAAATCTATTTTTTGCTGGATGGTTTGGGTCCTTTAAAATCACCCAAACAATTAGTTGGATGTTACTAAATCTTATGGCCCTGCACATTTTCCCTGTTGGATCGTGAGCCCGAGGCCCTTATCCAAGATGCGTTGAAGTAGCTTCCCCGTGCTGGACAGGACTTCAGCCCAGTTTATTTAGACTTGTTCTCCTGCAGAGAACTTAATTTAGAGGTGCTCAACTCCAGCCCTCAAGAACCCCCAACAGGTCAAGTTTTCAGGATATCCCAGCTTCAGCACAGGTAGCTCAATCAGAGGCTCAGTCAAAGACGGAGCCTCCGATTGATCAACCTGTGCTGAAGAAGGGACTGATTGAGCCACCTGTGCTGAAGCAGGGATATCCTGAAAATCTGACCTGTTGGGGGGGATGGAGTTGTGCACCCCTGCTGTAGCGGACACGAAGAGACCAAGTGTAATAAAAAAAAAAAATCTTTAACTACAAACCTGACTTCCAGCTTCTCGATGTCTTCCTCCTCCACCTGAAACTGGGACTTCTTTGTGTAGCTACTTGACCGTGTAACCTGCAAGAAAACACCTGTTACAGATCCGGCATCAAGGTACTGTACAGCTATTTTTTCTTTAAACAAACATGCAGCACAACGGCTTTTTCTCTTATTTATACAGTTACTTATTCAATTTCTTTTCAAAGAAAAGGAGATTTAATTCTCCCCCTCAGTTTTTACAGCATGAAATTTGCATAAATATCTCAGTTTTACAGGGTGGGGAATGCAGGGGTCACCCAAATGCCGCTAGCTTCAGCTACGGTCCCCCCCCCCTGGTTTCTGAGATACTTCCCAGTGCCGATAAAGGTTTTAAAGGGGGAAAAAATAGCTCACATCTTGAGCCAATAGGAAGCTGCAAAATCATCAGTTCCTATTGGAAGGACATTTAAATCCCCTTCAAACACCCGGAAGTGATGCCCGTAACTTCCCCAGTAAGTATCTCAGGAACCGAGAGGTCATCGGAGCTGAAAAATATCAGTTAATCTCTGGAAGACCCTCCGATTCCAATCCTATAACAAAAATGGAGGTTAGTTAGGGGGACTTTCTTTTTTTATGTTGCCTTGGCCACAACTACTACAATGGAGTATCACTTATTGTTTCTTCCTGACTTTCATTATTTGCTTTCCAATAACACTTTGCATGCCCCATAACATTGGAGCGCCCTCTTAAGTGGCACCCTGAGGTGCACTATGACGTTTTGCTGGTTTCTAGGGGAGATCGCGTTTGGGACAGAAGACGCGGAGCACCAGCTCTCCCGCTCCCGACATCAGGGGCAGATCGCGATCATGTGACCGCTACGCCAGTGACTGCATGACCCGTAAGGTCCACGGCACAGCGGGCCTCCAACCTCACGGCACAGCGGGCCTCCAACCTCACGGCACAAGGGGCCACCAGCCTTCCCGGTGACTCAACAGCTCATGTCTGAGTGCTGCGCATGTCGGCATTTGTGGTATTCTGGATGTTGTCACATCGCTCCGCAATGCGTTGCAGGTTCGCTGGCAAACAGGGTGATAAAAACACACACACTAAACCGATTACCTCAAAGTAGAATTTCTCGTTGAACTGCGGGTTGCTGGTTTTCTTCTTCACTTTGGTTTTCTTTTGGTCGTTTCTTCCAACAAAAAATAAAAAAAAAAAGAGCAAAAAATGTGGTGTTTATAGACAGGGAGAAAATGACATGTGTTTAATGCATTCACCTTGTACAGAAGGATGAGGGCGTGATTTAATGCGTCATTAAGAAGGTGTAATCCCGGCCGAAGGGAAAAAAAGAACTAAAACTTCTGTTAACAGTTTACCAATCTGATTGCCTGTAACAAACGTAACATAAATGTGCTAAAAGCGAAGATGTGGCTGCGTTGGCTTCTTTGGATTAAAAACGGCATGTCTTAAGGGCCTCTGAATGGAGAAGTGTTTGTCAATCAAGTGATTTTTCCTGTTATGCCACTGTGTCCTTATCAGAGAGCCAAAAAAGATCCTCATCAGTAGGGGGAGAGAGGGGGGAGACTTTGCAAACACTTCTTGAACACACAAAAATGGAGGGTATTAAAATACCCGGAATCATTGTCTGCAGCTTACATCAGCAAACGCACAATCTTTGGAATCTATTTTCTTTACAGAATCGGAACCAAGCTATCCTGAGCTCCACGGACCCCTCTATCTGTGCCCCTAATATGGAATGAAAATAAAAGATGGCTGCCGCGGTCAACCAATAGGAAGCTGCAATGCCACGTTCTGAGGATATTCCTGTTTCCCATTGGCCCGCAGGAAGTAAGGCTGGGATGGCACCCATATTATTTTTGCAAGAGATATCAGAAACACTTTCCCATAAAAAAAAAAGGTGACTCTCTCATCAGGGAGCTTCCCAGGAGACATAGAGGGGTTCATCTCTGGAAGACCCCCTAGTTCCGTCTTCTGTATAAGAAAATAGAGTATTGAACTACCGTACAGGATGTCATAAATAGGGGTGAATGCAGCAGATTTGGGGTCGTGAAAGAGACATACAGAAACTCTGGGGTATTCGGTCACCTCAAGTTGAAAATTAAAGCCCACCAAGCATATACATCAAAATCAAACACTCATAGCTGTGATCTAGATCAGAGGTTCCAAGCCTTTTCTACACTGCATACCCCCTCCTACAAAGTATTTGTTCCCCGAAGCCCTAATTAATCAATCTTGTTGTCGACACAGACTATCACCAACACAGCTGTGTGACTGATCCCAAGCAGTATAGTGTTCCAAGTTCATGAGGGGAACACACGCTTGATAAGGACCCAAGTGGCACCTCAGTGTGTGCAGACATCATCATGATAGATAGCTGTCAATTATTGCGGGAACATCCAAAGTTACGCCCCACAATGCCTTGCTGCTGTGGATGCAAAGCATTGTGGGGAGCAACTTTATAAATTCCTGCTGTAATTAACTCATGCTAAGGTACAGTTTGGCCACTATACTACCTGGGATCCGTCATAAGATTTTGGGCGAATCTCTTGGAGACTACTAACGCACCCTTTTGAGAATCAATAATCTAGTCATGTCACAAAGACATCGGTTTAGGAGCAGCAAAATCTCCCATTTACAACAAGGAACCATGCTTGGGATGTTTTCTACGGGGCACAGGACGCCTCAAAATCGACATCAGGAAAATTCTTGCCCTTACGGAATTCCCATCTTAAATCACCTGGAAGGGCCCACCAGAGAGACGGTGGCGTAGGGATCGCAGCTCTGCCCGTTCACCAGGGGTAACCCTTCGCACTCCAGTATACTGAGACAAAACAGAAATGGAATTTAGCAGCGTAATGCGTTAATATTGTAACCCCTTCTCTGTCAGGCCTGCGCTACATTGCCACGTCCTCTGGCAGCCAGGGGGTTAAAGCAGAAGTCACAAGACTAGTTACAGAACAAACATTTCCCCCAAAAATAGTTAAATACACCCGCCGCCCCCCCCCCCCCCTCAAACAACCATTTCTAAAATCATTTTTCTGCTGGCTTTTAAATATGGCCATAGTTATGAACTTCCTAACAGCATTACAGGGGGTCCCCAGAGCCGACCCACGTTATTTTCAGCTGCAGGGGACCCCCTTGTTTCCCCGATAATGCTGCAGGTAACGTCGCTACAGTACCCTGCAGGGAATACAAAATGGCGCTTCAAGTCTCCTGTCACGCTGGCCAATAGGAAGCCACGACGTCATCCGTAAAGGCTTCCAGTTGGCCCGCAATACACAGAGATTTAAATACAAGGAAGTAGCCACGCTACCCGGGTCCAGCTTCGGGGCCCCCCTGCCCCCCATTCCAGGAGCAGGACTGCTGCTTAAAGAAAAAATTTATTTCTACAAGTATTTAGTAATATATAATATTCAAACTTTTTTAATCATCAACATTATGGTGAAGAAAAGCTTTTACAATCCAATGTCTCATGTCTTGCGGTGATCAGACGGTTTGTCAGTCCTTAAAGCCAATTGTTCAAACATAAGTGGCTGGTTTGATTAAGTTCAGCGGACCAAGGAAAAAGGGGGAAACATTCATTTGGAGAAAAAATAAAATAAAGATACAAATAAGTGAAATGGTTAATTGAAATGAAGATTTCGTCTTTCCCAGGAAGCTGATTGCACAGAGAAGTTGATCAAAAATATTTTCATTAACGTGGGACTAGGTTTAGAAAGCTGAACTATAAAACAAGTGTTCAATACCACAGTATTTTCGCTGTATTTCATACCCAATTAATACGGTCTCATATTGTGTCATGGTAACCTTTAGTTTGCATTGGGTACTGGGAAGAGTTCAATTTTGAGCACTGAATATTTAAGCCACTTTTATCTCCTAAACGTAGCATCGAAAGTTAAAAATAAAAACCGGGTTTGACAGGGCAAGAAGGGCCCTATTAAGTTAAAAAAGTCCATATAATTAAATTCCACCGGTTTATTACATGATCTAAATGTTGCATAAAACATTTTAACCCCATCACTACCAGCACCAAACTGCTCTGTCTGTTATCAGACTACTCCGTGATGTCACGGACCCCTCGGTCAAGAAAGGGGTTAAGCGTCGCAATTCTAGTAACACCACGGAGCACACGCTTCAACTACGAAATTACAAGATTTCAATACAGTGTTTATTAAAAATCCCACTGATTGCAGTCAGGATTAATTTTCCGCTTACGGGACAAATCTCGCCGTGGCCCTCATTGCACGCAAGCCGCCAGGTGACTGGCTGGACGGAAATGTAGAGTGCTGTGTATTTGGGGATGGGGCAGTGTGGGGGCCCGCTGACCGGCACTGATCTAAACAGGTATGCCATGGTCATGGCCTCACTATTTAGGGGGCGATAGGGCTGACGGCGCCATTGGCAGCGTCATGTGAACCTCCCTGGAAAGATCACGTCACAGATGTGCAGGAGGTCCTGTGGCACTGTAAAGGTTAATAGCAGTAGGTTCATACAATAAATATCTTCTAATAGATCAGCAGAAAGGCCCATATTTACTAAGCAGTCTTTTTGCCACAAGACCCCTCCCAGCATATTCAGGTGAATGTTCTTGCAAGACATCTATCTGCACTGGGAGAGGTGGGTTGGCATAGCACCGCTTAGTATCTATGGGCCAAACTCTTTATCCAATGGTGTCCATATTTTTTTTTAATAGTAGTGGTACTGTGCCTTTTACTTGTGTACAGCAAGTGAAGGTGCTGGCTTGTACGCAGCAAAGTGGCGAGACGCTGTACCCTCCAGTGCAGCCTCACTCCCCCGAGCGGCATAGGACCTGTACGGGGTATAGCGCACAGGGAAGGGTTCTGTTTAACGCTCCAGCCTTTGAAGTGGGTAAAGCCGGGTTGGAATCCCAGCACCCCTTGGGCAAATCACCATCTCCCATTCAATATCTCACAATAGATGGTCAGGTGCTCGGGGCAGAGCTCATTGTACCTGCAAAAACATCTATGCACAGCGCTGCCTGCCCCAGAAGTAACAAACTACATGTTAGTAATAGAAGTTACTATATGTCTACCCACTTTCCATTGAACCCCTTACATGCCAGAGGGGTCTGCTATGGCAGGAAAATGGGCCGTGATTTACAACAATAGCTGATCCAGCTTACGGGTAGGTTTGGCCCAGCTGTACTTACTGTACCATAAGCTGCTGGACTGATCCGTTGTCTGTGATGAGCTCGTTCAGTTTGAGCTCCAGGTGAACCTTTCCCTGCAGAGAGGATGAAAAAAAAAATGGCGCGTTCAACGTCAAGTCCGCAGTTACTAAACGGAGTGACAAAGAAACCCGGGCATTGTAATGTAGGGTGCCATCATATGTGCATTCCCACAGGAGGAGAGTGGTCATTAACCCTTTCCTTCATAGGGGCTGTACAAAGCATTGCAACAGGAAAGTAGTTTGGATGAGAGCAGGATATCTGCGTATCTGGATTTGCATACGCTGAGCAGTCGTGTGTCTGATTACTAAACATTGGGACAAAGGTCTACTGGATTTACACAATACTTATGCTCTAGAAAATGGCTTTAATAAACCCCCACTATTTGATTAAAATGTGACACACACACCTTGCTCCTGCAGGTGTGCTGTAGCGGGACAATGCGCCAGGAGACACAATTGTGCTTGAATTAGGCACACGTGAAAAAGCAAAGGGGCTAGCGCACCAGTGGATGCAATAACGCCTGCTACATCTGTATACACACCAATACATATACACACAATCATACTGTATGTTTGTATGCATTAAAATATACCTTTGTGAGTACACACAATTTTATTAAAATATCACACACACCACTATGCATCGTACTTAAACATGCATTTATGTGTGTATATAAATATATATTTCAAATAGATAAAGTAACAGCACGGTCTGTATTCGTGCCAATACTATTTATTACATCTTGATTGATGTTTCTGGGCCTCTCAAGATAACCAGCAAGAGACCTTTTGAACGCTCAGTGGAAAACCGGCACCAAAAACGGGCGTCTCAGCGACATGAAAACGTTTTTGTAGCGACACCTCAAATTAGCAGAATGACGTATGTAACAGAGTAAGTGAAGTGAAAAAAATGGTATCAGCATCTGACTAACAAAGTGATGACAATAAAAGCCATGCGTGTCCTAGTTAAACGGACATGAGTCAGTAAGTGTGTCACACTCCCGTGTCCCAATACGTATCTGTAGGATTAGCTGCAATCAGGTAACTTCATTTCAGTGTCGGCATACACATCACTATAGGGAAATGGCAAAAGCGCTACCAACATAACATATAGGAAACGTGCTCAAGATATTTAACATAATAATCTCTAATGGATATCGATATGCTTGTACAGTGACCCATCTTGGTGCCCCAGCAATTGCCAAACCAATTGCTTCCATAGTCAACTCTATCCTGTCTGCAGGCCATATCCCTAAGACCTGGAAAGCTGCCAGAGTTGTCCCAATCTTCAAAAGTGGGGACAAAAACACTGTCTCAAACTACAGGCCAATCTCCTTCTCCCAATCCTATCCAAAGTCATGGAAAAATGTGTCCACTCCCAATTAAGTGATTACTATACCAAGACAAATTTCCCTAGCCAATTCCAATCTGGCTTTCGCCCCAAACACTCTACCGTAACTACCCTGCTAAACGTTTGCAATGAAATCCAGTGTGGAATGGAACAGGGACAACTCACTGGTGCAGTATTCCTAGATTTTGCAAAGGCTTTTGATACTGTTGATTATGCTATCCTGCTTAAACTCCAGAGCTCTGGAATAGGGAAGCATGCTTTAAACTGGTTTCAGTCCTACGTATCAGGAAGATCCCAACATGTGTCCATCTCTGGCTCTAACTCTAACCCCCTGGATATCACCTGTGGTGTCCCGCAAGGCTCTATTCTGGGGTCCCTACTCTTCTCAGTGTTCATTAATGATCTTCCCACAGCTTGTAAGGAAGCTTCAATACACCAGTATGCAGATGACACAATCCTATATGCACACAGCCATAGCCTCTCCGAGCTTCAACACATACTTCAGTCTGACTTTTTGAGACTCGAAAACTGGATTTCCCAAAACAAACTGTTTTTAAACACTGACAAGACTGTAACAATGGTATTTGGGACCAAGACTAATTTTTTTAAGCTTCCAGCGACTGAGCTCCACATTAGAACCAACGCTAACACCACCCTAACTCCTGTCACTAGTTTTAAATACCTGGGCATATGGTTTGACTCCCACTTAACATTCGGGATGCACATTGATACCCTGACAACCAAGACCTATGCCAAACTAGGGGTACTTTACAGGAACAAATCCTCCCTAAGTCTCCTGGTCAGAAAACGTATCGCACAGCAGATGCTAATGCCAATTATTGACTATGGAGACATAGGGGCCTATGCAGAGAGCAGCGAATTTTAAAAATGGCGAATTTAGTAAAAAGTAGCTTTTTTGGAGAGTTTTCTTCTCCATATGCAGAAAAGTGCGAATTCTGCTATGTTTAACATGGATGCGTGTGGCGAGTTTAAATTGGCGAGATGCGCGCTTCAGAAACGTGTAAAAACAAATTTGCGCCTTTTTTTTCCCATTGCAATGGCCGCGAGCGGCAGCTACTTGCCAATTTTTTCTGGCGAGGCAAAAAGGAGACAATCGCGCCATTTTATTGGCGCGAACAGCCGCTAGATGCCGTTCGCGGCTCTCTGCATTAGGATATTTTTAAAACTGGCGAGATTGAGGTTCTCGCCAGCCGCGAGGCGAGTTTTACAAATAGAAAAGAAAAATTGGCGCGTTTTTCGGAACTCGCCATTTTCTGCGCGATTTTCTCCAAAAATTGGCGAATTTCGAAATAGCGCTGCTCTCTGCATAGGCCCCATAGTATATGGCTTGGCAACTCAATCCCACCTTAGCAAACTTGACACCCTCTACAATTCAATTTGTCGTTTTGTTCTCCAATGCAACTATAACACACATCACTGCGAAATGCTCAAAGAACTAGATTGGTCATCACTCGAGTCTAAGCGCAAAGTTCACCTTTCCTGTCTTGCCTTCAAATATTTTCTGGGCAAGTTACCCACATAACTGAACAAGCTCCTCACCGGAGACTCTCACATCCACCACCAGTTTAAGTTCTTTCAAAACTAAGGCTGTCTCACATTTTAATCTGGTCTGTAACTGTTACATAAGCCTATAATATACATCTTCTCTAACTGTGCATGCAATGTATTGTATATAATGTATACCCTGTTCATTTATGTAACTGTATTTGTAACCATGTATTATTTGTCATATTAACTATGCCCAGGACATACTTGAAAACGAGAGGTAACTCAATGTATTACTTCCTGGTAAAACATTTTTATAAATAAATAAAATAAATCTTGGTGGCATGTACTGAGAGGTCAAGGGGGTTGGACAGGATATTTTAAATGATTTAAATGTCCTGTCCAACCCCCTTAGTGACCGAATACTGTCCTATAGTGTTCCGCCTCGTGATGTAGAGGCCCATATTCGGGCATCTACACCAAGGGGCAGAACAGACTAGCGGCAATACAAGCCACATAAATGATATATGTACTGAGGCAATTAATATTGCCTTTTACTTTATGTGAACTAACTTTAATGTAAGAAGTGAATTGATTAGAAAGGACTATATTTTTTACACGTGATGCAGCGACCCCTGCCACATCTGTGATTACCAGATTGATTCAGGGAAGTGGCAACGGAAGATGCACAGCACTGTCTGATCTCACTGGGAGCCAAGATACGTTTGATGTTCTTTGTTTTCCTAAATAGTACTGGAGCTTTCACAGGCAGAATGGATCCTAGATGGGGGATCACATTTAAGTATGTTCCAATGTCTTAAGGATATTCCTAACATATCTAGATGAGTGATCACATGTATATATACATGTGTATGTACACACACAAAAAAAAAATTGCACACACGCCAAAAAAGCAATCGAGCATATCAAAACATAATACATTAATTCAGTAATATCTAAGGATATGTTTGTGTATACAGGCGCACGTGCGTATGTGTGCGTGTATGTTCGTGATTGTGTGCATATGTATTTGTATACACACACACACGCACTAGAGAGGGAAAGTCTGCGTTTCTCTCCGAGTGTCACCGAATTGTTACCACATTATACCAGTGTGCACACTCACAGGCCTCACCACAACAGCAGTGTCTAATGTACGTGCAGCTGGTAGGCAGCGGGTGCAGGGATTCCTGGTATTACTGAGGAAGCGACACGTGCCAAAAACTCAATCTAGATTTTCCGCACAAACAAGTTCCAGGTGCCAAAGCGTTGGGTACAGGGAGGGGACAGTGAGCTCGAAGCCTGGCAGCGTTCAGGCAAACTGGGCTGAACTACAGGGCAAGTGAACTCAGAACTTTTTGGAGTTTTTTAAACATGTGTTAATAAAAACAGTTTTGTACTTAAAACATTAAACAAGTATTGTAGAACAGCAGCAGTTAATCTGGCATCTGTGCCACCACCTTTTTAAGTCGCAGGTATGTTTAAATCAAATTCTAACTTCAAAAAAGCGATTAAATCCATGACAATATTTCTTATTAGCAGTCAGATAATGATCCAGGCCGGTTTTTCTTGGGTCTCCCTATATTCAACCGAACAGGCTAAAGAAAGCAATGCAAGAACAGGCTCGGATCAGTCTCACGCTGTGACCTGGACTAAGTCGGAAGGTGAGATTTAAACATGCTTTACATCTGAACCTTTAGCTCAGCACTATAGATAACGTAAGGCAACGCTTATAGTGACGGCGACAGCGATGCAAAGTCGCGTCAAAACAAATGCATTGCCGCCGTCGCGTGCGCTTATAGTAAGCGCGCTGCGACGGATTGGTCGCCATCGCTGGAAGTCATCTCTATTAGATTTTCCAGCGACCGTCACCGGCACTATAAGCGTAGACTAAAGCAGCACTTGTTAAAGAAATGTAATAAAAGGCGGCGTGTTGCAAATAAATGAAACCGCGACTCAGAATTATGATACTGGGAAGCCGCTTTCCCTTGCCCGGTAAGATTACAGCCCTACTTAAATGAGTGGAGCTTATATATCCCCAAGTAACGGAAAGGGACAACTTCATTTTATATAGAACAGAGGCCTATGTAATGGGGAGCTGCTGCCCATAGGAGCTAACGATCTAATCTGAGTGGTGAGGGTGTATGAAGACTGTTTGATTGTATAGGGTATATACATTGAAAACAATGCATGCAATGGAACGCCTTATACAGTACCTCTGGTGGTGACCCTAAAAACACACGAATTCTGAGACGCGGCTGGGTTCTGAAATCATTCTAAGGCCGCGCTTATAGTGTCGGCGACGGCACGGTCGCTGGAAAATCAAATAGAGATGATTTCCAGCGATCGCGACCTATCCGTCGCGCTTACTGTAAGCACACGAAACGGCGGCAACGCATGTTTTGACGCGATGTTGCATCGCTGTCGCGGGCGCTATAAGCGCATTTAGTGCCGGCGAAGTTGCAGCAAAACAAACGTATTGCCGCCGTCGCGTGCACTTTTAGTAAGCGCAACGAAGCGGCGCAAATTTCAGAAGTCGGTCAAATTAGATTTTTCAGAGGCTGTCGCCACATGTGACAGCCTCTGAACCAATCAAAGACCTGGTCGCCCGCGACGTCGCCGGAAAGCAAATTACAAATTTCGCTAGCGGCGACGGGTGACGTCATCCATCACGTCGCCGTCGCGCTCACTATAAGCGTGGCCTAAGTGTCCGTTTTGCTAAAATTAATGGATAAGCCTAAAATAAATACGATTGTAAGTATAGTTTTAGATTTGTTGCATGTTTCCTGCTATATACTGGACAGGAGTTGCTCTCTGGTCATGTATGTGCTTTCATCGACTTAAAGAACCACCCTTAACCACTTCACTGCTAGGTGGCGAGTAAAGGCATGGAGAAAAAATAAATAAGTGTTGCAAATGGGCCATTAGCGTGACTGACAACACAAAAGGTCCAATCAGCTAATTGCTGAGAATTAATGAACCAGAGACCTCGCATTCCATTCAAGTTAACAGAATGTAAGATGTATATCACTTAGCACCTGTTGGTAGGTACGGCCAGTGAGAGGCAACGCAGCAGCTTTTCGAGGAACCGGGATAAACTGTACCAAATCACTGATCATACCGTGTGTCTAGTGTCGCTACCAGTGACCTATGCTGAAGTGTTACACCTTCAGATTACATGTCGGGAAGCGGTGTACCAGCGCTGACTCTTACTGTAAGGAGCCAGGTAACAGGCGTCACCCTGTCCCACCTTACGTGCCAAGAACCGACACTGCCTTCTACATAGCAGGCGGAACTCCCAAATCTGGTATAACCGTGTCTTTCCGGTATAAGAGCGACACGGGCAGGGAAAGGGATCAAGGTTTACAGAGAACAACACACAGCCCCCAAAAATGAAGCGACCCACTGAGATCTCCAGTTCTGCACACAGGCCAAGTACAGTACACACGATTCATAACTCTGATGCAAATGTAATTAATGTTCATAAGAGGATTACATACAGGAAGGGGGAGTATCATCAACAGTTTCCAAGATGGATCAAACTAACCCCTACTATATTTCCCAATTAAAAAGAGCATCTTGCCCCCCAGGTGGATGCGCTCTACCCAAAAATCCTCCTGTGCTGTAGAGCTTGGCTTTATATTTTATAGATAACTTGACTGTTTATTGGCAGTTTAGATTCCCTGTTCAACCTACCAAACTAAAGAAGGCATTAAAGATGGAAAATTATGGCATAAAAAGAACTACTCCCCTCCCTTTCTAAAGATGATGGAACTGTGACAATAGGGCTAAATGTGACTACTTTTAATAAAGGTCAAGCCCTTCATTACCCTTAACCGTCAATAATACAGTTGTATTATGTGTATTTATATCTATGCCTTAGGCCGAGTCCATAGACGGACAGGCCGTGCTGAGGCGTGCGGACGCTCCGCGCTGAGCCCCTGCATCCTCAATGAGGATGCCTTGAGAGGGGGCTCACGCGAGCGTCCGCAGGCGTGCTGACGAGTTGGCTGTTTTTCAGTGCGCTGTCGGCTGAAAACCTCCAATCACAGCACAGCAGCGTCAACGTCACGGCGCCGTGACGTCGGCGCCGTGACATTGACGTCAGTGCGTCGCGAGCGATTGGCCCAGCGACGTCACTGCCCCGCCTCCAACCACCTCCCCCCGGCTCCCTTCGCGCACGCTGGCTCGCCTGTAAGTCCGTGCAATCGCGCTGACTGAAGCAGGCGAGCCTCAGCGTTAGCGCGCCTCCGCTCTCCCCACACCTCTATGGCCCGGGCCTTAGTCTTGTTCCAGCACTTCAGGGACCAGGGGTTAATTTTGTTTTCAGGAGAAATGTTGCAAAGGTTGTCTGTGACCTTTCCCTGTAACAGTTTTCATGTAACCAAAAGTTATGTTGCATTTCAAACGATCAATCAGGGGCTGGGACATTGAAAACACCTGGCCTCAACTCCTTTTTGCATGCAACCATGCTCTGCCAGGGTGTATAAAAAGGTGGGGAGGGAGACCCTTAGGCCTGGGACATACTGCCTCTCAAACGTGCTGAGGCGCGCTGAGGCTCAGGGAAAGCACGCTTTCCCTGGCCTTACACAGCGCGCCATCAGGGGTTGGGCCAATGGCGTCACGGAGCGGCTTCGCCGCTCACGTGACTGGCCCTGCGCTCCGGCAAGCGGGGAAATTTCAAAACGCCGTCAGACACACGCTTCCCAAAGCGTGTTGACGCGTGCGATGGCCCCTGCTGAAGCCGCTCTCATTGCGGCTGCAAGGGCTCAGTGCCGAGCAGCAGCACGGGTCAGCGCATAAGCGCTGACCATGTCCCAGGCCATAGTCTTAGGCCGCGCTTATAGTGCTGGCGACGCAACCGATGACGTCACCCGTCGCCACTGGTGAAAGTTGTAAATTTTAGCGACAAGGCCAGCAACGTCACTAAAAAGGGGCGGTCCGCGCAATCTGATTGCTTTAGAGACAGTCACATGTGGCAACTGTAATTTACCTGGCCTCAAAATTTTGGGGGCAAGACGTCGCATTTGTTTCGGAGTGACGTCGCATGGCACTATAAGCGCAGCCTTAGCCCTCGGATATAGTAGGCATGCACTTGACAGAACAAATGGTGTCACGCGCGCCTGTAGCTTGAGCGATCCGTGGCCTTTGGGATTTCTATGACATACGTGAATGACAGGGAGGTGCGGCTATGACGTCACGAGCGGCTTGCCCTCATTGGCTGAACAGCTCACTTGACCCGACCGTCACGCGACAAAATAAAATGTTGTTGTTGGCTGAAACCGTGGTCACGCCGTATCGCGCACTATGGCCTGCCGCAGAGGTGCGGCCTGTTCGCGCCGCGGCCGCAATATGGACGCGGCCTTAAGAAGCTGTGAGTTGTACTTGGTTCAAGGAGCTACAGACAGAGTTTCAGGTCAAGAGTGCTTTGGCTGAGAGGATTCCAGTGCTGGTGCCAGGTCTGGAGTCCAGAAGACATCCTGTGGGGGAAGATCAGGGAAAATCTCTCCAGGGAGGTCCCTGCGCCTAGGACAACCCAGTGTTTCCCAGTTGTAGAAGCGTGCGTCTGTTTATGTCAGTTGTGGATAACTTTTTTTTCCAATAAATTAATTTTATAAACTCTTGTGTTTGTCTGGCGAATTGATGCCTCGTGCAGATAGTCCTGGTCTCCCGTGACAGGAACAAATATACATAATCCTTCCAGAGCTCCCCTCCCTACCCAACCATCTAAAAATGACAGGGGTGCCCAATGCATTGGGCAACCTCGTCTTTTGTTGTATACATTTGCCACACCCAGTAGCACTCTTTTTGACATAATTATATATTCATGATGTGGTTGGTGTGGGAGTTTGAGCTAGCTGGGAATGTGTGTGTTCATCTAAAAATGAACATGCAACAGCTACATATTTGGTTGTATACAATATAACGAATTGTAAATAAAATACTGTTTATGCACATTTTTCTTGGGTTAATAATAATAAACCGATGTTGTAGAACAGATTCTCATTTAAAATGTTGGAATAGTTTACAGGCACAAAAAGCCAGCAACGTATAAATGTACCTGTACTTCTGAATTGGAATCGATGGGCTGAAGGGAGAACCAGGGCTCGTTACCGCTGTATTTGCACAAATCCTCTTTTTTGATCGCAACTTTTCCTGTGGGAAAAATAACATAGGTGGCAAACCTTTATATAATATCTACAAACACAGGCACACTGAATACACAGATAACCCTGGGATAAATCCAGCATGGTCCCACATGGGACGTTTAACGAGACAGTAATATTTAAAGCAGCAACCCTTCCCAGAATCCTATGGGAATATAACTCCTTTGTAGTCAGTATCTTGACCCCGAGTATGTATTGCTCTATTTTTTTCATGTTTTTAATGTTAATAATCATTTTCTTAATCTCTAGGAGAAATGGATGAGAAGGGCAGTGCACTGCCAAGGAAGCAGGAGGAGGCTCACGGTAGCATAAAAATCACTTTAATGTGTAAAAGGGTCAAACATAGCCCCCCCCCAGCAGCAACAGGTAACACCTACGCGTTTCAGGCTATAAGCCCTTTATCAAGTTGTACCGTGAGCCTCCTCCTGCTTCCTTGGCAGTGCACTGCCCTTCTCATCCATTCCTGCTCAGTTCTGCCTGGTGGATTGCTGCTTTGGGACTGCTCCTATGGATCTTGGAAGTTCACAGTGAGTTGCATTGATGGGGTGATACCCTCATTTTTTACTGTATGGGACAATTTATGTACTGCTTATTGGTGTTTTATGGCACTAGGTACTAGTCCCCTACCCCTATTAGGGTTATCATAATTTATAGAAGCATATTTGGAGTGGTCCCAGCGCTATTCTTATACATTACAAGGCTGGCTTATTCGGAAGCACTGGTTTTCTACATCACTTAATCTCTAGCATCTGAGGTTACTATGTTTACCTTTCGACAGCAATGGATACTGGGGGAGAGCTCCATTTTAATCTCCTGGGCAATTCATATTTCAACGCTTATATTTCGTGAACAGAGCGTCAGACGTTAGAAATAAAAAGTGTTGGAAAATGCAAGAGAGATCTTATAAAGAAAAATAAATAAAAAAATCCATGGCATACAGTGCAGGCTGCTGCTTGAATAAGGTTAACTGAGTTCTAGGAGGGTGGCAAATCAAATCACTGCCGTTTTGGTCTTTTAATACAGATCAGCAATAAAAAGGCACTCTGAAATAATTTAGACGGCACAAAAATCACACTGACAAAAATTAAAGCAAAAAAAGCGCTACCACAACGGTTAGGGGCATTAACAGGAATCAGTGTCATGTCACCGCAAAGTAACCTGCACTGAAATATGGTGATGCAAAAGTGACCTGTATTGGCCACCAACAGGTCAGGTTTTCATGATATCCCAGCTTCAGCACAGGTGGCTCAATCTTAGACTGCACTGAAGCTGGGATATCCTAAAAACCTGGCCTGTTGGCCCTTGACAACTGGAGTTGCCCACCCCTGTGTTAGAGTGGCAAGTCCCATTTATAGCAGGACAGCGGTTAACCCCTCACAGCCCCAGCTGACCTAGAGGTTGTTTGCAATACACACACACACACACACACAAAGTCTGTTTGAAAGCTGCTTTTCTTTTAACCCACAAATCTCTTCCCCATCCCCATTAAACTTGACCAAAATTCAGGTTTGGTAGAGGTCAAAACCGCTGTGTTCAGCGAAACATGCTTCTCTTAAACATGCTTCAACACCTTCGCCTGCTCACTGCAACATTGGGGTAGCTGCAGCAGTAGGAAACCATTACCTCTTCGTTCATTTTTACCCTACAACATTATGTTTTGGCGTCCCTCTACCTCCAACAGAAAAGAAGTTACACAAACAGAGCTAAGAAAAGCTGGTATGACTTTGTATGTGGCAGTCTGATCAATAGAATTTATTCTGCAGCTTTAAAAGCCGTTTTCTGTAAGTCACCAAAGATGCTTAGTCACTGCAAATGAAATGCACGGAAATGTAGCAGTTCTGCAGGTATCAGGTTTAATCAGGTAGGATAGAGAGGCAGTAAGAGGAAATAAGCCAGTGATATGTTGCTCACCTATCCGCAGGTCTCGCTGCAAGACACTCTTATCATACATGTAAAAGGACAGCTGCTGGAATGTGCGAGGGATCTCAAAGAAAAAGTATTCTCCATAAAATGGGCTGTGGAAACAAAAATTACGCGACAGTTAAGACAGAGACAGACAGACAGACAGACAGAGACAGACAGACAGACAGACAGAGACAGACAGACAGACAGACAGAAAGACAGACAGACAGACAGACAGACAGAAAGACAGACAGACAGACAGACAGAGACAGACAGACAGAGAGACAATCTTAAATGCTTACAGCAAAAAACTCAAATGACTGATTACACACTACCCACTATTGTGTATTTTACATAGTTACATAGTAGATGAGGTTAAAAAGAGACACAAGTCCATCAAGTTCAACCTGTGCTAAATTTAGACAGATACGTTATCCTATATTTGCACTTACAGTATATTGATCCAGAGGACGGCAAACAAAAAACCCCAGTGAAATATCATCTAATGATCTCATAGGGGGGGAAATTCCTTCCCGACTCCAAATATTGTCGATCAGATTACTAACAGAAGAAGATGGTACCGGGCGCTTCTAGTGCAGTGAAAGTGACAAGTGTCTACAGATGCGATTCACCTTACACATAAGTGAAATAAATCTAAAAAATAAAGTGACAATATCTACCACCACAATGTGAACAGACTGTGACTATAGTGAACAAATAAATATAATGCAGCAGCTCTACACTCTTAGGCCTGGGACATAGTAAGCGCTTAGGTGCTGCTGCTCGCTCTCGCTTGCTGCCGCTCACTCTACCAGGAGCTTTTTGCTGTCCTGACAGAGGAGACAGCAAGCGCGCTTGGGAGGCGGTTATCACTGTGTGTGTGTGTCACTTGGTAGCTGTCAGTGTGTGTGTGTGTGTGTGTGTCACTGGGGAACGTACGTACGTGTGTGTGTGTGTGTGTGTGTGTGTGTGTATTATATCATATTTTAAAAATTAAAAAAAAGACATGTGAGAATAAATTATTTATTAACATTGTGCAACTTTGATAAATATATTCACGTACGCACGCGCACATGCATACACATACACACACACACACGCATACACATGCATACACGCACACACAATGCACGCACGCACACACAAAGGCACACACACACACAACATAAAACACAGACAGAGCTCAGTTTTAGCACATCCAGTGAAGATCATACACGGTACAGTGCCTAAATATATATGTATAAATAACTATTAAGTAAAATGGTCTTTTTGTTTGACATTTTTGGCCAAAATTGTTGTAAGCCCCTGAGCCAACGGCACGGCAGACCACATTTCAGGGGTCCCTAACGCTAATATAAATTCTTAATAACCTGTGTAATAACAGGAAGAATGATTTATAGTAAATCTGTCAATATTAGTTGTAAAGTTCTAAGTCTGATTGCAGCTTTTATTAACCTGTACATTACCAGGAAAAGCACTCTGTATTAGAGTTGTCACAACCGTACTGCAAGCAAGCCAGTTCCCCTGAGTGGAAGATGCTATGGAGTGAGCCCTTAACCATTTAAATGTGGGAGGGGGTGAGTTTCAATTAGGTAGGAGGTTGCCACCCTCCAAACTGCCAAGACTAGCTGAACAAGAATTGTAAAACATACTGGACACCTAACAAGCTCCTATTGAACCCCCAAAATAACCACAACATATATATAAGAGTGTCACAGAGGAGTGCTACTGAGCATGGCAATATACATGCATACACACACACACACACACAAACACACACACACACACACACACACACGGATCGGGGCAGAAGGGGGACAGACCGTCAGGGGGCGGGCGCGTCACTGGCCGGGGGCGGGCCAATGACGTCACGGAGCTGGTTCGCCCTCATTGGGCGAACCGCTCACGTGACCGGCCTGTCTCGCCGGCAAGCGGGGGAATTTTAAATTCCCATAAGACCTGCGCTTCCGCAAGCGCGCGGAAGCGCAGGTGAGCCCCTACTAAAGCCGCTCTAATTGCGACTGTAGGGGCTCAGTGCTGAGCGGGAGCGCGCGTCAGCACGCTTCTGCCAGCAAGCGCCAAACATGGCCAAGGCCTTAGAGTGGACTGTCCAGGTCCGAAATACAAAGCGTTGTCTTCCAGGTAAGGGGAGCGCTGCAGATCTCAGATGTGATATGTGGAGAAGCAAGAAAAATATAACGGTTCAGACAATAAAGTCAAAGTGTATCCAAAACAATAATGTGTCAGTCCCACTCACATATTTCTTCTGAAAATAGAAGGCATATCAGAGACTCATCTCTCTCTGATAGGAGCCCTTTGCAAGGAGTCTCTGGCCGATGGCTGTATGTGGATGTTGGATCTTGAATGGTAAGCTGTGTGTATGGTAATGCCTATTGCCTCCCTCCCAGGGATTGGGATAAGAAAGAAAGAGAACGCACAATGGTAAAGTATGTAGAAATTAGGTCTATTACATCTATTAAAACATATTATCCACTCACATTTTCAAATGTGTAACCGTACAATGGAGAGAACCACTGGTACACATGGGGTGTACGCCGTCTGCTACTGCTATCTCGTGCGCTTCCGCGTACTTCCTGTGACGGCTCGAGTAAGGGCGGAAGAAGCTACTATGGATGCTCGGCTTTTGCAGTCTGCCAGGACCCTCCGTGTCTGCACTCAATGGTTCCCAAAGCGTCAGATTCTACGCGTTTCGCTATGGCTTCTTCTGGAATCATGTTGCTTATCTCATATGCTTGCTTTATATAGCTAGTACCTCATAGTTAATCAAAAACACATGTGCCCCCACAAATGTTTTAAAGTCAAGACTTTAGACTTTTTCTAGATTTTAAATAAAATATTGTTATATTTTTTGATAATATTGTAATGTTACTTTATGTTTAATAAGGGTCAATTAGACTTAGATTGTGTATGTATTAGTATTATTTTAGTGAAAGTAATTATGCTTAATATCTGCATGTCTTTGCACCTGGCTGCTATGTACTGAGCAGTCAAGTGGTTAATAAAAGATTTATGTGGGGACACGTGTTTTTGATTAACTATGAGGTACTAGCTATATAAAGCAAGCATATGATAAGCAACATGATTCCAGAAGAAGCCATAGCGAAACGCGTAGAATCTGACGCTTTGGGAACCACTGAGTTCAGACACGGAGGGTCCTGGCAGACTGCAGAAGCCGAGCACCCATAGTAGCTTCTTCCGCCCTTACTCGAGCCGTTACAGGAAGCGACGTCAGCGTGACGTACGCGGAAGATCTGAGATCTGCAGCGCTCCCCTTACCTGGAAGACAACGATCAGATTACTCCCAGGATCAACATCTTCCCATGTTTACTTATTTGGTATATTCCTGTATACCTTTGCTTTCTAAAAAGATGTCCAATTTATTGTATCTGCCATCACAGTCTTCATGGGTAATGAATTCCACATGTTAACTGCCCTTACTGTAAAGAACCCTTTCCTTTGGTGCTGGTGAAATCTCCTTTCCTTCAACCTAAGATCGCACTTATAGTGCCGGCGACGTCGCCCGAAAACAAATGCATTGCCGCCGCGTGCGCTTATAGTGTGTGAAACAGCGACAATGCGATGGAGCGACATCACGAAAACTGGTAGCCGGAAAATTCAGATTTTTCCAGGGCTGTCACCTCATGTGACGGCCCTTAAACCAATCAAATGGCCGGAAAAACGCGATGACGACGCCAGACAAAATATAACTTTTGCCGGTGGCGACGGGTGACCTCACCCGTCGTGTCGCCGTCGCCATCGACGGCACTATTGGTGCAGCCTTAAGGGATGACCCTGTGTCGTTTGTACTGTGCTTGGGATGAATAGTACTTTTGAAGGCTCCTTGTATTGTCCCCGAATATATTTTTTAGTAATGCTCATCATACTTCTAATTTCAAAACTCAACACATTAACATAATAATAATAAAAACCGATAGCTTTGATCTTATCTTTGAAAATGCTATCACCACACACCAACAGAATCCACACACCAACAGAATCCACACCCAACAGAATCTGGCATAAAATTCCCCATTTACTATCTCCCCCAACCTATACTATCATATTTACTCAAGGGTGAAATTATCTGTGACTAATCGCAAATCAGTCTGTGGAGACCCCTAGAGGTTTGCTCAAATATCTGTATGATTAAATCCCTATCTTGTTGTGACATAGTACTAATAAACTTTTCCCCCTTTTTTTATTTATTATACATTCGTCTCAGCTTCTAATTTGTCCATCAATTTATTCAAATAATCGTTTAAAATATCTAACGTGGGGGGTTAAGGCTTTATCCATTTCACCATCACTGTTTTCCTTGCTCCCAGCCTAGGGACATTGTTCCTTACATTAACCTCTTTCCAACGTTCCATAATCCCAAAACGCAAGGCTAAGGGCCCTTATTGTAGTTACCCCAATAACTTCTTGAATATACTGCAGAACTTTATCCCAAAAATCATAATCAGACAATTCCATAAACAGCATTTTAAATCTGCTCTTTCCTGGGAGCACTTGGGGCACTTTATATTTAGATTTCTCCATCCCCTTATAATAAATATCAAAAGCATAATAGGCCCTATGCAGTATCTTATATTGCATCTCTCTCCACTCAGAAATTATAATTTTCCTAACACGAGTTAACCCTTCGACTAAGAGGTCAACTACAATTCCTGGGAAATATTTTTCCCACTGCGCCTCCTTTCTAATGTAAACAAATCTAAATTTAGCTAGTCTCTCCTCATAAATCAGATTTCCCATCCCCTTCATTAACTTGGCGGCTCTTCTCTGCATTTTTTCTAGTTCCATTATGTCTTTTCGACGGAAAGGTGCCCAAAATTGTACTCCATATTCAAGGTGTGGTCTTACTAAATCTTTATAAAAGGGGCATAAGTAGGTTTACTTCCCTTCCACCCATTGCTCATTTAATGCAAGATAAGAACCTTTGCAGCTACTGCATGACATTGGGCACTATTGCCAAGCCTGTTGTCTACTAGCACTCCTAAATCCTTCTCCATCAAGGACTCCCTAATGTATCCCCATTTAATTTGTAAGTTGCTTGTTTATTCTTGTTTCCCAAATACATAACCTTACATTTATCTGTATTAAGCCTCATCTGACATTTATCTGCCTAAGTTTCCAGTCTATCCAAGTCCTTCTGGTGAGAAATGACATCCTGTTCTGATTCTACTTCCTTAAACAATTTAGTGTCATCAGAAAAGATGGCGACTTCTCTCAATGCCAACCTCAAGGTAATTAATAAACAAGTTAAAAAGCAAGGGTCCCAGTACCGATCCTTGAGGCATTTCACTAACAACTTTAGCCCAACCTGAAAAAGTTCAATTTTCGGCAATTCTGTTGTCTATCCTTCAACCAGTTTTCAATCCAGGTGCAAATATTTTTACTGGTGCCATCTGCTTTATTGTGTACACTAACCTTGTGTGGAACCGTATCAAAAGCCTTTGCAAAAATCTAAGTAGACTACATCAACTGCATTACCCTGGTCTAAATTCCTACTTATCTCCTCAAAGAAAAAAGTGTTAGTTTGGCATGATCTACCTTCATAAATCCATGCTGACTATTACTAATAATTTTGTTTTCTCATAGGCATTCCTGAATATTATCCCGTACTAAACCTTCAAGTAGCTTCCCCACTATTGATGTCAGGCCTACAGGTCTGTAATTCCCCGGTTGTGATCTAGCTTCCTTTCTAAATATAGGCACCACGTCTGCATTACGCCAATCTTGTGGTACTGAGCCTGTGGAAATGGAGTCCTTGAATATTAAATGTAATGGTTTGGCTATTACTGAACTTTGCTCCTTGAAAACTCTTGGATGTATGCCATCGGGGCCAGGTGCCTTATTTACTTTCATTTTATCAAGCCGCCTATGAACTTCTTCCTCAGTTAACCAATTGTTTGTTAATATAGAGGGTGTGGCTTCCTGCTGCGGCACTACTATTGCAATTGATTCTTCCCTGGTAAATACAGAGGCAAAGAATTTGTTTAATACTTCTGCTTTTTCCATATCTCCAATAATCTGCCTGCCCATCTCACACTGAAATGGTCCTATATTTTCCTTTATAATTTTTGTTTGTTATTAAGGTACTTAAATAACTTTTTAGGGTTGATTTTACTTTCTATTGCAATTCTTTTTTCATTATCCATCTTTGCTAATTTGATTGCCCATTTGCAACTTTTGTTACATTCCTTATAATTCTGATATGATGCCTCCGTCTCTTAGGACTCGATTATACCAGATGCGACTGAGCGGCAGCGTGATCCGGTGACGTCACCCTTGCGCTGCCGCCGAGCGGCATCTTGATTATACCAGGGAAATGGCAAAGTGGAGACAGGGAGGCGTGGCCGTGAGAGGTACACCCTCATTGGCTGGAACCGCTCACGTAACGCGGCGACGCCAGCCAAGAACAAAATCTGAGGATCGCGCCAGGAGAAATCCGCCCTGCAGTTCCACGCCGCAACAGGTATAAGCGCAGCTTTTTTTTTTTTTATTATTTCCAGGCGCGCTGGCCGCGTTTTTCTATATAATCACGGCCTTAAGAATCTAAATGTCTGCCTCTTTTCCAGATCTACCCAAGTAACTGCGGCTACCTGCTCCTCCTCCATCCATGACACACGAGTCACAAATATATTTTACATGAATATCTACATAGATTTTTTTCTTTATTTTTAACACAAACTGCCTTCAAACTTTGGCGGTGTTACCCAGATCCTGCACGTTCCTGTAATAACCCCGCACATTTTTTGTTTAGAAAAAATATAATACGTGGAACAGATTAATTTGTAATATGTTGTGAATTTACCGGTGATTGGAAAGAACATGTACAGTAATTCTGTATTTTAAGGGAAGATCAGCACAGAGTTGATGACTTGAGACATCACTGAATGCGTTTGCATGGGATAGATACAAGATTATATGTATCATTTTATTTATATAGCGACCAACAGTGTATGCAGCGCTTTACAACATGACAATGCAGGTATATAAAATTACAGACACTGGGAACAAGTGTAACAGGTATATGAATGACCACATAAAATCAAGAGACATGCTGCCCTCAAGAGCTTACAATCTAACATGTTCAATAAGTTGAGGAGGCCAGGGAGAGTTGCCAGCCCAGCTGCTCTACCTCAACAGGGGGAAAAAAGAACCAAATATGATGCAACATTGATACCAGCATGAAGTGCATATTAGAGGGGGAAATAATGATGCAGAAGCAAGCACTACATTCATTCAATCCATTCGCTACAAGAGAAAGGCCAGTATCCTGACAAGGTAGCAAAAAGGAGTGTAGACTGGTCCCTGTTAAACGTGGATCCTTTTTAAGTTCAGTTTTTGGGAGCTGGGAGATTTTTGAAGTTGGTATTATTGGCTGGCCACCCCCTGCGTTCGTAATGCTGTTTTCATGTGATCAGTAACTCAGGATGGCGAGAAAAATGGCGGCTTCCACCCAGGCAGACAACCTCCCTGCTCACACCATGTGAATCATTACATTGCTGCTGCAACTAAGGGGTTAATCCCACAAAAGATGGCAATTTCCCCTAAGACAGGCGTGAACATTTTAACTAATTGTTAAAAATATTTCAAGAATAATATTTTCTTGGTTATTTAGTTAAACCCTTTGGCCAAAGCGTCATAAGCCTGCATACCAACGTCAAGGTATAACCAAATTAATGCAGGTCCTGTCCATTCAGCAAAATGCTATAACCTCCCAAGTTAAAAAGGTGAGGAGGGGTGTGCAGGCTTATGACGCTTTGGCCAAAGGTTTTAACTAAATAACCAAGAAAATATTATTATTTAAGTATTTAACTTTATACTTATTACCATATATGTTTTGTCAATTGGATGTAGTATTGGGCACCCCCCTCTTGTATAGATTTGCCACACTCTGTAGCACTCTTTTTGACAAATATATATATATATATGATATGATGTGGTGGGTGTTGGGGTTTGAGCTTGCTGGGAATGTGTGTGTTAATCAGTTTGTTAAAAATATAGAATAGTTGTACACAACAGCTAATGTGGTTTTCATCAATTTATCTATCAATGGCCACAATTTCCTTTGTACACGCAGCTTGTTCAATAGATTACGCAGATCCGGTGTATGTCTTGTGCATGACACGGTCTTGTTCTCACAGCTGTAAACTTTCCATGCTTCATTATAAGTAGATGACAATTAAAAAAAATTAAAAAAATAAAAAGTAAACAAAATCTACTGTACCAACGCTGTTAGAATAACCTGAAAATTAATCCTCAAGTCTCGCTTAGAAAAACGTAATCTTAACATTTGCATTTTAAGGTCGGCGGGGAAAAAATATCATACAGAAGCTGGCACGGAGGGGACACTCCATTTAATTTTACGGCGAGAGGGGATTAAAAAATTGTCCAGGTTTATTTTTATCTACGGCACAAAATCCCGATTAACCCTTCTGTGCAATCAAAAGGTGCCGGCGCAATTGTCAGGGATGGTGAAACATCCATGTAATATGAAGTCAGGATGCGTCACAGAGCGACACGGTGACCCAGAACAGAAACGTATGTGGATGAATGGATTTATGGAAATCGGATAGAAGTAATGTAATGGCTTCAGCGCCAGAGGGGGATGCAAAACACTGTGGCACTGAATGAGTTTTAATACACGCACGAAAAATAACTTGGAAGTTGTGGGCCACTCCAGAAAGTAAAAATTTATGAACCAAAAGCTAATTTTTGGTTTGATCTTTTGAAAGATAATCTTTATCTGCTAGACGGGGTGACGTATCCAGACAGGTTAGCCCAACTCTGATCAACGTGTACACGCTGCACAACGCGAGTTGCGCCGCACCTCGCTGCATAGCGGGAGTCCCGATGCGCAGTACTTTGCTGGCTCGTTTTGAGACAAAGGGCTTCAAATCATTTCCTAAAAGCAGAGGGCACCCTCACATCTAATCTTTTTTTTATATAATTTATTATTGGGATGGATGAACTTGCCTGAAAAAAAAACCCACCCTTCTGCTGCAAATAAAAATCAGAGATAAATATATGTATTTGACTAGGTATTTTCCTACTTTAAATTCCAATCCCCATTTAAAGCAGCAATCCCCCAAGAATCCAGAGTTTAACTCCAATAATGTTAGCATCCTGCCCTCGGAGCATGTCCTGGTCCTTTTTTTTGTAAATTTTTTTTAAAAATCATGATTTTCTGGTGTGCCCGTGGTAACCTTTAGGCCTGGATTATACCAAGTGCTGCAAGGCGGCAGCGCTATTCTGTGACGTCACCCAGCAGCATTGTGATTGCAGCCCATGTCCAAGTGGCCCATTATAAGTGGCAGGACTACTGAGCAACTGAAGTTTAAAAGGAAGGACCCCTTACCCTAACAAAATCATCTCCTCTCCTCAGGTAATATCCCATATCTGAATCCTGTCTGCTTCAACTCTTAATTGAATTAAACGTTGACACCTAGGCAGGGAACATCCTGTGTAGAAAACCATCTGTTTGAATGTGCCTCAGATGTGCTAATTAAGCAGACAGAACCAAACTGTCAGGTGACTTTTTTAGGCCCATATAAACCCAGATAGAACAGCCTTATGCTGCCTGCAGCCCATGTCCAAGTGACCCATTATAAGTGGCAGGACTACTGAACAACTGAAGTTTAAAAGAAGTGAGGAAGTGGACACCCCCATCTGGCCCTGATTCCTGCATTTGAACTACGCTGGAAAGGAGGATATCATCAATACCAGACTGCATCATTACTGCTGTGATGCTGCCTTTACCATTTATATTTGCTGTGACTTCACTTCTCAAATTATGCACTTCTTTTTACCAGCCTCCGTATGTCTCTAACTCTATTCATATATCTCCATCTCTCCTTCCTTCACCACTTCTCTGTTCACATGAACTCCTTTCTTACCTGCGCCTTCTGACATCACACAGCTATATCCCCAGCAATAAAGCACATCCCTACAAATCATCCTCACACATTCTCTTTCTATTCATGCTTCTCCTCCTTGCTTCTGGGGGTATCTCTCCCAATCCTGGTCCCTGCCATATTCCTACATGCGCTCGTCCTCGCCTGCCAATTGAAACCTCTACTCCTTCTGGTGTCAACCCCTCCAATCTCATACCCATCCCCTGCCACCCTCCCTCCTCTCTCCCTTTCTCCTGTGCCCTTTGGAATGCTCGCTCCCTTTCTAACAAGTTCCTCTCTGTACATGACTTTTTTCTCTCTCTCTGCTCCTATTTGCTATAACTGAGATCTGGCTCACTCAGTCTGACTCTGCTCTGGAAGCTGCCCTCTCCAATGGTGGCCTTTCCTTCTCCCACACTCCGCGCCCTGATGGCAGGGGTGGAGGCGTGGGGCTCCTGCTCTCCTCTCTCTGCCGTTACCGAACCCTTCCTATTCCTCCATCTCTTGCTTTTCCCTCCTTTGAGGCTCACACTGTAAAGATCTTCTCTCCTCTCCATGTCCATGTGGCGGTCATCTATCGCCCACCTATCTCTACTCATCCCCCTTCTGCCTCTCTCTCACTTTGAATCCTGGCTCTCTTTCTTTCTCTCCTCAGACTCCCCTGTTCTCCTTGGGGACTTCAATTGGCACATTGATGACCCCTCTCTCCCTTGGGCTTCCCGCTTTCTCTCTCTAACCTCTTCTTTTGGCCTTCAACAGTGGACTGCAGACAGCACCCACAAGGATGGCCACTACTTAGACCTGGTTTTCACTCAAAACTTCTCTCTCTCCGATTTCTCCATTTCCTCTCTCTGACCATCACCTCATCTTCATCTCATTCTCTCTCTCGCTTCTCCCTTTCTCCACCTCCATCTACCCCCCGGTTCTGCAGAAACCTGCGCTCTATTCACTTACCTGACTTTGAGTCCACTTTACGCTCCTCCCTCTCCTCTCTCGGCTCTGCTACAGACCCTGACAACCTGGTCAGGAACTACAACTCTGCTTTGTCGTCCTCCTCTTGATCTACATGCCCCGCTTTCTCTCTGCCGCACTCGCCCTTCTAACCCTAGACCTTGGCTAAATTCCCCACACGCGCATGCTGCGTTCCTCCACTCGTTCCTCTGAACGCCTCTGGAGAAATCTCATACTCTCGCAGACTTCCTTCACTACAAATTTATGCTATCCTGTCTCAACTCTGCCCTCTCGCAAGCTAAACAAGCCTACTTTTCTTCAATAATCAACATGCACAAGTCTAACCCATGCCGACTGTTCTCTGTCTTTGATACTCTACTCAAACCACCCTCAGCTGCCTCTCCTTCCTCCATCTCCGCTCAGGAGTTTGCTGACTATTTTAAGGAAAAGGCGGAATCCATATGTCAGAACATCCCCTCTGTTTCTTCCTCCCATCCTACACCTCTTCCTAACTCTCCTCCTGCCTTCCTCGACTCTTTTTCCATTGTCTCAGAGGAGGATGTGTCGCTGTTGATCGCCTCTTCTCCCTCTACCACTTGCCCTCTTGACCCCATTCCCTCCCATCTCCTAAAACCTCTTGCTCCTACTATAATCCCTACGCTCACACACATTTTTGAACTCCTCCCTCTGCTCTGGAATCTTTCCATCCTCCTTGAAACATAAAATGATTAGAAAAAAAGGGAAAATTTGCGCCAGAAAAAATTAGCCTACTATTCGATGTGTAGCTTCAGTCCTTTCCACAATGCAGTTCCGCTGCCTGAGTCTTTCAGAGGTGATTCACCAACCTATGTATGAATCTGGGTAGAAAAAGGGTGAAATGTCCTCGGGCGCGTCACTCGGCTTGCGGCTCCACGACGTATAAAACGTATAGAATGGAAGAGAAAAAGGGGAGGGCCACAGTAAGGAAAACAGCACAAAAAATTATAGACACTTCTTCATTAAGAGGGGAGGGGGGAGGGAGGGGGGGAGAAGAGGGAGGAGAGATAATGGAATCACACTTTTTGGGTCGAGACACACTCGCATCAAATCTCTAGTATCTTGAGCAGATGTCTCCTCCTCTGTATGTGATTGGGTGAGTTGTAGGTGAGGAAATGCCTCCTGATATCCCGCGGGACACGGCTCGCACTCTGGGGATGTGCGGTGCAGTGGCTCCGGGTGACGTCTGCTCAAGATACTCCCCCCCCCTCCCCCCTCCCTCTCTTAATGAAGAAGTGTGTATAATTTTTTGTGCTGTTTTCCTTACTGTGGCCCTCCCCTTTTTCTCTTCCATTCTATACGTTTTATACGTCGTGGAGCCGCAAGCAGAGTGACGCACCCTCCTTGAAACATGCAACAGTCATACCATTACTCAAAAACAGCAACCTTGACCCTACCTGTCTTTCTAACTATCGACCTGTCTCCCTCCTGCTTTTGCCTCTAAACTCCTTGAACGACTTGTATTCTCTCGCTTGCTCCATTTTCTCAACACCTATTCTCTCCTAGACCCTCTACAATCTGGCTTCCGCACGGAAACAGCCCTCACTAAAATAACTGACGACCTCCATGCTGCCAAAGACAGAGGTCATTACACTCTGCTCATATTACTCGACCTCTCTGCAGCATTTGACACCGTGGACCACCCTCTTCTCCTTTACATTCTCCATACTCTTGGTATTCGGAACAAAGCTCTATCCTGGATCTCATCCTACCTCTCCCATCGTACTTTCAGTGTCTCTCCTGCTAACACCTCCTCCTCCTCTACTGATCTCTCTGTGGGGGTACCCCAGGGCTCTGTCCTGGGACCTCTTCTCTTTTCACACACCCTCTCTAGGTGACCTAATAAATCTATTGGGTTTAATTATCACCTCTATGCTGACGACACACAAATATACTTTTCAACACCCGACCTTACACCTGCTGTACAAACCAAAGTTTCTGAATGTCTCTCTGCTATATCATCCTGGATGGCCCTCCGCCGCCTTAAACTCAACATGGCTAAAACAGAGCTCCTCATACTTCCTCCCAAACCTTGCCCTACTACCTCCTTCCACATTACTGCTGGAACTACGATCATTCACCCAGTAGCCCAAGCACACTGCCTAGGGGGTCACACTCGACTCCTCTCTCACATTTGCCCCTCACATTCATAACATTTCTAAAACCTGTCGCTTTTTCCTCCGCAATATAACAAAGATACACCCTTTCCTCTGTTGCTCGACTGCTAAAACTCTGACTCAGGCCCTCATTCTCTCGTGTCTTGATTACTGTAACCTCCTGCTGTCCGGCCTTCCTGCCTCTCACCTGTCTCTCCTACAATCTATCCTAAACGCTGCTGCCAGAATCACTCTACTCTTTCCTTGATCTGTCTCAGCATCTCCCCTCATGAAATCCCTCTCCTGGCTTCCGATCAAATCCCGCATCTCACACTCCATTCTTCTCCTCACTTTTAAAGCTTTACACTCTTCTGCCCCTCCTTACATCTCAGCTCTAATTTCTCGTTATGCACCATCCAGACTCTTGCGTTCTGCTCAAGGATGTCTTCTTTCTACCCCCTTTGTATCTAAAGCCCTCTCCCGTCAAACCTTTTTCACTGACTGCCCCACACCTCTGGAATGCCCTTCCCCTCAGTACCCGACTAGCACCCTCTCTATCCACCTTTAAGACCCACCTTAAGACACACTTGCTTAAAGAAGCATATGAATAGCACTGTGGATATTCTGAACACTATACATAATACTTGGCCCCCTGCAGACACACTTACCAGAATTCCCTCCTACTGTCTCTGTACGTTCTCCCTACCTACCAATTAGACTGTAAGCTCCTCGGGGCAGGGACTCCTCTTCCTTAATGCTACTTTTATGTCTAAAGCACTTATTCCCATGCTCTGTTATTTATTTGATTACCACATGTATTACTACTGTGAAGCGCTATGTACATTAATGGCGCTATATAAAGACATACAATACAATTATACCGGAGAGGGAGAACAGAGGTGGCGTGGAGGCGTGGAGGCGTGGCCGTGAGCGGTTCGTCCTCATTGGTCACGTGACACGGCCATCGTAAGGAGAAAAAAAAAACAAATGTCTCTGTCTCTTCCCCAGCTGTACGGCGAGCTGCGGCCATTGCTAGCGGTATAATCACTTGCATTGGATGCAAGCTACCTTGTTTTGGCGCCACCGATAAACGCAACGTGCGTTTTTGTGTAGAATCACGGCCTTAGACTGCACTGTGCTCTGAGAGCAGCTCCTTTTTAATTTCCCCGTTGCGCAATATTGTTAATATACACGCATTGGAAAAAACAAGCTATCTGTGCAATTGTTTTTTTTTTGGTTTATGTTTTTTTTTTTGTTTTTTTAATCTTTACACAACCGTTAAATTGTTTTCGCCTGTCTGGCAAGGGTTAAGGCTGCCAACCTCTACAAAAAGTGTTGTACTTCTGCTTTCTAAAGCAGTTGACTTATAAATAGAATTAAAGTACTCGCTGGCAATATTTGGCAACTACTGCTCCTGGAGAGGGTGGGGAGGGAGAGGATGGGGGAGGGAGAGGGTTGGGGAGGGAGAGGGCTGGGGAGGGAGGGAGAGGAAGGAGGAGGGATGGGAGGGAGAGGGGAGAGGGGGGGATGGGAGGGAGAGAAGGGAGAGAGGTTTTTTTAAGTGTAAATGGGACATCTGTGATCAATAGAGTCTAGTTAGTGCTGATGAAGGGTAGTGCTCCCGCTGAGCTGTCGTGGAGGTGGAGACTGACTTTCTGGAACCGATGCTATTTCTGCTGCTCACAAGAGATTCCTTTTCCCCTCAAACCCATTTCAGGCTCAGTGCACACGTCTCTTGATTAACTCCGTCGCTGCCATTTTGTTGCAGGTCTCTTTGGCAGCAAAAAGGACTAGGTACTCCTGACCTGCAACCTGGTCCCCAATGTATGCCCTGCTAGGAAATATTTATTCCCCCGAACCCGTAATTAATAAATCTTATTGCCTACTCTAGACTATAACTAACAAAACTGTGTGACCGATCCAGGGCAGTATTGTGTCCTGAACCGATGGGGGGAACACACCCTTAATAAGGCCCAAACAACACCTCAGTGCATGCAGAATGGTATAGTACAGTACTCGCTGTGGAAGCATCCAGTCACGCCCAACAATGCCTTGCTGCTGTGGATCCAAGCATTGTGCGGAGTGACTTTAGAAGCTCCTGCTATATTTGAATACTATACCCCGCCACTCCCCACCCCCATATTAAAGGGTGCAGTTTTGGGCCCTACTAAGTGCAACCCCTTAAACAGGTCACTGCCATTAGCACACTTTGGTACTAGGAGGGACTGTCCTTTAAAAATAGTTTTCATAGTTCCTGTCCTCGTATGGCTTCTGAACATATCGCCACAAAAGATTTACCAATAGACAACCAAAGCCAACAGGCCTCTCTGGCAGTGGAGGTTAGAAACTCAGCAACTTATGACCACAGCTACTAAATTGAACGCAAAAACATGTCAACGGTTATCACAGTGTTAGAGGTCCAGCTAAGCCTGGCACACGGAAGTGCGGTCAGCAGACCTGTTCAGAGACCGCTTTGTTATCCTTTTGCACTAAAGTCTGAGCTTGGCTAATGATTCGGCATTGGGAAGCTGCTCATGGGTGATAAAACAAATCACCTAGGCATTGCTGTACGAGCTGTGTAATGTATCAGGAAAACTCTTTAACCATGTATAAAATATATCAGAAACTAAAAGTGATGCCCAGCATGCTCCATTGCATGTCACAGCCGAGAATTCCCCTTCGCAGCTTAATCACTGTGTGAAGTGACAATGGAGGGACTCAGGGGGCCAGAGGATGACACGCAGACACATGGGCATTGTATCGCTTTATGGGGACTGCACAACTCATCATTTGAAATTTGATGGTCCGGCATCAAGTGAGGAATGGCGATTTTTAAAAAAAAAAATTTTTAATTATTCACCAAATAGAGGATTTCACAGTGACGTCTGATCAACAAGTGCTTGGATTATCACTGTAATCATTTTAGCGTTTAATAATCTTCAGACCTTGTATGGCAACTGCTCCAACACATCTTATTTCATCCTCCCATCTTACTTTTGGTCATCTTGGTCTTGTAAGCACTCTTGGAATCCAGTCGAGTACCATCCTTGTCCTAGGATGGTCACTTGCAATATGTCCGGCACATATTTTTTTTTTTTACTTAACTTTTACTTTTTTACTTTATTAACCCGTGTGTGTGTGTCCCACACACATACATTTTTTAATCTATGGATGTATATTTCGTCACACAATGCATAAAGTTCTTACCTTAGAGATTTCTCCACAACTTTTGTGCGAAATATTTCTTCCTGGTCCAGATTAACTGTGCAGAAGCAGTCTCTCATTTTGTTTGGTCCTGGATAGGGGAGCAAATTCTTTGCCTCACCTACAAATTGAAGGTAAATAATCACTTTAAAAAAAAAAAAAATAATAATAAATGGTTATCTAGAAACACACACACACACACACACACACACACACACACACACACACACACACACGCACACACACTAAACAGTGGCCTTTATACAAAGTACTGGGAATGTGCAATAGAGAACACTACCCCCCATCCCAAAAAAAAAAGCAGAAGATGCAAGGCACTGTAGTCATAATGTACTGTTCCCCATGTCATGTCCCTTCCCCCCAAAAATCTAAAGGTACTTTAAAACTTCTACTCCTACTGTCAAGTGCAGTAGCAAATGCAATGCATGCTTTGTCTCCCCAAACCCCCCTCAAAAAATAGAAGATACTGTTTAACAATTGACTGTACTGGCGTCATGGTATAATAATTTTTTTCTATTTCTGTTTTCTATTTTGCATGTCTGGAGCTGGGCAAAGACAACGGGCACAATTGGTGCCGGAAACTCTACCAGGAATGCCAGGTAAGACAGTGCTCAAATCCATGCATGCCATGTCCCTTCCCCCCAAAACCTAAGGGACTGTAAACCTCTAGTCCTATTGTAAAGTGTAGTAGCCCATGTAATGTATGCTTTGTCTCCTCCAAGCCCCCTCCCCCCCAAAAAAAAACCAAGAAGATACAAGGCACTGTAGTCATAATGTACTGTTTCCCCATGTCATGCCCTTTCTCCCCAAAAATCTGGATTGAATAATGTACGGTGCGATTTATTGTCTCTTTCTTTACAGACCAAGATGTCCAAGAAGCACCATCCATTGAGAAAAAAGACAAGATTGTAAATTTGGAAGAAGAGGCGATGTGTTTTTGTATTATGCATTTTTTCTTTTTGTTATCCAGAAAAATAAAATGTCCTTTAAATATAATTGTGTGGTGTGTTCATGTTTGACTGTTTACACACTTACAGTAGTACAGGTACAGTACTACACCATACTGTACATAAAGTTGTAAAGGCATTTAAATATATATATAAATATATATAAAAATATCTGACATACAGTACAATACCGTATACAGTATATCAATCTTGAAATCAAGTTGCTTTTAGTGCTTAAATAGTACTATAAAAAAATAAAGTACTGTCGTTCCATTGTCCCCCTGCGTTCCAAAGACAGGAAGTGAAGATACCGGAAGTCCTGTAGCCGGAGTTACACGAGGATCCAGAGGACGGTACATGGCAGCAGTGTTCAGAGATACTGATCCCATCTATAGTACTACATGCCTGTACCCTTACGATTTATGTAAGTGTGTTTTTTCATCTATGTGTCTAATTTACATAATACAATAAATCGCACTATGGTATATTCTGCCTGTTTTATTGGAATCTGAGAACTTCATGCCACTGAACCTGTAACCAGATCTGAGCTGATTGACTGACATCCGATCAAGCATTAACACACCAAACTATATTTGGAACTGCTTTATTGTTTATTTCTAAATGTGATTGTAAATCTCATACATTATCTTCAACACACCTCATCCACATTGCAGACCATCTGCACTATGTTTTCTATTTTTCATAATTTGGTGATATCTGCGCTCCCCAAACTCCATCAACCTAATCTCATTTGCATCAGTATTCAACCTCTTTGCTACTGCAGCCCTAAATCAGGTCAGGTACACAAAGTGTTTGAAATGTCACAAAAATTAGTGAAATAATTTCAGCCTGTGTGTAATCAAAGTGGTTTAATTTGTAGATCATTTCCATCAGGTATATAAAGACTTTCAAGCTTCAACTCACAGTGACTCAACAAAGCAACCATGAAGACCAAGGAGCGCAGAAACAAGTCAGGGGTAAAGTGAGAGAGAGGAACAGAGTAGAAGGGTACAAGAAAATGTCAAAGGTGCCGATTATCCCTTCCAACACAGTGAAGTTCATCACTAAAAAGTGGAAGATGCATCATACTACCCAGATCAGATGCTCCCCCCCACCTCCCCCCAAACTGAGCAGCTGGGCAAACAGGAATCTGGTTAGGGATGTCGCTCTGAGGAAAGCTCTGAGGAAAACATGGATCGAGAGATTTGAAAAGTTCTTCCAAGATGGAAGTCGGTGTTCACACATCAATAATAAACCCGTCCCTTCACAAAGCTGGACTGTATGGACGGTTGGCAAGTAAGAATCCATTACTTAAAGACTCATTTAAATCAAGCAAGTAGTTCACAAAAAAGCATTTAGTGTTTTTTGATGGTGCAGACATGGAAAAAAGTTTTGTGGTCAGACGAATCAAAACACAGCACATCACCCAGTCAACACCATCCCAACTGTCACGCATGGTGGTGGCAACATCATGTTATGGGGATGCTTCTCTTCAGCAGGGACTGGGAAGCTTATCAGGATAGAGAGGAGAACGGCTGGTGCAAAGTACAGACGACTCCTTGAAGAAAACCAGTTTGAGTCTGTCAAAACAAACCAGGGGTGGAAATTCACATTTCAGCAGGACAATGACCCAAAGCACAAAGACAAAGCCACATTGGAATGGTTAAATAAGAGAATGAGTGGCCCAGTCACAGTCCTGACTTGAAACAAATCGAACATTCATGGCGAGGCTTGAAGATTGACGTCCACCGACTATCCAACAAACTTCTCAGAACCGGGTCAATTTTCCCATGAAGAATGGGCAAAAAGGTCACCATCCTACAGTGCAAAACTGGTAGAGACCGATCCAAAAAGACTCAGCAGTAATTGCTGCAAAAGGTGCTTCTACCAAGTACTGATTAAAGGGACTGAATACTTGGGCAACCAGTAAATTTCATTTTGTACATTTCCTTTGCTGACATTTAACCTCCTCCTCATATAATAGTGTTCAATTTTACCATTACAGCTTTGCAGCTTACAATGATAATAGTTTGTCTGAAAAAATGTGCATATATTATCTATAATTCAACAACTTGTGAGATTTTTAATAGGGGGTAAATACTTCTGCAAACCAGTGTGTGTATTTTTTTTTAATGCATTATTTATACTTGCAAAGCAGATAGACACTTCCTAACACAAATACATTTGTTAATTGTTTTATATAAAAGTGGTGTGTAACAATAGCGGCCTTTTGGGTTTATAAAAAACAAACAAAAAAAAAAAAACAATGGTACGGGGGGGGGGGTTGTAAATCCCCCATCTCACTCCGACCCTTCACCCTTTCACTGCAGAAGGGGTCTGAACTGCTTTGCTTCAGTGGAACACCCCCCAGTTCCAGCTTGACACCCCCCTTACCACCCACATCTACAAAATCAGCAACTTAACTCAGGGGTTCTCAACTTCAGTCCTCAAAACACCCAACAGGTCAGGTTTTAAGGATAGCCCAGCTTCAGCACAGGTGGCTCAATCTGTGGCCTAGTAACCTGTGCTGAAGCTGGGATAGCCTGAAAATCTGACCGGTTGGCTGGGGGCTTATGGACTGAAGTTGAGAACCACTGGCATAACTTGTAAGAGAGAAGACCGCCTGGGAACCAAGTCTGCTTTCCTGGACTTCAGGTTGTGAGCTCTTCTGGTCAGTGACTCGGAGTGGCCGGAACCTGGGATGCGAGAGACGGGCAGGGAGCGCTGGAGAGAGAAGGGGAGCTTTCCTAGTGACCAGGAGAACAGACCCTCGCTTCGTAAATCACTGCACAAGACTTCCGCGAGAAGACGACCGCCACAAAAGGAAATACTGGGCTTTTTAATTACATTTGCAGAAATCAGGACGGCCGTCAGCCAGATACATGAGGAATCTCTGGGAGGTTATGGTTTTATTCAGCGACTACTGCAGGATTCTTCCACTAATCCCCCGAAATGGGTCAGATCACAGAATATTTGCGAGTCGCGGGGCCCCAAGCTTATTGTAATGTCATTTATGATACATTTAAAGACTTGAAAACTATATTTCAACATTTATAAACATCTGTACCATATATTTATATTACTGTAACATATGAGTGTGTGTGAAAAACTGCACTCAGCTACCTAAGCAACTTGCAGGAGCACCTAGTCCAAGGGCCACAACAAGTCCCCTCGCGGGCGACAGCCAGAGCCTGCGCTGCTGAAGGTCTCGCAGCACAAACGCATTTATTTTGTGTTGTACTAAACAAAAAAAAAGATAATTATGTTTTTCTTTTGATCTAAAACTGCCACACTGTTTTAAAGTGACCTCTTATAATCCTGTTAAACCCTTGGCCACGAGACAGAACGCCAACACACTGCTCAGCAAGGAAGTGGTTAAATGCATCTTTATATAGCGCTCACAATGTACTCTGTGCTTTATAGTACAGTAAGAAAATGATGATACAATGGTGCAAAAAAATTTTTTTTTTAAAAATCAGACCATAGGAAAAGAAAGCCCTGCCCCGTAGAGCTTACAATCTAAGTGGTGTGTTGGGAGACGTACAGAGACAGCAGGTGAAAGAAGAAGTGTGGTAGATATCAGTACTTGGCCACAATGGTTGGTGCTGGACAGTAGCCAGTGAAATGCTTAAGTTAAGAGGCGAGTTTTAAGGTTTGACTGAAAGGTGGGGAACAGAAGGTACTTGGAGTATACATAGTGTGGAGGGAGTCCCACAGGTAATGGGCAGTGGGAGAAAAGGCTTTACGGCCAGAGAGAGTAGTAATAGAGGTGGAGAGGAGACAGTTATGAGCAGAGCACATAAGACGACAAAATAAGGCTGTGGCTCCGCTGCCTGTGCTGCACGCGCGTCAGTGAGGCTGGCGGTGCGTGCAGCCAAGTTCCCCAGTCTGCAGAGAGCTGCAGGGGGAAAAGACAGGGGGCGTGACGTCACCCGGCAGGTTCGCCCTCATTGGCTGAACCGGCGGGGGGCGTGGCCCGGCGCTCAGTCACCCTTGGCCAGCTCAATTTTCAGGTATCCCTGAAAAACTGGGCGCGCGGCGCTCCCCCCCCCTTCGCAGCGGGCCCGGCCACCTTGAGGGGGGCTCTTGTCCCTGCAGCGTCCGCCACAGCGGGTGCTGCTGTAGCCAGCGGGGACCTGGCTCAAGAGATCAAAGCTGATAAGCAGGAAGGAAAAGATGGGAAGCCAGGAGAGGGATTTAAGGAGGAGAAAAGCAGAATGTTTGGAGAGAAAGTTGTGGGGCAGGGAGTCCTGTTAGCAGTATGTTACAATAATCCAGACTGGAGAGGATAGGGGCAGGCATTACAGTTGTAGCAGTAGATTGACAGAAGACAGTGCAGATCTTCGCAATATTACAGACACAATTTTAGCCATGCCATGAAGGAAAGGGAAAAGGAGATACTGTATTAGGATTTGGGGAAGGGGGGGGGGGGGGGGGGGGGGAGAAGAGTAATATGAGGAGCCGAGTTTTAGACATGAAGTTTAAGACGGCTGAGCACCATTGACAAGGACATAGCCAGGAAGCAAATCAGAGACTTGAGATTTGATTGCATGGATCTTATTCCCTTTTTATGCAAGTCTACGCTTGGTAAACTCTTTCTACCATATGGCCTTGCATCAAGTCCGGTGTTCATTTTGTTCGCTCTGCACCGTCAGCCCTGCCTTTCCTCTTCGTGAAAAACAGTAACACAAGCAGCAGTGCGTGTGTGTCTTAAGGACACATCGCACTTAAACTCCCACACAGCACATGCTCCTAAATTTTAACCCCTTAGGCGCCACGTACATGTCACGCATCTCATGCTGTTGACTAGATCATTGTCTTGTTTCCTCTTTTCTCCTCTCTGCAGGGAAGGAGATACAAAGGGAACAGTATATAACACTGGTAGTGTAGGAACCGGCTGAAAGATGACCTTGATGTGGCTGGAGATTAAGATGTTTTGGCTAAAAGATGAACCTATGCACAGCACTGCGTACACTGTCAGCACTAATAACTATCTCTATGCACATACACTTATTATATAAAATGAGTTTAGTCACCACAAGAGATTGGTAGGATAAATAATACACCCCGAAGCATATCTTCAGCTGCCATCAGCTCGCTATGGTCTTTGGAGGGACTGACCAAGCAGAATGCACGATTATCATTTGGTTTGAAAGATAATACTTGCGCACACAGCGCACACACACACCCCCTACCCCAACCTCCAGTCTGTAACACTCACTCCACCTCCCCCAGTCTGCCACCCCTCCAGCTGAGAAATGGAGGGTAGAGACACTTCACCGCTTCCTACCGGAAAGCCGATTTCACGACTGCTTCCAATTGCTACATCTCTGAGTCACGGCTGTGCTGTAAGGCAGGGGGGCGCAAACTTTTTTCCCTGCGCCCCCCTGCCGGCTGTCCCCTCACTCCCGCGCCCCCCCCAACCCCAACTTACCCTCGTACCGGCGTAATGACGTCACGTTGCCATAGCAACGTGACGTCACATGACCTCGCAGCGTCATTTTGACGCCGCGTTGCCATGGCGACGCCGGGAGGAAGCCGCCGGAGCCACGGGTAAGTATGGTTTACAGAGGCCCTGCAGCTCCCCCGGCACTTAATTTAAGTGCCTTCGGGAAGCGCGCGGGGCCTCTGTAAACCCCGCGCCCCCCGTCGGCAGTCTCGCGCCCCCCCTGGGGGTCGCGCCCCACAGATTGCGCACCGCTGATGTAAGGCGCACTTCATATTCCTTTTAAAGGGTCTCTTCATCGTAGGACCACAGAGAACCGATGGCGGCAAAGTTTGTTCTTTAACCCCTTTGCCGCCAGAAAAACCACACTCCCAAGTATTTTTTAACGGCCATTGAAAGATTTGTTTTATTTATTTATATATTTACATTTGTAGGAAACAGAGGATTCCCAGAGCCAAACAGCATTATTTCAGCTCGGGGGACCCCCTGGTTTTAAAGATACTTACTGGAAGAGATACCAACGCTGCTGGCTGGGTATTTAAATGGTTGCAGCTTTCTATTGGCCACTGTGACGAGTGAGATTTAAACCTCTGTTCGGGTGGGGGCTACTATTGGTAATCAGTATCTCAGGAACCCGAGAAAATAAAACTGCATATTTCAGCTGAAAGGACTTGAACAACTTAAGCCTCCCCCTCCCAAGACAAACACAGTAAGGGTTACTACGCCATTAACTGGATAGGATTGACACTTAACAAATATAAATTGTCAGAACAGTACTGTATAAGTATTTTTAAATATTTTTGAAACATATAATTTCCGTGGTAGGAAAAAAAAAAAAAAAAAAAAAAAAAAAAAAAAGCTTAGGTTTTTCAGACCTATGCCTAATGGCTTTTAGGTAAGACTGTTTGTCAGTCCTGAATTCCCGCTGGTAAATTGTTCTTTTTTGCTCTGTTCTTTGTTTGCAGTAGTTAGACTGGAGGAGCTGGAATTCCGTGTTCCCGGAGAAAAACAAACAAAAAAAAAACATACATTTAATTTTTCACAGGTTACAAAGTAAAACTGTTACTTTACATGGGAGCCTGGTCTTGGACGCTTCTCAAGCCTTCATTTTCAAAGATATTGCACATAATTGAAACTATTATTAATGAATGAAATGCCAGGCTTGCCTCTCTGGCAGCCTGGGGGGTTAATTGTGATGTTTCGAAATAGGAACCTCTTTGTACGGTTTCCTTCTGACAACAAACTTGCTCTCGACAGACACAACCTTGTTCATCAGCAACTGACCGAGGGAGTTTGCGTGATCAGAAGCGCGTGGGCGGCCGATCGTTGCAGAGGCGCGAGGAAAAAACACTTGCATTTCAGACTCCATTGTCGCACTAACGACCGTGGGAACCCCCCCCCCCCCCACCCACCCCATAGAAAATGACATTCAGAATAGAATTAAAAGGGTTCAACGCACCTGTGAAAATTAAAGCTGCAGTGTCCCCTGTTCATTTGTTTCTTGACCATCCGCACCCTTTTTATTTTTTTCTGGGGAGGAGAAAGTGTCCCAGAATTGCAAATTTTTTTTTTTTAGTTCCAGAGACCGCTTGGGTCCCGAGATATTCCACGGTAAAAGTAACGTGTCCTTGTCGCCTTCACGGGAAAACAAAATGGCAGGTCACATCTTGTGTCACGTTGACCAATCGAAATCTGCGACATCATCTGTAGCTTCCTATTGGCCCTCGTGTCGTTGAAGGTTTAAAACCCACCATATGCCGGTTGTACCTTTACTGGTGAGTAACTCCAGAACCAGTGGTCAACGGAGATATAGTGCGGTACAGCTCCGGGGGGCTCCTTACTTCCCAGCCAGGTAAAAATAAAGGGGGGTGTGGAGGAGGTTGGAAGGCTGCTGCTTTCAAGTACCATTCGCAACCAAAATTGTAATAGTTTTATTTACAACAGGGGAGCACAACTCCAGTCCTCAAGAGCCACCAGCGGTTCAGGATATCCCTGCTTCACCACTGATTGAGCCCCCTGTGCTGAAGCAGGGATATCCTGAAAACCTGACCTGTCGGTGGCCCTTGAGGACTGAAGTTGGTAACTCCCGATTTACCGTATTGGAACTGGGGGTCCTCAGAGCTGAACCGTGCTATTTACAGCACCAGGGACCCTCAGGATCCGGTGATAAAGCGGAAATAGGAAAGAACATGAGCAATGCAAAATCCGGACTATCTAAGGTTTCAATTCATTAATTGCCTGTATTATTAGGGATGTTGTAACCATTCATGGCAACATACAACAGAAAATGATAACATGTGGGAAAAGGCTGTTCTACAAGAACAAGCATTCAAACAGCCAGTTATGTCAACACAAAATGACATGACACTACAGCATTTCAAACTTGGAATTTAGAGGTTAATTCCATTTCCTGGGTTTTAGAGCAGCCATTTATTCAACACTTGGATATCACTAACACTCTAATTAAGCGCCGGGTTATTCTTTCCATTTTACTATAGCATGAACCCAGAAATAAAAACCTTAAAATTCAGAATTACGTCGAGAGACTTTCTGCACAAAATGGTTGAAAATGTCAGCTTCCCCCCCCCCCCCCCCCCCCTCCTCTAGTAAATCATAAAACCAATGCCTCATAGGGGAGCGGGGAGACAGACGCAGATTAGGAAATATAGTGCGTTTTATGCATCTGTGTCATTCAGTCTCTATGCCAAACGGAAACCGCAATCTCTTTTCCTCCACAAGATTATACAGACACACTGTGCTAGCAACCCAACCTCAATGACATTTTACAGAAAGCGCTGTCATTGGTGAGAGCCATGTGCGGCTTTGCACCGACTTCTTGAGCACACACATGCGTTTCGCAAGGCTCCCCGCACTAAGCGTATGTGGGCTTTGCTGGAGTTGCTTTTGTCAATGAAGATAAAATACTGATGTGCTATTTCAGTCCATCTTACAAACAAACAAATCTTCAAGGCACACAGACACCAAAAAAAAGCAAAAGCAGGGGGGCCCTCCAACAGCTAAAGGATACATTCTCACTTCTCTATCCAATTCTGCATAGCAAACATAAAACACTGTATTTTCTCAACTATTTCTCCATTGTCCTTCCATGTTTCTATTCTGCACATTGTTCCTCCTCCCACTCCTCTCTCTCTCACGCTTTCATAGCCCCCTCACCTCAGTTCCTCCCCACCTTTTCTTTTTCAGGATGGTTACGATGGGGTCCCCGGAGCATATCCGCTCTATTTGTAGCTCCAAGAACCCTCTGTGTCTTTCCAAAATACTAACCGGTGAAGGTACTGGCTTTTCAGTCGACTCTAGGGGGAAATAAAATGGCGTTTAAATGTCCCGTAATCTGTTGTGGCTATCTATTGGACAGCCATTTGAATCCCAGCATGAGACCAGGATACTGTATTATTCTGGCACCTTCACAGATAAGTGCCTCGGCAAGCAGGGGGCAAAGCCGAATTGCAGTCTTGCTGTTTTGAGAGCCTGCCCCATAAAATCCACCATCTTCTGATGTTTTCCCCCATTTGCTTTGTTACATGGTCTACTTTATAAAGTCTCATCATTCCAATCACCTGATAAATCAAACTCAAATTCATGAAAAACGCATTCATTTAACACTGAAGTGGGCAGTATTGGAGCTCCATTTATAGCCTAGAGCAGTGGGTTCCAACCTTTTGTACTCCTTGCTAGAAAATATTTGTTGTATGAACCTTTAATTAATCAATATTATTGCTGACTCCTCAGACTATTGCTAACAAAACGGTGTGACCAATCACAGGTAGTATAGAATCCTGAGCTCATTTGGGGGGGGGGGGGGCGCGCAGGCTCAGTGTGCACACAGCTTGGGTGGTATACTGAAGCCGTCAATCACTGCGAGAGCTTTCAAAGTCATGCCTCACTGCTGTGGATGCAAAGCATTGTGGGGAGCACATTTGGAAAATCCTGCTTTAATTCACACATATGCCACCCACGCCAGGCCAGTGCAGTTTGGAGCCTTACTAAGTGCGCAATCCCCAAACGGGCTCAGGAACCCGCTGTATGGCATGGGATCCGCCATTACAGATTTTGTTGGCGAACCCCTTGGTGACATCTCGCACCCTGTTGGGAATCCCTGGCCTAGAGCACCCAATGCAACAGAGCAAATTCCTGTGTTGGGATGACGGATACAGGAGGCACCCAGGCCTGTGAATGCATCGCTGAGGTGCATGAGCTGTACCAGTCAAGATGGCTGCTTAATCTTTTACCCTGGCTGAGGGTAACAAAAATCTCTACCTGGAGAGTATCCACATTTATTTATTTTTAAAAAGCCAGACTCCTTGTATACACGATGGCAGGGAAACATTCAGACTCTGCACAAGATATCGCCATATGGCCGCTGTTAACTAAGCAGGGCGCTAATGTTATTCCAAAATACACAGGAAACCATGCAAAGAGATCTTTATAACGCCGGCAGATATAACGCAAGAGATTTTCCAGTTTAGCTCCAGGACGGATGGCCTGAAAGATTCACATAATTACATCGCTTCAGATATGCGTATTTGCCTCCCTTAAAGAGGCACAAGAGGACTCTGAAAATAGATCCCAACGTAAAAACTTGAGGGGGGGGGGGGTCACCGACAACGCCGGTTCTTTCAGCATATATACAGTCAGCCCATATGCAGATTAGCTGCATGTTAAAAGGCATATTGCCAAACAAACAGAATATTCATGGTGCCTTAATTACTCCTTACTTCAAAATCACAGATACTGTATACATCCCGCCATTTATGACAATATTCTTTCTGCTCTCTTACTGAGACTGGTGATACCTCTGATAAACCTTGTGGAGACTTGTAAAACTATATTTCGTTGAAAGGATTCCAAAGTACTCTTGACGGAAGATGCCGCCAAAGTGACATTTTCCAACTATTTTTTATTTTGCAGAGATGTACAAAGTTTCAGGGATATGAAATTGATCTATATAGAGCAATGTAAATATTTAAATGCGCTATACTGTATATTTTTTATTATTACATAAAAATAAACTGCTGTATGTGTTCATTAATTTTAATTTTCAACTGGCATCAGTGGGTTGAGGCCCCTCCTCCCTGAGTTTAAGCTCGCCCCAGCCCACTTTTTAAGTAGCAGGTTTCTCCATGTACCTGTGCAGGACAGGTCTATTGAGACCATTCTCCCTCCACTGCAGAGGTAAATGAGAACTTTCACAGGTAATGTTAGGACCTGCATACTGGGCATGCTGTGAAGTGGCTGCAGACTTATAACGCTTTGGCTAGAGAAGGGTTTAACTAAATGACCCTTACTCATGAGAATGTTATATTGTAAAGTTAAAAACTATTACATTCAAAATCGAAATAGATAACACTCCTTTAGAAAAATCTAAAAACAAATTGTAACACAATAATGCATCAGAGTCTATGAGTATGTGATCAAGATAAAATGTTTTAACATACACCAAAAAGTAAATAATACTACCCAAATAAATTGAATCATTACATAAAATGAATCTCATTTGTTTTAGATATGATTTATGTAGTCAGACTTCCTATTCATCAGGTTAACTTCCTGCAAAATTATGCCCACCCATAGACACATTATTGTAACATGTTGTGCATCAAGTAAATGCCTATGATCACATTATGAATAGCAGCAGTTGGAAATGTTCTTATCTCATTTAGGGACTGATAGCCTGAGAGTAAAACCCATTATAAACTGTTGTGGACTTAAACTCAAGAGGGCAGAACATCCAGGCAGCTAGATTACGTATTACCTCTGGGAACACAGACAAATCAAGCACATCGTTGTCGTCCACTTTGTGGATAAAAGTTAATACAATCGGGCATATTATGAGCAACAACAATTCAAATAAATCATTTCCTTTTCTTGTTAAGAGGCACAGTTATACACCAACATGTTTGTTAAATGAGTTAACCAACATATTTCTAAGCTAATGCATCATGAATGGGTGGGCTTGTACTGGGCAGACAGGCTGCTCATAATAATATAAGAAGGGTTGCTGGTGCGGTACATGAGGCCCCAGATTTCGACACTGAAAAAGCCTTCAACCGCAATTTATGTTTGAAGTATTACAAAAAGCTGGCTTGGGACCTCTTTTGTTGGCTACAGTGTGGCAGAATATAATTCCCCTACAGCTGTGATGACGATGCCTGGGGGAAATACCAATATAACCTGAATTAGGAATGGCACTAGATTGGGGTACCCCTTATCGCCCCTACTTTTGCTTTAACAACCAAGCCATTGGCAACATCTGTTTTTGCCCTGACATCTAGATCTCAAAAATGTTGAATAGTGAACAAATATCTTAGAACGAAGACGATGTAATAAACCCAGATTTTGCGTCCTAATTTAATATCAGTTTGATAGCTTTGTCAATCCCTCAAATGTCAAAATAAAGACACCTTAAAAAAGTGTGATTAAATGGTAATATAACACAACAGATGGTATAATTGTGGTGAAATGAAACAGAAGTCTCTCTCCATAAAGGTATCTAGGGATTCAGCTATACCAACTCTAATGACAGGCCAGGATTCATCAAGCCGTGATGCCGAATGTCACACCACGATCCAGCGGTAAAAACCATTTAAATCAATAGCAGTTACCGCTGGATCGGTGTGCGATACCTGGCATCACAGCTTCATGAATAACGGCCATTGTATGCAGCTATCTATCCAAATATGATTAAAAAAAATTAACATAAAAAGGAGATACGCTGCTAAGGATAGAGTGACTCCAAAACGTTACTCAAACCACGTGTATACACACGTATGTTCACGTGTTCAATAAGGACACATTTTGAATTGACTTTCTGGAATGCTGTGGACATCTCTGCACAGACTATCAATGTGTACCGTATATCCTGATGATCCCAGACTCCACGTGTACCCCCCTCTGCTCACATAGCTGCAGTTTTGGTGTGAGTTGTCAATATTCTTGTATCTTATGCTGATCTCATGGATAGGTAGGATTGTCTCTTTAAAAAGGTGACTATGCATCCCAAACACATTCTGCCCATATCCTTCCCTCAAAGATTTGAGGAGACTTTAGAAAAAGTGTGAAAATTGTATGTGGAAGATCAGAAATCCAGGATAAAAGTGGTCAGTAATGATGTGCTCAAAAGAAATAGGCAGATTGGCTGTTCCATGTCTCTGTAGATGATATACTGGTCTACAGAATAGTCACATTCCCTTCTGGTATCCAAGAAGAAGTTAAAGGCTGGGTAGACCTGAAGAATACACATTCTCCTCACACTCCTATAAGACAGGCTATTTGGCTTCTACCAAAACATAGACATGAAGGTGTTTATAAGAAGCCCTGGACTACTCACACGTTTAATCTCTGGGATAACTAAGCAGGAAACATACAATAGCAACAGAAACATTCCCTATGATTCCTCTTTTTGTGCAACTGGCGTTCCCCACCTGGAATGAACTCTTCCATACCTGGAAGGCATTTATAGGACTAAAGATATGATCTTGGCGGAAACGTTATAACATTCCAACCCATACAGGAAAGTATGAACCTTCCTAAGAACCTGTGTTATTACTTACAAATATGACATTTCCTTCAAATCACTAAAAGGTGAGGCATCCAAATCGCTGTATGCAAGCCTTAACTGTATACAAGCCTTAACAGTGTATATATATATATATATATATATATATATATATATATATATATATATATATATATATATATATATATATATATATATACACATATATATATATACATATATATATATATATACATATATATATATATTATAATATTACACCTTCTCTTTCTCCTTTATGCTGAAAATGTGGGTTCAGTGAAACTTTAGTTCTTATGGTGGGCTTTCCACAAAAATAAGATCCCTGCGGGAGACAGTATTGTATATACCTTGCAGCAAAAGATCAGAGAGGAACTATCATTCCACATCCTTAAAGAGCAAGAGCGCGGACTGGACACTTTTTCACTTGTATATACCTTGGCTTGATTAAAAGTGCAACTCCTTTGGGACACACTGCGTAAACTTATTACATTATCCAATTCCTAAACTAAAAAAAGACTATAGATACTTTGGTCACCCAAATCTGGAATGCTACAAAGTGTGTCATAGCAAGAGCATGGAAGCAAGATAAGGCTACATCAATTAGTCCAGTTATTTCTGAAGTCTGGGAGATGTGTGTTACGGAGAGATTTACTAGTCTGCTGAGAATATAATAAAATACTGTAAATGTTCTGGGGTGTGGGAGCCCTCATTCACATTTCATAACAGGACGTCACAAAAACACACAAAGCGCAAAAATTCTCCTCGGTCGTGGTGTGGTGATGATCAAACAAGGAATCTGGTTGAGTATGGAAGGAACTCTCAATGTAGTATGGAAGAGAGAAAAAAGAAATTATAGTGCAACACAATTTATTAAAACAAATACTAGAGCACAGAGCTCATTCCGCTCTCATGCTCATAGAGAAAAACAGGCGGTTTGACCACTCTGGGTCCTGAAGTGCTGGAAAGTCCAGCAATAGAAAACAGACCGACCGATGTTTTCCCCGACAGTGTTCGCTTCCGGGTTTGAGTGGCGGATGACGTCACGGACACTTTCGACCAATGGAAATGCAAGCTTGGTCTCCTTGATCCCACGGTATCGGCAATGCTGTAAGCGAGCACATCGGTCTCACGGCTTGTTCTCAGCAACAAATAGGCAGGACTCGGCAGTGGTTGTATTCCACGAGGCACTTGGGTAGCCCTAGGCATTTCATCCGGGTAAACCGAACTTCATCAGAGGTCTATGAATAGGATAGTCCACAAGTCCCAGTAAAAATAGACCCTAGAAGCGTCGACATCACGACGCAAAAGGGGCGGCGCAAACAGTGATTGGCCAAAACACAAACAACATTGCTAAAACAGAATAATAATAATAAACGTATTAGTTAAATAAATATGATATGTTTAAACAAGTGAGGAGCAATAATGGGAAGGATGATCTAAATGGAAACAGAACCATTAGTAAACAGATCATAATATATATAAAATGTGATATAAAAAGATGTATTAGAATAATAAGAACATAAGAAAACATCCAATAAATATCCCAGAGAATAAAAAGCATAAAAAGGCATATAAAAAGGATCAACACATATTGTTGATAAAATGTTAGAATATTTCAAAAAGGAAACCAGATCTATACCTATGTTCAAGCCTAGAGGTTTAAGAGTATTCAATGTATCCAGAAAGGCTCTTTTTGGGAGACTTTCTGTACACGATTACCACCTCTGCAATGCATTGTGACTATATCTATGCCTTGATATAGAAGGCCTGATGGGTTGGAATGATGAAAATATATATATATTTTTTTTTCATAACAATTCTGATTCATCTCTCGACAGATAAGCTATGGTCCTTCCGGCTAATTGAAGCAATTTGTCTCGCACCTCCAGCCTTTGCCCTAGCCCCTTCAACACCGGTGAGTGTAATCAAACAGAAATAAACCGTAAATAGTAAAATACAGGTTGGAAACCATTCCTAAGGTCTTCTGCATTTGGAAAGTCCTGAAGTGTAAATAGACTGATGACAGCAAACAACTCATAAGGGACTTTTGCAACTCATTACATACAAACCAGCATCAATAATAGATGGATTAACATCTACTAATCACCAGATAATAGGTTCAAATTGTTAATAAATGACGGCTGTAAATATTAAACCAAAGTTAAAAAAAAACACAATATACTAGTATAACTAGTTATACTAGTATACAAAATAATAGCAACCAACACTTACAGTAATAGACTATGGGACAAAAATAAACAAACGTGTATACCACTGATAACCTACGGCAAAAGACTACTGCATAACATGTTTCTAATAAGCAGTAACCAACTTTAAAGTAATCAGTTGGTGAATAATATAAATATCAGAAATATTAAACAAGAAATTAGGCAAAGAATACAGATAAGATAATAGTCACAGACGTAAATAGTAGGAATATTAAGCAGTAGTTAAGGGTGCGTCCATACTCCGCGCGACGGCGCGAACAAAAGGCCGTGACGGCGGGTCACGTGAGCGGTTTAGCCAATGAGGGTGAACCACTCACGTGACATCACGGCCACGCCTCCCTGTCGCGTCTACCCATCCCAAAGGCCACGGATCGCCTCTGGGGCAGGCACGCGCGACACCACGCGCCTACTATATCCGCAGCCTAAGAGTATATTAATAAGTATCTATAGTACCACGGGGTAACTATAGAAAATATATATTTATATAGCAAGTGTATACAGTAAAATATATCTCTATAAATCTCACTATAAAATATACATACATATACACACACATACACATACCATCACATATACTACAGCCTTGAAAATTGCAAAGCCAGTACAACCAACCTCACACTGATGAGACCCATTAAGGTTGAAACATGTCTGTGAGTGGTTTCTCTGACTTTGCATATAATCCCATGCTGTACTTAAAAGCTGTGTAAATTGCGAGCATTAGCTTATAAGGGTTCCATGTTAAAATGGTTTTCAGGCAAAAGGTGACATGGTGTGCTCATTTGCATGTCATTTCCCAGAATCCCTTGCTGCAGTGAAAGTACTGCATGCTAGGTGATAATGGTGAAAGGCAGCGGTGCAGACCTGTCTGAGCCGCGCTGAACAGATGCACAAAGCCCCTGTATCTGTTCAGCGCGGCTATAGTTTCTCCCTCCGCATGCGCGCTGATGCGTGCTGAGGAGGAGAAACTCTTCCGAGAGCGGCAAACTGAAATTTCCTGCTCTCGAAAGCGGAGGAGCGGTCACGTGACCGCTCCCATCCAATGGGGCTGCAGCCGGTTCCCTACAGAGCACTACAGAGCCGCCATTGTTACTACAGAGCAATGCGACCAGACAGAAGGCAGTGTGTGTTGTGTGTGTGTTGTGTGTGTGGTTGTGTGTGTGGTTGTGTGTGTCCCACACACCAGAGATAGCATGCATGCACCGCCACCAGGGTGAGGGGGGGGGGGGGGGACTGCTCATTACCGGCTTCTCACCAGACTGAGTCCAGCCATGGCAGAAGACAGATGAGAAGACGCCATACAGGAGTCATCCTCCCCTGCCTTGAATCGGACCAGGGCCTGTGTGTGTGAAAAACCGGGTTGATGCTGGTGCAGGGGGGGGTGTGAAAAACGGGCTGGGGCTGGTGCAGGGGGGGGGGGTGTGAAAAACGGACTGGTGCTGGTGCAGGGGGGGGGGGTGTGAAAACGGGCTGGGGCTGGTGCTGGTGCAGGAGGGTGGGTGTGAAAAACAGGCTGGTGGGGGGGGGGGCAAACTGAGTGGTGTGGTGGGGGCAGGAGGCAGAAGGGAGAGAGAGGGGGGGAGAAGGGAGAGAGGGGGGAGAAGGGAGAGAGGGGGGGGAAGGGAGAGAGGGGGGGCGAAGGAAGTGAGAGGGGGGGCGAAGGAAGTGAGAGGGGGGGCGAAGGAAGTGAGAGGGGGGGCGAAGGAAGTGAGAGGGGGGGCGAAGGAAGTGAGAGGGGGGGCGAAGGAAGTGAGAGGGGGGGCGAAGGAAGTGAGAGGGGGGGCGAAGGAAGTGAGAGGGGGGGCGAAGGAAGTGAGAGGGGGGGCGAAGGAAGTGAGAGGGGGGGCGAAGGAAGTGAGAGGGGGGGCGAAGGAAGTGAGAGGGGGGGCGAAGGGAGGGAGGGGGTGGAGGGAGAGGGAGGGGGGGAGGTATGAGGGGAACCGGAGACGGGGGGGTGAGGAGGGGAACCGGAGACGGGGGGGTGAGGAGGGGAACCGGAGACGGGGGGTGAGGAGGGGAACCGGAGACGGGGGGGTGAGGAGGGGAACCGGAGACGGGGGGGTGAGGAGGGGAACGGGAGACGGGGGGGTGAGGAGGGGAACCGGAGACGGGGGGTGAGGAGGGGAACCGGAGACGGGGGGGTGAGGAGGGGAACCGGAGACGGGGGGGTGAGGAGGGGAACCGGAGACGGGGGGGTGAGGAGGGGAACCGGAGACGGGGGGGTGAGGAGGGGAACCGGAGACGGGGGGTGAGGAGGGGAACCGGAGACGGGGGGGGTGAGGAGGGGAACCGGAGACACCGGGCAGGGTCAGGTGGGGACCGGAAGGATTGTATGTACGTACAGCATAGCACCAAACACCCAGAAATGAATGTGCGAATGTGCGTGTGTGAATATATTTATCAAAGTTGCACAATGTTAATAAATAATTTATTCTCACAACAGGTCTTTTTTTTTAATTTTTAAAATATATCTTATACTATATTAGTGAAAGCACTGTATGTTTGCCTGCCTGCATGCATGCCTGCCTGCTGGATGTCCGGTGTCCCTAGGGACAATGCCATTGCACCTTTGGCCTGTCACTCCGCCTCAGGCCATGCCCGCCCCCGCACACCTGTCATTGGTCGGCCATGCCCGCCCCCCCGCACCATGCCCGCCCCCGCACACCTGTCATTGGTCTGCGGCCAGCACCCCGCACCATGCCCGCCCCCGCACACCTCTCATTGGTCTAAGGCCAACAACACTGACACACTGTCACACCCCTCACTGAGCTACACCACTGACACACTCTACCACCCCTCACTGAGCTTTGGGAATCGCTGCACCTAACCCTAACTGCTCTGAGACATTTGCACAACTGACAGATTTAAAACTTTTTTGGGACAACCCTGACCACCTGCTACCTCACCACCTTCTAACAATCAGGTACAGACTCTTCTCTCTATAAATACTCTTCTCTCTATAAATACACCCACATCCACACACCGCCTCTTCAAAACACCACCCTCGCACACCCCCACCCCACACTCTGCTCCAGGGCTACCGACTCAGCATTAACCACCATTAAACACCCCCCCCCCCCCGCTCATCACCTCCACCGCATGGTGCTCATCCGGAGCCATACTGACTTGCCATTAACACCCCCCCCCCCCTCACCTCCACCACGGACACCATTATTAACCCCCCCCCCCGCTCCTCACCTCCACCACGGACACCATTAACCCCCCCCAAACACCACCCCCCCCCCCCCGGTCCTCACCCCGCTCCTCACCTCCACAACGCCCACCGCATGGTGTTCATCCACACCCATACCCCCCGCTCCTCACCTCCAGCGCATGGTCCTCATCCGGAGCCTGAAAGACGCCATTAACCCCCCCCCCCCGCTCCTCACCTCTACCGCATCCTGCTCATCCGGAGTAAAAAACACGCCATTAACAACACCCCCCGCTCCTCTCCTCCACCGCATGGTGCTCATCCGGATCAAAAAATACCCCATTACCACCACCCGCCCCCCTCCTCTCCTCCACCGCATGGTGCTCATCCGGAGCCGCAAAGACGCCATTAACCCCCCCCCCCCCCCCCCCGCTCCTCACCTCCACCGCATCCATTCACGCTTCACATCCCGGGCAACGCCGGGTCTCTCAGCTAGTATTATATAATATATATACACACACACACACACACACACACACACACACACACACACAGGTTCCCCAGTGACACACAAACACACAGACCACTTCAAAGTGACACACACACTGACAGCTACCAAGTGACACACACACACAGTGATACCCGCCTCCCAAGCGCGCTTGCTGTCTCCTCTGTCAGGACAGCAAAAAGCTCCTGGTAGCGCGAGCGTGAGCAAGCGAGAGCGAGCAGCAGCACCTAAGTGCTTACTATATCCGAGGCCTAAGACATGTGAATGTGCTCACAAGTGATCTCTCTCGATGGATAGAGATAGATATGTATGTGTGTGTGTATATTACATACATATACACATACACATACACACTCCACATTAACGTACGCAATGGGTCCAGAGCATGTATGTAAAGCGAAAATGTACTTAAAGTGAAGCACTACCTTTTTCCCCCCACTTATTGATGCATGTACTGTACTGCAATCGTCATATACGTGCACAACTGATGTAAATAACGCATGTGTAACAGGCTCTATAGTCTCCCCGCTTGCGCACAGCTTCGGTACAGGTAGGGAGCCGGTATTGCAGACAGGCGCATGCGCGAGCTGCCGTATGTATATGTATATAGCGCGCGCACACACAGTAATATGAAGCAGTGCTACTAGAATCTAACACTTAATTGTGTGCATAGTATAAAATGTAGCAGTAATTAAATCTACAACTCTTACATACACTGTAATCACGTATATGCTAACAATAAAGCAGTAGGTGTGTGTATGTGCATGTATATACACATACGCGCTCACGCACGTGTAATAATAAATTGGCAAGAACATGCAGTGAGAAAGAAAGTGTGAATGTAAGCGTCACACGAACCCATTTGCACTGTACTGTAATGCACTTTTTTTGCCACCATATCTTCATAGGCTGCGTCCATAGATGGACAAGCAGCACTGAGGCGTGCGGACGCTCAGCGCTGAGCCCCTGCATCCTCAATGAGGATGCCTTGAGAGGGGGCTCACGCGAGCGTCCGCAGGCGTGCTCAGGCTTTGGAGTTTTCAGCCGAGCGCCAAGCTGTTTTTCAGCGCGCTGTCGGCTGAAAACATCCAATCAGCCTTCAGCAGCGTCAACGTCACGGCGCTGTGACGTCGGCGCCGTGACATTGACGTCAGTGCGTCGCGGGCGATTGGCCCAGCGACATCACTGCCCCGCCTCCAACCACCTCCCGTCGCGCACGCTGGCTCGCCTGCAAGTCCGTGCAATCGCGCTGACTGAAGCAGGCGAGCCTCAGCGTTAGCGCGCCTCCGCTCTCCCCACACCTCTATGGCCCGGGCCATATACTCTATGACAAATTGAACCTTGGAGATACCAGTTCCACGTTATTGATAAATACTGTAACAATTGTTTTTTCAAAAAAATTACAATTTACCTTAACTTATTGCACACTTAATTGGGAAGCTGCCCCCCTTAGTAACCTGTTATGGGTACACATATTTGAAGAAACTATTAAAACATAACTCCAATTATGAAGTTCCCCATAGTGTAATTCTTGATCTCTGTCTTCACCCACTGGAATTGCTTCACCGGAGCTACAAGCCCTTCAAAAAAAGCAACACACGTTTCCGTCACCTTCAGGGACCTCTCTCAAGACAGGTTTGTCTCTAAACACTATATTATATATACATTCACACACTATTATTTGTTTTAATAGTATTGTCTGAAATTGATAATTACTACAGTACACTTGTCTTAGTGTGTGTGTGTATATATATACACACACATATATACACCCACACACTGATATAGAATATATATATATATATATATATATACTGTATATATATATATATATATATATATATATATATATATCTATATCTATATCTATATCTATATACATATATATATATATATATATCTCATCAGTGTACAGTGATAAAGCAGCAAGTAATTACACAGTAAATATTACATATATATATATATATATATATATATATATATATATATATATATATATATATATATATATATATTTTGGGGACAACCCCAAATTATCACTGGAATCATCCTATGTAATTAGCATAGTTAGTAATTAATTACAGCTCCCCTCACTCACATATCTTCCCCCGCAGGCTCTGCAGGACCCGCACGGAGGCCGCAGCCGGAGCACCGGCCTCTCCTCCGCCTTCTCCCCGCTCCTCTCCCGCCATCACCGGGACGGCTCCTCCGCGCGGACTACTTTCCCCCGCCCTCTGTGTGAGTGAGAAACCACCGGGCGCGCAGGGACACCTCACACTGTGATCCGCCCCGGGCTGCGTCATGAACGGGGCGGGGCGAACAGGGTACGGGGTGGAGGGATGGGAAAGGTAAGGGGGCGTGGTTTTCATGACAGTGGTGCGTCTGGTAATGCACGGGGGCGGTTCTAACAGGACATTGTGGGCGGGATTGGCATGGTACATGGGCGGGACTATAGTTACAGTGGCTGGAGTTACCAGGGCATTTGGGATGGGAAGACTAGAAACAGTGGGCGAGGCTTCTCTTAAAGGCACAGTCCCCCATGCATGTGTAGTGTTAACCCCTGCAACGCAGTTCCTGAGCTAGCTATGCCATGTACCATGTTCGGTTGAAAATTGACTATGCATCGCTTGCCCCTCTGGCAACAAAAGGGTTCATTGGGTTTCGCTGGGCACAGTGCGTGAGCAGCAGCACTAAACATGGTGACGACCAACTGGGGGAGGCTGTGCCCTGCTGGTATCTATGTAGGTTGGCCTGTTATCAGCCATTTCCACCCCCCCCCTCACCCCCTAAAAATACTGGCAGAAATCAGTAAAAAAGGTGTAAAAATAAAATAAGTAGAAAATTCATAATGTTCCGTGTCTATGAGGCCATGAGACGAGTGTATCTTATGTCAGAGGTGTATGTATCTGTACATTATACAGGGCCGCAGACCGATTTCCCAGGGCCCAGGATTAGAGTCTCGACTTGCCCCCCGCCCCCTCCCCCCTGTTAGCGGTTTTGCGAGCCCTGTGCCTTTCACACCCCCGCCTATATTACCCCCATGTATTTCTCTACCCCTATCTCTCACTCTTCCCCCCCTCTTCCTGATTCATTCTCCGCCCCTCACCTCTTTCTTCCTCACTAACTCTTATACCCCCTGTCTCTTCTCATACTCTCCCCACACACCCTCCGCTATCACTCAATTAGCCCTGCTCACTCAATCACCCCCTCCTTGCACTTATTCCCTCACACCCCCGGCCACACACACACAATCCCCCCCCCCCACACACACACACAATCCCCCCCAATACCCATACAATACCCCCCCCCAGAATATTTACCTCCACTCAATCACCCCCCACATTAATTACCCACACATTCCCCCCCACAATAATTACCACCCACAATACACAAACAATAATACAACCCCACAGAATGACCCAGCCATACACACACAAATACTACCCCCATACTCAAATACATAAACAAACATTACCCCCATACCCAAATACATACACAAACACTACCCCTATACCCAAATACATACACAAACACTACCCCCATACCCAAATACATACACAAACACTACCCCCATACCCAAATACATACACAAACACTACCCTCCAAATACATACACATACACAAATACTACCCCCATCCCCAAATACATACACAAACACAGCCCCCCAAATACATAAACAAACACCACCACCTCCCCTCCAAACACATACATACATACTACCTCCCCTCTCCCTCCCTCCTAAATGCATACTTACACTTACCTTGGGGTGGTTTCAGGCCTCTGGTGCCCCGGCTCTCCCCAGCTGCTGCGGGCCTCTGTTCCATACTGGGCCTCCTGCCTGGGTTGCCTCTCTTCCACGTCTCTCTCGGGCCCAGTTTCCGTCACGCACCGGCGGGAGAGAGAGGCGTATGTCATGGGAAAGAGGGGGAGGCCCAGCACGAGGCCCCCAGCAGCTTTTGAGAGACCAGGCCCGACGGCAACCACAGGCCGGCAGCCGGGTGCACAAGCTGTGAGTGACCTCTGGCCAGGCCCAACTTCAAGCGCCGGCCAAGCCCCCCGCAGCCAAAGGGCCTGAGACACTTGTCCCGGCTCTCCGCCTGGGTCAGCGGCCCTGTATGTATATGTGTATGTATATATTTGTATAGCACCATCCATGTACACCGTTCTTCACAACAGTAATACACGTATAGCAGGGTACTCCCCCTTACCTCCGCCGTGCTATTAGTCCCGTCGCTCTGGAGGATTCGGGTGTTGTGTCGGCCATCTTGTGGTTGGAGCAGCCACATCTAATGGGACTATGTGTAGCGCGGTGGCACCTCTCATACATCCCCTCTCCCTCCTTTCTTTCTCATCCCCTCTCCCTCCTTTCTCTCTCATCCCCTCTCCCTCCTTTCTCTCTCATCCCCTCTCCCTCCTTTCTCTCTCATCCCCTCTCCCTCCTTTCTCTCTCATCCCCTCTCCCTCCTTTCTCTCTCATCCCCTCTCCCTCCTTACTCTTATACATCCCCTCCCTCCTTTCTCTCTCATCCCCTCTCCCTCCTTTCTCTCTCATCCCCTCTCCCTCCTTTCTCTCTCATCCCCTCTCCCTCCTTACTCTCATACATCCCCTCTCCCTCCTTTCTCTCACCCCCTCTCCCTCCTTACTCTCATACATCCCCTCTCCCTCCTTTCTCTCTCATCCCCTCTCCCTCCTTTCTCTCATACATCCCCTCTCCCTCCTTTCTCTCTCATCCCCTCTCCCTCCTTTCTCTCATACATCCCCTCTCCCTCCTTTCTCTCTCACCCCCTCTCCCTCCTTACTCTCATACATCCCCTCTCCCTCCTTTCTCTCTCATCCCCTCCCTCCTTTCTCTCATACATCCCCTCTCCCTCCTTTCTCTCTCATCCCCTCTCCCTCCTTTCTCTCATACAGTACATCCCCTCTCCCTCCTTTCTCTCTCATCCCCTCTCCCTCCTTTCTCTCATACATCCCCTCTCCCTCCTTTCTCTCTCATCCCCTCTCCCTCCTTTCTCTCTCACCCCCTCTCCCTCCTTTCTCTCTCACCCCCTCTCCCTCCTTACTCTCATACATCCCCTCTCCCTCCTTTCTCTCATCCCCTCTCCCTCCTTTCTCTCATACATCCCCTCTCCCTCCTTTCTCTCTCATCCCCTCTCCCTCCTTTCTCTCTCACCCCCTCCCTCCTTATTCTCATACATCCCCTCTCCCTCCTTTCTCTCATACTGTACATCCCCTCTCCCTCCTTTCTCTCATACATCCCCTCTCCCTCCTTTCTCTCTCATCCCCTCTCCCTCCTTTCTCTCATACATCCCCTCTCCCTCCTTTCTCTCATACATCCCCTCTCCCTACTTTCTCTCTCATCCCCTCCTTTCTCTCACCCTCTCCCTCCTTTCGCTCATCCCCTATCCCTCCTCTCACCCTCTCCCTCCTCTCACACATCCCCTCTCCCTTCTTTCTCTCACACATTCCCTCTCCCTCCTTTCTCTCTCCCCCCTCCTTTCTCTCATACACCCCCTCTCCCTCCTTTCTCTCACATCACCTCTCTCTCCTTTCTCTCATATACCCCCTCTCCCTTTCTCTCACATTCCCTCTCCCTCCTTTCTCTCTCACCCCTATCCCTCCTTTCTCTCATACACCTCCTCTCCCTCTTTTCTCTCTCATCCCCTCTCCCTCATTTCTCTCATACATCCCCTCTCCCTCATTTCTCTCATACATCCCCTCTCCCTCCTTTCTCTCTCATCCCCCATCCCTCTTATCTCTCATACATCCCCTCCCTTCTTTCTCTCGTACATCCCCTCTCCCTTCTTTCTCTCGTACATCCCCTTCCCCTCTCCCTACTTTCTCTCACACATTCCCTCTCCCTCCTTTCTCTCTCTCCCCTCCTTTCTCTCTCATCCCTATCCCTCCTTTCTCTCATACACCCCCTCTCCCTCCTTTCTCTCACACATCCCCTCTCCCTTCTTTCTCTCACATCCCTCTCCCTCCTTTCTCTCCCCCTCCTTTCTATCTCATCCCTATCCCTCCTTTCTCTCATACACCCCCTCCCTCCTTTCTCTCACACATCCCCTCTCCCTCATTTCTCTCACCCCCCCATCCTTTCTCTCCCTCCTTTCTCTCACATCCCTCTCCCTCCTTTCTCTCTCCCCCTCCTTTCTCTCAACCCCCACATCCCTCTCTCAAACCCCCTTCTCCCCCCCCCACCTTCACAAACAGCACACAATCAGAGCAAAGAACACACTCTAAATAATAACATGGCTTCAAAGTACGTGAAATTCTGTTTATTTTTCATTTTTTCCAATCGTCCCTAATAACGTGTTCAAGGAAAATTCAACGATCCAAATGAACGAACTGCACACAAAAAATATAGTACGGATAAACCTGTGTCCTAGGCAGTCAGCCACACGTCTGCGCGCGGGCGTCTACCGCGGAACATACAAATTAGGTTCACGTCACATCAATAAACAGAGAGATGTGAGGTTTGTGTCACACATAGGAACAACGTGGACTAATGACAGTGATACGTTTAACAGCTTATACCGTGGAGGAAAAAGAAAGCCATGTATTTTCTATCATTCCTGGAAATGCTGATAACATACGTTTTAACATTATTTATTAATAGCCATCCCAACTAGTGCAAAAACTGGGAACTTCAGAGAAATGTTAACTTAGCTACTAATTGTATCATTCTTCCCCGAGTTTGATACTTTCACTGGGAACGTGATTTGTTGCTGTGATTCTAGCTGACCCTGTAACTATTACTGTTTTCCCTCCAGGGTTTAATATACACACGTGTTGTTACCTATTGATGGGTATTTATATATACGCTTGGTTTTGAGGTTATGTACATTTTTCCCTCTATCCAGCTGGCTGTGCAGATATCCCATTTTTCAGGAGAGGTCGTTCATTAACCTCTCCTGAACCCTAGGAATCACAGTGAGGTTTTAGTACATTCACTATTATCTGAGGTGCTCTTCTGTCACTTGGCACCCTACTATCATGACATTTTTTCGGGTGCTTTACAGCTTTTCATTTATATTACTGTTGTGACTTTTTCTTTGGGGACGGTCCACTTACATGTTTTTTTATTGATTTTATTATAGTTTGTTTTACCATCAATTGCATATTTAATACATTTGATATATCTTTTTTTACCCACCCCAGTGCCCCGTTATGGAGTTTCTGTGAACCTTGTCTTATAGCATTTGCCTCTTTTTCTCTCTTTTTTGTTACATTTTAACTTAGGGCAGATTCTCTTTTTTTTTCTTTTTTTTTACATACAGCAGATGAGAATTAGGGGGTTACTGGAGATGTTAATTTCAAAATACCTCGCCTTGTCCTTTCCAACGCTGTTTTTATTTTGAAAATCTGATGCTTCCTTCCGGAGATATAGGTGTTTGAAATATTAAGGGTCTGGGAGGTTAAAATGGAGTTTCTCCAGTCTAAACAACACTCACATAGGCTTCTGGGGAGGGGTGGTGGTGTTGCTTTAAATCCCCCGCGTCACGTGTGTTAATAGGAAGCCGCGGAGCATGATGTTGACGCTTCCTACTGGCATGCATGACGCAGGGGATTTAAACTACCTTTATTAGTGAGAATCTCAGACACAAGGGGGTGAAAATAGCACATGTCAGCTTCAGGGACCTCTGCTTCCCCTCCATGTAAAAATAAGGGGCAGGGAAATAGAATCGAGTAGTTTAAATAAACTTCATTTTTTTACCTGCTATGTAGGATTGCTCCTTTTAGAATGCAGTAAAACACCCACAATTCTATCCCCAAGACATAACCACTGAAACGTCACTGTTATTAGAACATTTTGATCTTCTGTGAGACAGTCGTCTTTACAAATGTACAATTTTTAAAGATTTTAAAAAAGGCCCCAAAATTCCAGTGTTTTTTTTTTTTTTTTTTTTTTTTTTTGAGAGAGCGCAAATCATTTATTTTTCTCGCAGGCGTTTCTTGCCGTTTAGATGCAAACGTTTAAGAACGATAAAAAAAAAAAAAAAAAAAGCGGAAAAATATTTAAACAGAACAACTACTGACACCCTTCAAAAACGTTTTATATTATAAATATAAATATATATGTATATACTTATCCCCCCCACAACTAACCCATTTGCACTGTCCTGTAATGCACTTTTTTTTTGCCACCATATATCTTCATAAACTCGTTGATGAAAAATTGAACTTTGGAAATACCAGTTCCACGTTATTGGTCAATAACTTTTTTTTTTACAATTTACCTTTAACTTATTGCACACTTAATTGGGAAGCTGCCCCCCTTAGTAACCTGTTATGGGTACACATATTTGAAGAAACTATTAAAACGTAACTCCAATTATGAATTCCCCCATAGTGTAATTCTAGATCTCTGTCTTCACCCACTGGAATTGCTTCACCGGAGCTACAAACCCTTCTAAAAAAAAGCAAAAAATAAATAAAGTTTTGATTGCATAGTCTAAATTATCTGCCACGTTTTTTGACTTTTAAGGTATAATTCTGTTCCTGCAAAGGATTCGTAACATACAGTATTTTGATAATGAAAAGATTTAGGTTTTTATTTTATTTTTTTAAATCAAGCCTTATTTTTTTAAGTAAAGACAATTTTTCACAACAAAATGAAAACCACGGCCACTGATCAATTTCCTGCGTAACGACATATAATTTCTCTTGAAAATATTCTGTGTGGTCCAAAAGTAATAGTTGGACATCTTTTTCTATCCCTGGCTGCAGGGAGCCGTACCCTAAAAAGTAATGCACTATATATAATATTCTGTACAGTTTCTATTATATATAGTATATTATATAGTATTTAACAAACTGTATATACTAAAACCACATGGTGTTATCTGGGTAACTGCTTTCTCTCTATCACATCTTCAAGCTGATTTTTTGCTATGTGGGATTGGTGTGTGGCTGTACATTTTCTACCCAATTAGGGGACATAAACATTTATTAACAAAGCCTTCTTATTAATGTGTGTTTAACTCCTTCTCTGCCAGAGGAGCCAGCAACTGGCCCTCTGGCAGCAAAGAGGTTAACTGAGAAGGTATTACTGCACACTCTATATTTTGAATAGCTTGTGACGTTTGGTTTGAAATGTTTGCACATGGTCCATTTTCAAAAAAACACCTTTTACGCGTTTTAAGGAACGAAAGGGTTTTCGAAGCTTGTCATCGTCTTTAATTCCGTGAAAGTCTTAGTGCATTCTCTAACGGGGGAATTATCAGCGTTCAAACTGTCCTCGAAAACGTATTGCCTTGATTTCCAGTGCTTCCAACTTTTCGGGACCTCCTTCAAGACGCTCCCATGTAAAGCCTCCAATGGTGAATCCACAAACCCGTTTTCGGCGAGTGGCACGGCGTCTACATTCTGCACAACGCCCGCCGTCTCTACATTCCGAGTGGCTGTTTCTCTGACACCGCTGTGAAGAGACACTACTGGAGTTTCGTTCTCGTCGAAGGGCGGAGGGAATATTTCAGGCACATTCTCCGTGCTTCTCGCTTTACTTAAATCGGCCGCTTTGGACGTTTTGTTCTTGAATGCCCGCCAGCTTTCCGTAGCTGGAAATTCTTTCCGCTCCCTTTGCCTCAGGCTCCTGAGATAATGTTTCTTTTGGTGCATTCCAAGCGCTGCCGCCGTCTTGCAGATTTTCGAACACTGGACGCAAATAAACCCTTTTACGCTCCGTTCCGCTAAATGCCGTTGCTCGTGATTCTTTTTTGTGCAAGGATAGAGGAATCGCTGTGGGCAGAACTGGCAGTCGTATATCTTCTCCCCGGTGTGGATTCTTTCGTGCTTTTTCAGCGTTTCGTTTAACATAAACGCCTTGCTGCAGTACTGGCACATGTAATTTTTCACCCCCAGATGTATGCGTTCGTGTTTGTGTAAATTGCCGGGGAATGAGAAACACTTACCACATGTATTGCATGGGTAAGGCTTTTCGCCGGTGTGACAACGCATGTGGACCTTTAAGGTCGATGGATTCCGAAATGATTTTTTACACAGTTCGCAAAAACAAGGTTTAGCAGATAGCTGCCAGTCTTCAGCATTTGTTTCTTCTCCCATGGGTGTTTCAGTGCATTCAAAGTCAGTGGTCTCTAGATTTTCCTCCATGCAGTCTTCAGTATCACGTGTTACATCTCCAGGTGCGCCCTCGGGGTCCACCTCTCTTACATTCTCCTTGACTGGTTTCTGGCTGCCGCGTTTTTTCCTTCTCTTCAGCTTTCTGAACTTCTTGAAGTGCTTAGACTTCTTCTTGGGTTTGTAGTTGTAGTATGGGCGCCAAGGCTTGTCTGACACGTCCTGATCACTGGTGTCATCGCACATCTCTTCCATCTTGACGCCCTCCGACTTCTGAAGGCGGACAGAGCTCCTCTCCCTCTTCTCCTTTTCGGGATCCGATGCCACATTCTTCCCTTTGGACTTCGAGTGTCTTGGTCTTCCAGTTTTTCTGAAAAACAGCGACGATCCAGAGATCTGTCTTTTCACTATAGCCTCACTTCCAATCTTTACTGTGATCTGACAAAGTGGAGCGATTCCGCTGTTCACGAGGGTTCCAGGCAAAGCTGGTTTAGCTATGTAAGTCTCTGTTTTATTCCCTCCCTTAATAATACTCTTGTTTTTCTTTGTTGAAGTAACGGGACTAGAGATTTCCTTTACCTCCTGCGGTACTTCTACAGCTTTGTAAATGTCAGATCGGTCCTCCTCTCTTACGGACTTTGTTTCAACAGCTTCTTGGTTTGTGTTTTGATTACTACTATCTTTTTCGGGAGAGATGATGGCCCCACCTTGATACCATCCTATCCCATTTTTCGCTGCTGCGACAGCGTTCCCGTGCGTTATTACAGATGATACCCTACTGCTGTGCATGATCACAGAGGGTCCGGAGCTGTTACAGTTAATAACGGAGGGTATATTCTGTTTTTCATTGCCAAAAGAACTAACTACAGGATCATAAACTTTGTGAGTTGAGTTCAGATCTTTTTGCAAAGGGGAATTAGGTTTTCCAGCAGGCAGAATGTCCATATTCCTGTCAGACGGTAATACCTCAAACTCCCAGGAGTCCCAGTTTACGGTGGAGGTTGGAATACTGTGTGAAGATGCATCCAAAGGACACGATAGGTTTTCCTGGCCCTCTAATGCAAAGGGCTGGGGCTGGGAGCTGAGTGGATTCGGTACAATTGCGGCTGTGGAAATAGCACTATGACTTTGGTAAGGTATTCCTGCGTCTTCTGTTGAATCGTTTCCAGAGCTTTTCAAGGGTGTCCTCTTGCACTTCATTGGCAGAAGTCTATAGAGCTTGTACGGATAGATGCTAGACTTGAGGCCTCGGTTGGCAGTTTTGGCGCCCACTCCCAGTCTCGGGTCAATTCCATGGGACGATTTCTGATGGTTTTTCAGTATGTAGTAAGTCATGAAAGTTTCTAGGCAGAATATGCACTGGTACCTCCTGTCCCCTGTGTGCCAGATTTCATGTTTAGTACGATATTCGGCCAAGGCAAACACTTTGTTACAGTAATGGCATGGGTACGTTTTCCTCCACGAGTGGACATTTGCATGTCTCCGAAGGCTTGATAGGGTTACATAGTTACGCTTGCAAACAATGCAGATGTAGAATATCTTCCCATCCACTATCTTTACAAAGTGGTCTGTTCCAGGTGAGGCGACACCTAAAATAGTATTGTGGTCAGACATCCGGTCGGAAGGAGCATAACATTTCTCAGCAGTGGCATCCCCAGACCGACTCTCTGGTAACACCACCTCTTTCTCAGTGTGCACCACCCTGAAACAGATTTGCTCGTGCCTCTGCAGACGCTTCACATGTGCAAACTCTTTGCCACAGTTTTTGCAATTTAACGTCTCTTGATGCTCTTTAGGATGCGGATACAACCCTGGGTCAGGAAAGGGTTTAGTAGCAAGTGTGTTACTTGGAGGAAGCTCTGTTAAGTGGCTTTCATCTTCCCTACAGCTGTAGAAATCTGTAGGGTTGGTTATTTGTTCACTGGACGATGGGCAGTTCACACTACTTGTGGTACTACAGTTTTGGATTATGGTCTGTTGAACCAAACATTGAGGTTCTAGAACAGGCATGTTGCTAGCGGGCTTTGCTTCATGTATTGTAGGAACAGAACGAGGTGTTGTGTTTTCCTCAATCCTCACATGATTAAGTCTACCACCGTTATCAAACACAGAGTCCCCTGAAGACACCGCATAGGAGTGTTCAGCTAGCATATTCATGGGCTCACCATTGCTGCAGGTTCCATTCCTGCAAATGCTTCCACCATGCGCCTCTTCTGCAGAGCCTGTCGCCTTTTTAAAACTCGCTCTCAAATCGAGCGGAGAAAAGACGCTAACTTCAGTTTCCAAGATTGAAAACGCGTTGGTGATCCTCGGCCCATTGGCCACAGCCAGCTCTTCCCCCTTCTTCTCCACGGCTTCCGATTTCAGACCATTCTCGCCCCGATAGTACGTACACGCAAGGCTCGCCTCCCCCGATTCAGAGTAGCAGTCGAATGTTGACGATGACGACCTCTTGCAAATTTGGTTTGCGTTTTTTATGTTTTCTAAGAAGGTTATTCCCAACTTCTTCCCAGCATCTGCAATATCAGTCAGGGCATCTTTTCTTTTCACTGCAATCTTGGAGCTGTAAATATAATTTAGTATTTCTGTGAACGTATCTGCTTTGAAATCTGTAAGCTCCAGAACATGGCCCTGGCTCAGGAATTGGTTTCTGAAATACAGACTGGAAGCTGCCAGGATATTCCTGTGGGCCTTGAATTTAGTGTCTTCCACCACTATGGTGACGTCACATAGGAATCCCTGCATGCGTTGCTCATTGAGGCTGCAGAGCAGAGCCTCTCCATGAAGACAATCCGCTAGGTCTCCTGAGCTGCACATCCTGATCTACGAGCAGAAACCTAAAGAGAAAAAATAAGGGAAGTGGTCATTCAACATCTTAAAGAGTGAGAGTGCACATGCATGTCAACATGTGATACATTCTATCATGTAGTCAGAAGTTATAACAACTGTGTTAGTCCCGAATAAGAAACCTATGAGGTTTGGAAAGTTCTGTACATGTGAAGAAGAGACCTGTGAGGGTTGTAAGCTCTGTACCCATGAAGAAGAGACCTGTCAGGTTTGGAAAGCTCTGTACATGTGAAAAAGAGACCTGTGAGGGTTGGAAAGCTGTATACACGCGAAGAAGAAACCTGTGATGTTTGGAAAGCTCTGTACATGTGAAGATGGGACCTGTGAGGTTTGGGACGCTCTGTACACATGAAGAAGAGACTTGTGAAGTTTGAAAAGTTCAGGGCACATGAAGAGCCCTGTGAGGTTTGGAAAGCTCTGTACATGCGAAGAAGAGACATTTGAGGGTTTTGGAAGCTCTGTGCACGTAAAGAAGAGACCTGTGAGGTTTGGAAAGCTCTGTATATGTGAATAAGAGACCTGTTAGATTTGATACGCTCTGTACACAATGTTACATTTATGAAGAACTCTATTGTTGTCTTATTAAAAGGTATCGCAACCAGTTACAAATCAATAAGTCTTGCTCAATTTTCTATGAATATGTATTGGGATGAGGTTGCTTGTATTGGGGAGAAATTAGATATGATATAAGGTATGATCATACCCCCAAACCTTAATCGGACCAGTTGGGCATACTCCATCCCACAATGAGCCGCCACTTTACCTGTTGTTCCAATATTGTTCCTCTAGTTTGTAAACTCACAGGAGCAGGGTCCTCATTACCTTCTGTATCTGTTTGCACTTGTTTGTCCTTATTTGTATTATGTTCTGTTTATGTAATTTATGTCACTCTGTACCCCATTGTACCGAACTGCGGAATATGTTAGCATTTTACAAATCAACTATAATAATAATAGGGTAGTTGACCCCAGAATGTTATCCCTGTTAAGAATCTTGCCTCTAATCCAGCAGTGTGCTGGTTAATTGCACACCTGCAATCAACCACCCTACCTGCCTAATCAGAACTCTAGCAGAAAAAGCCTGTTCTGAGAGACAGGAAGTGAGGATTCCTGAGCTCACAATTGGAGCTGACCCAGGAAGGACAAACCAAGGTTTCCTGAGCTCACAATTGGAGCTAACCTAGGAAAGACAGACCAGAGGATTTCCTTAGTGGACACTGGACTGTCCAGAGGACAGAAGTCTTAAGCTGCAAAGAGACTGCAGGCTGACAGCAAGACAAAAGGAAAGAAGATTTCTAAACCTAGATCCTGATATTGCTATAGCACACAAGGAGAGCAGAGAGGACTTCCCCTACAGCTAAAAGATACAGATAAGACTTTCTTATGGGACTGTTACTGTATATATCTGTATATATGTTTATATATTTGGGGGCTGGTAAATAGCTTAGCTAACCACCCAGTTAGAGAGGGCTGGACTACATGTGTAGATAGTCTCCAAAACGGAGCAGGTTTTTCTTTGGCTTACTTTGAATACTTTTGCTATGTTAAAGGGACAGGCGCAATAAAGCCTAATTTAAAGCTGCAGTTCAGTTTTTTTGTTTGTTTTTTTTTACATTTATTTTTTTACTTCAATAGTTTTATGTGTGCAATCTCTAATTAGCTAAAGAACTGTATAGCTGCAGGTCAATTCGTTTTCCATGTATTGATAGGTCGAAATTTGGTGACATATTAAAAGCTGGGATTTGTTTATAATCTGCTTGACTGGCAGTGGAAGCTCATGAATATTCATGAGCACTCCTGCACTGACATGTGCTAGAGGGAGGGCAGGGCTGACAAAGGGGTGTGCCAGGGCTTGTGACAGGACATGAAGGGGCAGTGCCTTATCAAATGCTTGTTAAAATAGAATACAAGAAAATTGGTCTTTCAAAGTTGTTTTTTTAAAAACAGAAAATGCTAAAAGTATTTTTTCTTACTACAGAACTGATTTATTAAAAAACCCACACATGCAGGATATTGCCTGAACTGCAGCTTTAAGTTTCACTTTAAACGGTCTCCATTGCGTACCTCTGAACACGTCTCTTACACATGACAACAGTGCCGGGTTAAGTGGCAGCAACCGAAAAGTGGCGCTGTGTACTCCGACCCCGGTTCCATCTTTAAATGTCCAAGTCCTGCACAGACTTGTCAATGTTGAAGGACATTTAAAGATGGCGCTGGAGTGGGGGATGTGTGCGGGACTGCGGCAGGAGTAACAGGAACGCGGGACATAGACAGAGTGGCGGCCCGGGACAGGGCGCGCAGGACCTGTCCCACGCACCCGCCGCTCCATCAATTTCCCTTGCTTCTGCTGTTGCCGCCGCTCCAGGTACCGCAACTGCCGCTCCGACGCCCCACCTTCTAAATGTGCCTCGACATTGACGCGGCTGCGCAGGATTCAGAAGTTTAAAGATGGCGTCGGGGTCGGAGTGAAAGCACGCGCACTTACCTTTTGCCGTCTCCTCTTTCAGCGTCCTGACGTCACGTGGCGATGCGTTGCCATGACAACGGGACGTCATGACGCTGCAGGGGGTGGGGGCGAGCTGCTCGGGGCGTGCTACTCCCTCGATCCGGCACAGCATGACAGTCCCAGTGCAGAGGGGGGAGAGGGTGATGTGAGGTGAAGGGGGGTGGGATGCGTGTGGCGTGGAGGGGGAGTATTATGTGTGTGGGTGAGGGGGAGAGATTTATTTATTTATAAAAATGTTTTACCAGGAAGTAATACATTGAGTTACCTCTCGTTTTCAAGTATGTCCTGGGCATAGTTAAAATGACAAATAATACATGGTTACAAATACAGTTACATAAATGAACAGGGTATACATTATATACAAGACATTGCATGCACAGTTAGAGAAGATGTATATTATGGGCGTATGTAACAGTTACAGACCAGATTAAAATGTGAGACAGCCTTAGTTTTGAAAGAACTTAAACTGGTGGTGGCTGTGAGAGTCTCCGGTAGGTTGTTCCAGTTTTGGGGTGCACGGTAAGAGAAGGAGGAGCGGCCGGAGATAGGGGTGTGAGAGATAGAGGGGGAGTCTCGCAAAGGCCGCCGACACTGAGGGGGGGGGGGGGGGGGAGAGAGGGGGCAATGGAAACTGTTGTCCTGAGCCCCAGGAAAGCAGTCTACGGCCCTGTCTGGTATGACCATCCTCATATCTCCCCCAGCACCCCTCATCATCATCATCATCCTCATATATCTGGTGTGGAGGGGGTGGGGGGAGATGATATGATGATATGGGGGGGAGAAGATATGATGATGATGATGATGAGGGGTGGTGGGGGTGATATATGAGGATGACAATGATGAGGGGTGCTGGGGGAGATATATGAGGGTGACGATGATGAAGGGTGCCTAGGGGAGATATATGAGGATGATGAGGGGTGCTGGGGGAGATAAATGAGGATGATGAGGATGATGATGATAAGGGGTGCTGGGGGAGATATGATGATGATGATGATGATGATGATGATGATGATGATGATGATGATGATGATGATGATGATGATGATGATGATGATTTTACCCGTGCGGCCCGAATCTGTTTTCCTTGGAACAGTTCAGCCCTTCTCACTTTACAAATTGTGCAGGCCTGGCATAGAGAGCAAAGTCATATGTAGAAGCACATGCACACCGCTGGTAGGTGCTGGAGGGGGGTACTTATCTGCCGGTGCGCTGTATCCAGGGAGGTCCAGACATCCCAGAAGTACTCGAGCAAAGGAATGGAAGCAGGCACACGGTCTTTCTAAAGGTGTAGTTTATTGTGCCACCAAAGGTGCCTGCTTCCATTCCTTTGATAGAGAGCAAAGTCTCCATCTTTGCTGATGACACTAAATTGTGGACGGTAGTAAAATCAGAGCAGAATGTAATTTCTCTCCAGAAGGACTTTGAGAGACTGAAAACTTGGGCAGGTGGCAAATGATGTTTAACACAGATAAATGTAAGGGTTTGCATTTGGGAAACAAAAATAAACAGGCGACTTCCAAATTAAATGGGGCAAAATTAGGTCAATCCCTGATGGAGAAGGATTTAGGAGTGCTTGCAGACAACAGGTTTAGCAATAGTGCTCAATGTCAGGCAATAGTGGCAAAGGGAAATAAGATCTTATCTTGCATTAAATGGGGGATGGATGGAAGGGAAGTAAACATAATTATGCCACTGTATAAAACATTAGTAAGACCACACCTTAAATATGGAGTACAGTTTTGGGCACCACTCTATAGAAAATACATTATGGAACTAGACAAAGTGCAGCTAAGAGCCATCAAATTAATAAACGGCTGGATAGTCTGATGTATGAGGAGAGTCTAGCTAAATTAGATTTGTTTACATAGGAAAAGAGGCAGGTCATACCTTAAGATTGGAGGAAAGGAGACTTCCCCAGCAACAAAGGAAAGGGTTCTTTACAGTAAGGGCAGTTACAATGTGGAATTCATTATCCATGGCGACTGTGATGGCAGATACAATAGATATGTTCAAAAAAGGTTGGACTTTTTATTTTTTTTAGAAAGGAAAGGCATACAGGGATATACAAAATGAGTTGGGAAGGATGTTTGCCTTCCTCTGGATCAATACTGTAAGTACGCTTATAGGATAAAGTATCTAAATTTAGCACAGGTTGAGCATCACGGACATATGTCTTTTTTCAATCTCATCTACTATGTAACTACGGTATGTAACACCAAGCTCCTGCGTCAACTTTAACAGATGTTAGTCGATATGCGCTGTTAGGCGGCGCTGATAGTGCCCGGCGATGCGACGTCGCGCCAAAACAAATACATTGGATCCGTCGCACGCGCTTATAGTAAGCGCGACGGAGACGGAGCTGCAAAAAAAATTGAAGCCATTGAAATTAGATTTTGGGAGAGACAGTCGCCCCACATGTGACTGTCTCTACACCAATCACAGAGCGCCTACTGCACTCTGCCCGCCCCCTTTGTGACCTCACTGGCATTGACATCACGTCGATCCAAACCTAAGTGCAACTTTCGCCAGTGACGGCGGGTGACGTCATCGGTCGCGGCGCCGGCACTATAAGCGCGGCCTTAGGGTAAATGCCTCTTGTGCATCTCATTATCACCAAGGTCCATAAAAACGGCGCGATTTAAATGAGTAAAACTGGGTTAACATTACTTTAGTCACTTTAATGGAAAAGGAGTTACTATTAAGATGACGTTAATTTAGGTTAAATAGCCTAATGGAGCATAGAGGATCTGGGGATCTGTGTGCAACTTACAGTATTACCCATGCGGTGGCAGGGAATATAATACTAGATAAGATTTCAGAATTGAATGATATTCTCTTTGTTTTGTATTGCCAGAAACACACAGCACAAATCTGGTGCACACAGGATGCTGATTAAAAATGTTGCAATGAGGAAATTGTAGTGGTCATGTTTCCAAGAACACATTTCAAAAGCAGTGATATGTCTGGGGCTGTTTTTGTAAGATCACTGGACTAGTTATGGACCAGAGCAAGATTAATAATAACAATATTAATATCAATAATAATATTAGTCATTTAGCAATAGGCTTCAGTTTCTCTAGCATTACTTTGAGATCAATCTTCCTTGCTGAATTTAATAAGGCTTTTGTAGTTAGTCTAAAGATCCATGAAATGTTGTCCCTGCAAAACACTTACCTCTGCAAACTCTTTGTCCTATGAAACTGCTGACCCCAAGTAACAGGATGTAAATAGAATTATTTTAGGCGTAAGCATTACTATTAATGACCACACGGTGGAGCTCAAGTGCTTATGGAGTGAGGGAGTCTGACAGCTCTTCCTAATATCAAAACAACCTAATTGTAGTGACATATATCAGGGTTATTTGTGGGTAACTCAGTCTTTATCAGACACAGATGCAAACTGTTAAATAATGAATATATATCCAAAAACATGAACCAAAGACACAAAATACGTGAATGTGCTATGTTTAGGTTTGCCAGGAGGCTTCTCCAAAAATACTGGACACAATGGTGAAAGGTGCGACGTGTTTGAGACACACACACACACACCCTTCTCACCTCTCTCTGCTCCATGCTGTTTCCTCCTCTCCTTGGCCCCACCCCCAGACATTCCCCAGCCAATCAGCATGGAGGAAGCTGCCCAGCCCCCTAGCAGCTGCCTTGCTGTCTCTCTGCTCAGGGAAATCCCGCGGCCCCCTAAGCCGTTTAGTTCACTATGTCCAGAGAGGTAATACCGGACACATGTCCAGTATTACCTCTAATTTATTACTGGACAGAGTGTCCAAATACAGGTTCAATACTTGAAACCTGGCAACCCTAGGTGCCTTTAAAAATAATATATGTTTAAGTCTGGACGCAGAAAAAGCGTTTGATAGAATAAAATGGGCATTTCTAGATAAAACAATGTTAAAATTTGGATATTCGGGCCCATACCTGGAGAGCGTTAGAGCCCTCTACAGGTCGCCCACAGCCTATGTTAAACTTCCAGGAGGAGACTCAGACCCCATCGTAATCAAAAAGGGCACCAGACAGTGATGTCCCCTGTCTCCGTTCCTCTTCGCATTGTCAATTGAGCCCCTAGCGTCTACAATTAGAGATGACATAAACATCCAGGGAATTCAGATAGGGGAGACAAATGACAAAATATCTCTTTTTGTGGATGATATAATATTGACATTAGCCAACCCTGTGATTACCCTTCCCAATCTTCAAAACCAGCTAGGCCAATTCGGCAAAATTTCAGGGTATAAAATTAATAGTGACAAATCAGAAGCCTTAAATTTAACACTACCAATCCATGAAATGAAGCTACTTCTAACTAATTTTAAGTATAAATGGAGCTCTGAACACATTAAGCATCTGGGAATTAAGTTGGCAAACTCATACCAGGCCCTCTATCAAAGCAACTACCACCCCTATTTGAAAAAATTAAAGCAGATCTACAGATATGGAATACATTTCAGATATCCTGGATAGGCAGAATTGCCTCAGTAAAGATGAATATTTTACCAAGACTCCTATACTTCTTCCAGACAATTCCGATAAAGATTCCGTTAGCAGAACTTAAAAATATACCGAATAGAATATTCCAGTTTATCTGGAAGGATAAGCGACCGAGAGTAGCAAGGTCGATAATGATGGACCCAAGAGCAAGCGGAGGCATGGGAGTCCAAGATATTGTCAAATACTACCATCCGGCCCAATTGAAACAGGTAGTAATGTGGAACAAAGACCAAGCATTTCGTGCTGGCTGGGGATAGAGTCTTTCTACGTGGGCCCTCACTCCCTAGCATCGGTCCTGTGGTCCGGGCTGGAGGGAGAGAAGTTTGTGGGAAGGTTTAAGTTGGGATCGATGAGGTATACATGGTAAATCTGGTCTAAAAACAAAATGAAATATTCACTGAATTCGTGTCCATCCTTGCCGACCCCCCTATTCGGCAATCCCGAGTTTCCCCCTGAATGCTCCAAAAATTATTCCAAGCAATTCAGGGAATTCCATATTGAAACTGTGGCCGACCTGGTGGAGAGAGGGAGACCTCTGACCTACCAGGAAGTGCAACAGAAATTAAAGGACATCCAAATCTTTAACTACCTACAGATTAGGCATTTCATGCTGACACTATCGCAAAAAGCGAGCTTCCCAGATCTAACAAAATTCGAGAGACTATGTAGAAAGGGTTTGTACCAGAAAGGATTGATCTCGGAGATATACACGGGAATAGCATCGACAACAGCCACCCAAAATCACAACTATATGTTGAAATGGGCTGAAGACCTCAATATAGAAATTGATAGGGAAATCTGGGAATCGGCAGCTAAAACCTCAATCTGTACGACGACAAAAGAAAATATATACAAAATCCTACTTCAATGGTACCTAACCCCAAGTAGGCTGAGCCAGATCTTCCAAGGCGCATCCGACCTCTGTTGGAGGGGGTGTGGCCTGAGAGGAGATATGGTACATATATGGTGGACATGTCCGCAGATTCAAAAGTTCTGGGAACGGGTTCAGAATATGTTGCAAGAAATCACTGAGCTGAGGGTTCCTCTGGACCCTCTGACCTTTTTGTTGGCCAAGCCTACTGAAGAGTTACCGACACAGATGAGAAAATTAGTTTCTATTGTTCTTACAGCAGCCCGCTGTTCCATAGCGGCAGCATGGAAGAAATTAAACGTGCCGTCCAGACATACAGTAATCAAGAGAGTGAATGAGATCAAACTCCTGGAAAAACTTACGGCCCAATTGAACCAAAAACTGGAACAACACTACAAAATCTGGGAATTATGGACCCTGACCTAGAGCCTCCCCAATCGTAGACTTAAAAAGAAAAAAGAAGAAGAACAACCATACAGAATTGCAATATCATCTGGTCCAGGTCTTGGCTCTGGTCGGAAGCAGTCCTCCCTTCCCCCAGCCGCCCCCTCCCCCACTCTCGCACCAATCCCTCCCCTCTTCCTGCTCCTCTCCCCAGCTGTAATCCTCCGCTCTCCCATTCTCCCCCCCTCTAAATCCCCCCTTTTCCATCCCTAATCTCTATCTATTCTTTGATACAAGGGAAAACCTAGTACGGGTCCAAGAAAAGCTAAACTGTAAAATGTAAATGAATCTGACTGTAAAACATAAGGCTATAAGTAAAGAGAGTCTGATGTAATGTAATTCACCAAAAGAGCAAGGCAAGGAACATACGGATGTATAAGGACGGTACCTACGATAAATATGTATATGCAACTTGTTATGTTATACAAAAAAACAATAAAAAAGATTGAAACAAAAAAAAAATGAATAAAAGTTTGTTTGAAATAAAAACGTACTTGGTGAAAATATTGAATAATAATGCAAAATGGTAAACACAATAAATATAACACATAAATATATACTCTCCCCTCCCCCACCGGCATTCTCTCTCTCCCCCCGGCATCCTCTCACCCCCCCTGCATCCTCTCACCACTCCCCCTGCCCCCCGGCATCCTCTCTCCCCTCCTCCTCCTCGGCATCCTCTCTCCCCACGCATCCTCTCTCCCCCGGCATCCTCTCTCCCCCCCCCCCCACCGACATCCTTTCTCCCCCGACATCCTCTCAAAAGGCATCCTCTCTCCCCCCTCCTCGGCATCCTCTCTCCCCATGTATCCTCTCCCCCCCGGCATACTCTCTCCCCCGGTATCCTCTCTTCCCCCCACCCCCCTGGCATCCTTTCTCCCCTGTCATCCTCTCTTCCCCCCACCCCCCTGGCATCCTTTCTCCCCTGTCATCCTCTCTTCCCCCCACCCCCCTGGCATCCTTTCTCCCCTGGCATCCTCTCTCCCCCGACTTCCTCTCTCTCTCTCTTTCCCCCCCCAGGCATCCTCTCTCTCCCCGGCACCATCTTCCCCCTGCAGTCAGCATGGCTCCGCAACTTCAAATAGCACACATTGCCATGACAACGTGATGTCACAGCATCACGCAGCGTCAAGTTGGCATCACGTGATGTTGCAGGATGCCCCGTAGCGTCCCATTGCCATGGCAACTGGGCATCACGTGATGCCACGACATCACGTAGCGTCATGTTGTCATGGCAACGCGATGCCATTTGATGTCGCGCAGCCATGTTGACGGGATTTGCAGGGGGAGATGCCGCCACCGCCGCAGAGATTACTCTGCTCAAACATCTTCTCTATGTTAATATATGTTCCTCTAAACTGACCTCCCCTGTCCTCTCCTAATCGAAAGCACTTGATTGACAGAACAGCCAAATATTTACTTAAAATCTGATTCTATTTGTTGTTAGAAACTATATATTTTTTCTTGGCTAAGTGGTATTATCCTTGTAAGACATACACATCATATTATAGTGTGTACAGAGATTTCCAAACCTCACAGGTCTCTTCTTCACATGTACAGAGCTTTCCAAATCTTAAATGTCCCCGATTGTTGCTTCTTGACTTGAAGTAAAAGGTGGAAGAAAATGATGGACAGAGATACAGAATCAGATGCATCCTGGTAGAATATGCTGTTTCATTTTTCCTTAACACCCCCCAATTTACACACAGGGCAAAATAGAAGCAAATTACCCTGACACTTTGACACTTAGAGATACAGGATGGAAATGCAACTATTTCAACTTGGTTTGATGCTTCAGTTAAAGGAAGAGCTACTAAAAAGGTGTCAATTATTAATTACCCCTTAGAAACACAGATTAGTCATAATTTCATCCCCGGAAACTGTGTGTGTATATGTATGTATATGTGTACGTATGTATGTTAGCCGAGCTTAATAATCAAAATCGAATAGACGATACCATGTAACCGCCAGAAGTAGAGATCAGTGTATCTGGAAAGCTCGCACAAATAAAAGCATTTCGTCAACCACAGAACGGTATCGTCTATTCGTTTTTCATTTTATTTCTATATACAGCTCAACCCCGTTATAACGCGATCCTTTACAACGCGAATCCGCTAATAATGCGATGCAAGCGTGGCTCCCAATTTTCGTATGTATGAATACTTTACAACACGATTATTGGTATCTTAAATACTTTATTGTACAATGCATACAATTGTACATTATTTCTACCGCGATCCGCTTATAACGTGATGTGATTCTTTGGACCCCAAGCACAGCGTTATAAGGGGGTTGAGCTGTATATATATATATATATATATATATACTATAATTCCGAAAGTTTGTTTGTTTGTCTTTCCAATACAAGTCCACAAGCTTAATCCTAGAGCCACCAAACTTGGCAAAAGGAAGGGCGTAGAGGGGGTTTGATATGTTTTGCCCATAGCTTCGTATATCAAATATATATATATATATATGGCTTAGGTATGTTTCAGTACAAAGGTTCAGCTGTGCAACATCTCTGCCACTCATTATGATGTCACCAGTATGATGTCATGTGCCGGATATATAGCGTATTCCGTACAACACACAGTGGCTGACTTGCTTAGACAAATTGTGGATTGTGGATAGGAGGTGGCGGAGGAGACAGGCGTCCCAGGACAGCGAGGAAGGAGTGGGTGTTGTTGTTATAGGGAGGGTGAGAGTGAGGGAGGCCAAGGGCGGCTCACACAGTTGTTGTGTTGCCAGAACTTCAAGAGTTACCTTGAACTTTCCTTACTTTGGACATTGATGCAGAAATCACAATTCACAGGCCCACTTCCTAAGCAGCATTTCTCAGAACACAAGGTTTAAGTTTTGCTGCAGTCGGTTCCCCAGCCCAAAGGTTCATAACCTTTTTTACACTGTCATCCAAAGTCACGCCCCACAATGCATTGCTGCTGTGGGTGCAACGCACTGTGGGAGCGAGTTTGGAAGGTCCTGGCTGTAATTGACAGTTATACCACCTACGCCAAGCCGGTGCAGTTTGGGGCTTCACTAAGTGCGCAGACCACCCCCCACTCCCCAGGCTCAGGAACCCGCTATACTGCCTGCGATCGGTCACACCGTTTTGTTAGCAATAATCTGAAGAGTCAGCAATAAGATTGATTACTTAGGAGTTTAGGATACCCCCTTACAGATTTTTTTGGGGGGGACCTCTTAGAGACATCTCACAGATCCCTGATTGAATCACTGCTCTATTTGTTTTAGTGATATTTCTGTTGCACCAAAGTAAAAGAAACGGGGCAAATAAATAGCACTAAATATATATTTTTAAAAACTGCAGTGATTTTCATGCTGTGGATTTATAAAATGTTATTTTTATCTCTGGGGACGCCCTGGCTCCCGCGAAACTTACTGGGAAAGGTACCGCCGGTACTTCCTGGTATTTAAATCCCCTGCATGACGGATGACGTGATTTCTGTTCGCTCGCATGACGCGGGAGATTTAAACCACCATTTTGCTTCCCATGGAGGGGACATGCTTTTACCGGAAAGTACCTGGGGAACAAGGGGGTCCCCGGCGCTGATAATAGCACGGTGTAGCTACGGGGACCTCCTCCTTTCCATACATGTAAAAAAATGGGGGGTGTTAAAAAAAAAAAAAAAAATACCCCAGGGGAGGGGGAGCTGCTTTAACCGCTTCAGTGCCAGACCCGAAATGGGGCTCCACCCGATGCGGATGGGCCCCAGGTGACGGTCCCCCTTAAAAGATCGTGCGGGCTGGAGGCGCCGATGCAGGCGGTTGGACGCTGTACCCCTGGCACCAATCTTAGGTAGCTGGGCTCTATCCTATGCGGGTAGGCTCAGGCGGCCATGATAGGGGGACCTAGGGTGAGCAGATGACGTGGCGGTTGAGAATATTCTCCCGGTGGCGGTCGAGTGTCTCTCCCGGTAGACGGTAGATTAGGGCGGTTGGAGAAGGGCCCCACGTCGGAAGATACCGAGACTAGGGATGACAAATGACTAAGATTATGGCCGACAGTTATTTTCAAGTATTGTTAAAACAATAAAGCTGTGAACAAATTTAATTCCACAAAACTGTGTCGTCACAGTTTGTTAGGTGGGGTGTAAGTAAACAAGTGGTAGGCACACTAATCCTTTAAACAGTTTACAAACAGTCTTATCATAAAAGCGATTAGGGGAACATTGTATAAATACCACAAAGCATTCGGTTACTACTGTATGTAGACACTGAAGCAGCAATACCACCAAAAATGTAAAACATTTTTTGTTTGTTTACACAGAACTGGGGGGTGGAGGGGGTCCTCCAGAGATGAACTCCACTACAGAGAACCCCCGGGTTGTTAAAATAGTTAACTTTTCAAGCACCGGTGCTCCGTCATGGAGAAAACAACATGGCTAATGCCATCATCCCTTAGGAAGTTGCCACCATTGCTGACATTGCAGCTTCCAGATGGACCGCAGGCCCGTGAGCTTTGTCTGCCATTTTTTTTTCACCAGGCGGAAATATTAACCCAGCACTTTCACTGGTAAGTATCTTAGGAACCAGAGGGTCTCGAGAGCTGAAAATGTTTCGGTTCACCTCCGTGGACCTCCCTCCCCCACTCCCGTGGACCTCCCTCCGTTCCATCCCCCACTCCCGGATCTAACTGTGAAAAATACAAACGGGGAAGGAGATCTATGGAGCTTCCATTTTGCATCCGACTGTCATTTTGTCCCAGGACAAACCCAGACCCACAATGCTCCGTTTTGTCACTTAACGTGGCGTTTCCTAACTTACCGTCACGGTAACAGTTTATCTTCAAAAAGGACAAAAACGTAACGGGAAGCCATGTTTTCTCCCGTAAAGAGCATAGAGTTAATTATAACAGACGTTAGTGATAATGACATGCAAATGATATGTAAATGAGGGGTTATCACAACATCGCAGCATATCCACTAAAGTCTAGGGCTTAGGGCTAACGCAGAGACAACGTTATGTTAATTAGGTTATTCGTAAACTTGCTGTTACTTACATCTAGACACTGAAATAGAGATTGATGGGGTCTGGATCAGGACCATCCCTTGGCAGGTCTCAGGGGGCGGAAAGAGGGAAAATGTAGTAGCACTGCTGCTTTCCTTTTTTTTAAACTTAATTTATTTTTGAATATATGTAGGATTCAATAAGGGGGTCTCCGGAGCTGAACTGCATTAATTTCGGCTCCAGGGACCCCCTGCTTCCTGAGATACTTATCTCCTTAGGGGGTGCTGGTATCTCCTGCTCAGGTTTAAAGCCTTTAATGACGTCACTACTTCCTATTGCCCATGTGATGGGGCAGCTAAACCTGAGCAGGAGATACCGGGGAGGGGGGGGAAGCATTTTTTTTGGGGGGTGGGGCTTTTTTTTTGGGGGGGGGGGGGTTGGGAGGGGGTTACATAACCTAGGGAGTGGCCTGGTCTGGATGGGTGTAACACCACAATTAAGTAGGATTTATATAACATAGCGTTATTTTCATATATTTTCTTTCTCAACTTAAGCTAAAGCCCTATATCAAGGTCTGAATCGGAGAACCACTAAGGCTGCGCTTATAGTGCCCGCGACGGCGACACGACGTCGCTCCGAATCAAATACATTGACTCCGTCGCAAGCGCTTATAGCAAGCGCGACAGCGACGGAGCAGCAACAAAATTTTAAGCCGGGTCTATTTGATTTTTTAGAGCCATTCTCTACATGTGACTGTCTCTAAACCAATCAGAGACCGCGGCCCGCCCCCTTTCATGACGTCACTGGCGACAGTCGCTGAAAATCTAATTATAACTTTTGCTGGTGGCGAAACGGAGACAGGTGACGTCATCGGTCGCGTCACCAGCACTCTAAGCGCGGCCTAATACATACTTAACATGCAACTACTATGTAACATGACGTTATTGGAAGATAACACAGCATTACGCTACAATAACGTGACAATAACCCTATGCTAATGAGATGCAGTTGGGAAGTTGTTTTTGCATTTAATTAGTTTTGAGGATACATGTTAACCTCAGGGAAAATAATATCCAGTCCTAATTTAGGTAACGTCCCGTTATGAGCCCTAATTTTCTGGAGCTTTGTGGATGTAGTGCAATGTGTATTAATTTGAGGTGACATTCCTGTTCTTCCCAACGTCGCCTTTCAATTAAAGGTAAAACTCAGAATTCTTCTGCGATGGCCGATAATTATTATGTTATTACCGGTATTGTTCTTTTTCACGTATAACTCCTCTATAACAGGGGCTATATATATATATATTGCGAAATCCCTGGGAATTATTTTAGGGATCCTCAAAATGGGTAATGTGAATGTTGTTTCTAAAGAAATGTGCTTACATTGATATTATTTATAACAGCCATTCTGTGAAAATAATACATTTTGGCAACTTATATAATAAAAGCTCCAGAGGCAAATAGCCGAAGGGCAACATGTGACTGGGGATGACCCCTGATTGACCTTGTTAACATGTTCTGAATGGTGATTGGTTAGTGGGTAGCTAGGGAATTTGGGCGGGAAAAGTTGCAGGAAGTCACAGAGACAGGGTTTAGGGATTGGTTGAGGTTCTGTTGCTGGGCAAAGGGGCAGGGTCAAATCATTGGCTAAGCCAAGGAGTGGGTATGCAGTGAGGAGTCAAGTTTGGGAGGGAATTTGGGGATATAAATAAAAGGGAGAGGCAAGGGTATCTCACTCACCTGAGAAGAATACTGGATCAAGATTCCCACCCTTCCCCCCTACCTACTGTTAATGTTGTTTATGTTTTATATCTAATATATTTAACATACCCAGACCCCCCAGCATTGGGCTATGAAAATCAGTACAATTTAGTTACACTTACTACAAGCCTCTCATTAAGGTTCCGTAACCCATGAGGTTTACTATATACAGTAAAAAGATCTTCTGTTTTTTAAATGAATAAAACTCTTATATTTTTGGTACTTTTTGTATATAGTGATATATACGTAAAATAGTAGTTGTGGTGACCTCCCTATAACACGCTGATCATTTATCCAATCAGTCATCGATCGTTCGGCTACTGTAATGAACTGAAGGTTTGAGCTTCGACCAATGGGAAGCAGGCAGGGGAACGCTCCACAGCACCCAGACACGGGCAGTTATAGTTGCAATACATACACTTGATTTTTATAGAAACGGGACAAAAATAGGTACAGTTACAGGGCTTGAAAATCCTAAATACAACCTTAGCAGCTTGGCAATGCGTTACTGGCCCCTCTGGCAGAAGAAGGGTTAATATGAAAAGCAAGTGACAGTGAACGGAAGCAAAAGCAGGAAGGCTTTCTACAAACCAGATTCACACGCAACATGTATTAATATTCATTTGTTTTTCTCTTCTGTATCACATAGGATTTTTGTCTCTGCACCACTGAGCTTACAATTTTATATACTGTATATATATATATATATATATATATATATATATATTATATATATATATATATATATATATATATATATATATATATATATTATATATATATATATATATATATATATACATACATATTTTTTTTTAAGCAAAGCTTGATAAAGTGACTTGCCCTAAAGTGTCTGAGCTTCCAATAATTTTCTCCAGCTCTTATACGCTACTGCGGGCATCTTTACTATATGCTTGTGTTTGCTGACAGCCATTTTAAAGCAGGTGCTAAAGAGACAAAATGGCCGCCTCAGCAGAGTACCCCATCCTCGTCCCCTTTGCATCTCACACGACACACGTACAAAGAGACTATACTGCCTCTCCAACACCGAAACCTGTTATCCTTCTCCTGCGGGTTATAAACAATTTCGCTGGCTCGCAGATAAATGGGAATATTTATTAATGGAGATTTTTTTTTTTTTAAATCTGTTTTAGCACCGACGTCATCACACTAACCAGCTTGCCCGAATACTCACATCTACCTTTCAGTATTTGTATGCATTTGTGATATATAAAGATATATGATATCCAATCACGCTCTGAATCAGGAGAATATTTTTGGAGTTTTGCCAAACTATATAACCCTTTAGTTTTGCGTTGCAGGCCGCCACGACAGTGAAAGGGTTAACACAATATCCCTTATGTGCGACATCCAGTCACGACAAAAGACAAATATATATATATATATATATATATATATATATATATATATATATATATATATATATATATATATATATATATATATACATACACATATACACAGCAAATAGCTTTATCTGCTGTAAAATAAATATTCAATCGTCCCGAACCCACTAGAGAAAATTAATTACTGTTTTTCGAACACGTTAGCTACGTGGAAAATGTTTGTGAAATACTATTTCCTTCCTGGCGTTAAAACCCATTTAGCGAAATCTTGTTGCCACAGAAACAGTGCTAGGCCCGGAGATCAGGAACGCAGAATTCAGAAGGGAGCTTTGCTACACAGACTGCAGAAATACGGGGGAGGTTAAAACACGTTCTTATAACCTTACTGCTTTAAATGGCATCAAAACCATTCTGCATCTTGCTGAATATTAACCCCTGTGGATGCTGGAGCGGCCCAGTAATCTCTCACTTGTAGGCAGTCTCACTAATATTTAGTTTTAGACATGCACTAACTAGGTCCCACTCTTACAGGTCATGAGCTTTCTTAAAAAAACTAGTATATATATATCTATATATATATATATTAAATACATTTTAGTTCAGCCCAATTCTGACGTTTTAGGGAGTAAATTGTACATACGCCAAAGCGGGCATGTGGATCATTTTCGAACGGAAATCCCCCATTGAAGTCTATGGGAGTTGTCGTCCAAAAAAGGCTGTTTCATTGCATGTAGAATAAAGCCTGTAGACCTCCGCAGCTATTGCAATCCGGCAGCGTAAGGGTTACGGTCGAAAAAGGCCTTAGAGCATATTTTTCGGCTTGAACACATTGGGGGTTAAACCGCGATTGGGGCACTATCGCACGGAAAATCCCGCTGACTTCCATGATGGTTTCTGTGCGGCGATGCCCCGATTGGCACTACAGCAATTTTGACCACAGAAATAATAAGGTTTGTGGCGGTACCACGGACGGAGGAAAAGGAAATAGGTTTTCCTTTATTAATGTTTTAAAGCACGAAAGTAGATTAAAAAACGGAAAAAAAAGTGTGACTGTATTTAATATGCCTTTTTTTTACAAAGCAATCCCAAATCCAGATTTGAGAGCAGTGAACAGTTAATGCATATTGTTATCCCGCTATCCACCCTGGTCCTGTGCATTAAAACACGTTTAACACAATGAATCCTTGCACGCAAGAAACATCGGCGTCAAAACAGATGTGCGACGCTGAGGTCGTTTAAAAAAATAAAATAAAAAAATATGTCTATTTGTATAAATATAATATTTGTTCCACTATGTAGAAAAGGCAGGGCGTTCTTCGTTAAAATCGAAACCCCATATAAGGGGGATTATGCATGCAATACAATCGCTTGTATATAGCAATATCCCACTGTTTATGTTATTGCATCGTATCAGATATCTCCTGCGTGTTCTACTAGCTGTCGTGTTTTCAGTGTAAACCGCTCCGTGCGTAGTTGGCGTTCCGTATTTATATATAAAATAAGGATATAATAACATGCACGTTCAACCTACCTGTACGAACCATTACATCGTGTGTTTACGTAGCATGTACAATCAATCTTCCTGCGTTTGGCGCAGTCTGAGGAAACATAAAAACCCTCCGACTCTTGTTCTTGCTCCGTGATGCTGGGGAGCTGTCGTTGGTCGAAACCAGCTGAAAAAAGCAGCTCAAAATGGATCGTATTAATGAGAAATGGATTTGTCATCTGGGACTGGATCGTGGTAACAAGAACAATCCATGTCCGGGATTTCTTCCTCCTGCATCTCAAAGATCGGCTGCATTGCGTGACGGATTGCAGGACTGAACTGACCCACTGCAAAGGCCAGTTCTCACCTCCCAGTTCTCACCTCCCCTGGACGTCAAACCGGTTCATTACGGCTGCTGCACACACAAGGCAGGCTACGCAAGAGTTAAAAATAGATATATCTGTCCCTCCTACCTGCACGGCAAACATATTAGTTTTCAAGCGCTTTAATTTGATATTCACATTAATTAAACAATACAGCATACATTATTTAGCCGGGTAAATCGAAAGAATTAAAAAACAAAAGATGGTTACGGTTTGCCTTCTAGATATTTTTTCAGTGCTGTGTTTTTTTTTTAGCCTACGATGACGAGCAAAATTTAGTTTATAAATGTGATGAGCGAAGAAGCATTGAACGGCCGTCACTGAAGCATCATATGGCAGGCAGAGTATTAGCAAACAGTACTCCCGGTTGAAATACTAGGCAGCGTTTAATGGATTCAAAGCACAGCAGGCAGAAGACAAGAAACCGAGAAGGCATTGATCCTCCCTGCCATGTCGGGCTTGCAGAAACCAGATGAATCCTGCAGCATTGCTCTTATAGGGAAAGGGGTATCTCACCTTTAACGCAGAATCGAATTAATGCTTTGAGTAACGCTGCAAGATACCCACTGCCTGGGAACGCCCGGGGGAAATGAAGGAACAAAGATGTAATGGAAAATAAACCCAGCATAAAAAAAAAAGAAGACACAGTCCAGCTAAAACACTCTCAGCTGCCTGTCCCCAAATATTCTAACACTGGATTCTCGAAGACACTGGTGACACTTAACGCAGGCAGGCGTAAAATCGCTCCGGCTCTGCCGCGGGAAACGCAGCGAGGTTTACGTTGGTCGAAGCAGGATGTCATTCCACGAGTTAAACGGTGTGTCTTCGGAAAGGGAATATGTCCTCTTCAATCACGGCTCCGACTTGAAGATGGCATTTTTTCTCTCTCCCCCCCCTTTCCTCCCTTTCCTCCCTTTTTGTTTTTAATTCGCTAACGGTTTATTAAATGCCATCAGGACTAGTGTTCGCGAGCCACCAGAGCAGAGATGCAGTCATATGATCGGCTAATTGTGTTTAGGAAACACCCTGCTTACCACAGGCTCTGCAAGGGCTAAATATATCAGCATTACAGCTGCTGAGGCGCACAGGAAAATACGTACTGAAGAATTGTTATTTCCTCATGAGACCTAATGTGAATTAAACTGGATTCCGTTCTGTTATTTAATAATCCAATACAGTTGTAGGTTGCACAACTTCATACTGACCTAGATAACACTAATAAAATATATCCGCACACTGCATTTAACTACTTTCGTTTTAACTGTGTGACTGCCTGTAGAAAATTCAGTTCAGTGATCTAGATTTTGTTGTACAGTATGTTGAATATATCTAACCCTATAACAGTATAAATAAGCAAAGAAATTTGCATTGCTATTACAATACATGGGAAGCAGTTATTTCCAAATAGTTAAGCAATAAAAATAGCAACTTAAAGTCTATGTTTTGCTTCGGTTTAGAACAAGGGGTCATTGATGGTCTGATCCCAAGCTGTTAGATTCTAAACTATTGTCACTGGCATTTATTTATTTAGTTATAGGGAGCGGTTATATGGAATAATAGGGGGAGTTACAGGGGGGGGGGGGTTTATATGAAGTAATAGGAGGAGTTATAAGGAGAGGTTATATGGAATAATAGGGGGAGTTACAGGGACAAGTTTTATGGGGCAATTGGAGTAGGTATAGGGAGAAGTTATATAGAGAGGTTATATGGGGCAAGAGGAGGAAAAATAGGGAGCCATTATATGGGGCAGTAGGAGGCGTTATAGGGAGCGGTTATATGGAGCAATACTGTAAAAGGGGTTATAGGGAGAGGTAATATGGAGTGGTAAGAGGAGTTTTAGGGAGTGGTTATATGGAGCAATAGAAGCAGTTATATGGAGTAATAGGAGGAGTTATAGGGAGTGGTTATATGGGGCAATAGGAGGAGAAATAGGATAAGTTATAGGGAGTAGTTTTTTATGGAGCAATAGGAAGAGTTATAAGGTGCAGTTACATGAAGCAATACGAGCAGTTATAGGTTGTAATTATATGGGGCAATAGCAGTTATATGGAGCAATATGAAGAGTTATAGGGAACGGTTATTTGAAGTAATAGAAGAAGTTATAGGGAGGGGTTATATGGAGCAATAGGAGGAGTTATAGGGAGCGGTTATATGGAGCAATAGGAGGAGTTATAGGGAGCGGTTATATGGGGCAATAGGAGGAGTTATAGGGAGCGGTTATATGGGGCAATAGGAGGAGTTATACGGAGCGGTTATATGGAGCAATAGGAGGAGTTATAGGCAGGCTGCCGACGGGGGTAGAGCAAGGACAAGTGGCCCCCCGGGGCCCAGCTGCCCGGCCTTTCGTTGCCGCCAGGCCCTGGCTCTCCCCCAGCTGCAGGCCTCCCTCACTAACACTGTCCCACGCCGAGCTTCTGATGTCGGTGCGCACCGGAAGTAAGCTGGGCTCAGCTTTCGGCGCACACCGGTATGAGAGTGAACCCCGGCGCGGGCCGACGTCAGAGGCTTGGTGTGCGACAGTGTTAGTGAGGGAGGCCCGCAGCTGGGGGGGAGAAGGGGCCCATTGGCAACAAGAAGACCGACCGACCGGGCTAGAAGCCTGAGACCACCACCAAGGTTGGTCAATTTATATGTATTTGGGGGGGGGGGGGTGTATGTATTTGGAGGGTTAGTATGTATTTGGGGGTGGGGTTGTATGTGTTTGGGGGGTTTATATGTATTTGGGGGTGGGGGGGGGGTTGTATGTATTTGGGGGGGGGAATTATGTGTGGGGCCAGGTTGGGGGGGGGGGAGAGGGAATGTGTGGGAAGGGGTAATTGAGTGAGAGTGGGGTAATTAATGTAGGCAGGGAGGTGAGAGGAGAGAGGGGGTGCAAGAGAGGAGTTGAGGGGGTACGAGCTAGACGGATGAGAGAGAAATACATGGGAAGAGGGGGGAAATAGAGGGGACGCTTGCAAGGTGTGAAATGGGGGTCTCGCAAGACCGCCGACACGGGGGGTCGTATCTCTAGTCCTGGGCCCCGGGAAATCTGTCTGTCGCCCTGGTTATAGGGAGCGGTTATATGGAGCAATAGGAGGTGTTATAGGGAGCGGTTATATGGAGTAATAGGATTGGTTATAGGGAGCGGTTATATGGAGCAATAGGAGGTGTTATAGGGAGCGGTTATATGGAGTAATAGGATTGGTTATAGGGAGCGTTATATGGAGCAATAGGAGGTGTTATAGGGAGCAGTTATATGGAGCAATAGGAGGAGTTATAGGGAGCGGTTACATGGAGTAATAGTAATAATGATTGAGCCACCTGTGCTGAATCAGGGATATCCTGAAAACCTGACCTTTTAGATGCCCTTGAGGACTGGAGTTGCCCACCCCTGCCCTATTCTATAGGGCATTTAGGGGCCTATGCAGAGAGCAGCGGTAGAAATAATTGGAGAGTTTTAGAAAAACTAGATTTAATGGAGAGTTTTATTCTCCATATGCAGAAATGGGCGAAATCCGCTATTTTTAGCATTACTGCATGTGGAGAATTGTAAATGAGGAGATGCGCGCAGCTGAAAGGGAGAAAAAAAAAAATCGCGCATTTTTTTTTTCCCTATAGCCAGCGAGCTCCTGCTTCTTGCCAACTTTAGTTGTCGGAGAAAATTGAAGAAAATCGCGCCAAAAACAGCCGCTAGATGGCGAGCGCGCCTTTCTGAATTCGGATATTTTTCAGACTGGCGAGATGTAGTTTCTCGCCAGCCGCGCGGCGAGATTTTCAAATAGAAAAAAAAAATGGCGCGTTTTTCCTACCTCGCCATTTTCAGCTGTTTTTTGCGCAATTTTCTCCGGAAAATGGCGAGATTGTAAATAGCGCTGCTCTCTGCATGAGGCCCTTAGTCTGTAGCAGGGGAACCCAGTACAAATCCCACGGCTGCTTCCTGTGATCTTGAGCAAGTCACCTTGTTCCTTAAGCATCAGTATAAGCTCATTATACTCATTATAGGGACTGTCTGTGATGTCCAGTTGGGAGAAAAGCACTGTACATTATGAAATCAAGTTTAGATTATTATTCTACTATGCTGCAAAGCCATCTTTTCTTTGCTAGAGAAGATGTAAGCTCCCTTCCCTTTTCAATAGAAAGTCGATGGGACAAGTATAGTATAGTGCAAATTCTACCTTTTGGTAATAATGGATATCAATATTTATTATATGCACTTATATTAATCCTCCTGGTGCCAGGCGAGGGCTGCGATGTCTCGCTGATTGCTGCTCATGCAGAATTTTCCGGGAACTGCCCTGATCACTGGACGTTTGTAATTACTGCAGTGTTCCATCTCCAATTAGGCCCGTAATATAGAGGGCGCGCGGCTGTGCCTGTGCGAACGCTCGTGCACGTGACGCACACTTTTCGTGTGTACGGTCCGTGCTGCTGTGAGCGACAGGCTTGGAAGGTACTGTGTGTTTGTGTGTCACTGGGGAAGCTGCGTGTGTGTATGTATATATGTGTGTGTGTGTATATTAAAAATTAAAAAAAAGACATCCTGTGAGAAGAAATTATTTATTAACTAGCTGAGACCCGGCGTTGCCCGTGAGTTAAATTTCCTGCTCCCTCCTGTCCAGTGGGAGGTGAGGTGAGTGAGCGCTGGGGAGTGAGGTGAGGCCTTTTTTATAAGGGGGCTGGTAGCCATGAGTGTTTATTATAGACAGAGGGTGGCCCTCACCCCACACAAAGCATGTCCGCCCACTCTGTCTGACATTGACACACCGACTGGCTATGTCTGGATTCTGACTGACCCCGCAGCGCGGGTAAATCCTGTAGCCTCTCTGATAGAAGGAGCAACCGTCACGCGCCGAGGGGCGGGAGGGGGGCAGGGGGTGAGCGCGCGGACAGTGACGGGTCTTTGGGCGGGAAAACACGCACCTGACAGGAGCTGGGCGGGAACAGTCCGCCTCACTATTGCCAACGACGCCATCTTGTGTGACCTTACGCGAGTGCTCAGCAGAGGGGGTGAGCGCGTGGACAGTGGCGGGTCTTTGGGCGGGAAAACACGCACCTGACAGGAGCCGGGCGGGAACAGACCGCCTCAGTATTGCCAACGACGCCATAGCCTGAGGAAAGAGAGAGCGACATCTGGTGGGAGCAGCTGCAGGAGGAAGGGGGTCCTTCCGGGGGCTGCCTGGCCACTGCCTGTCCCCCCGCCGGGAGGGAGGGAAGTGAGCGCCGGGGACGGAGGTGTGTGTGTAGAGTGGCAGTTGGGTGACGTCAGAGCCAACAATCTGATTGGTCCTCAGCCTCTGGCCAATCAGATTCACCGCAGCTAGTACATACCTTTCGATTTTATATATTAAGATATTGTACAACTTTATACACACATACACACACATACATACATATATACACACACATACACACACACACACACACACACACTGCAGAGACTGAGCGCTAGCGGTGCGAATACATACTTTTTGGCGTCTTCCCCCCGATCGCCTGGCTCCATGCTCACTACCGTGCGCACCACCTAGTATACAATGGCTGGCTAACCACAGCCAACTATAAGTGCCGCGTGCACCCACTATATTACGGGCCTTAGACATGAACATTTAATGACCCCCTAATCACAAGCGACGTGTTTGGTTTATAATTACATGATGTTTACTGTATATGGTATATACTCCGTGAACGACATTGCTTCATCTTTTATAAGGTAAGGAGCGATGCGCTGTGGAGGCCAGCGGCAGGGTGCTCAATACGTCTCTGGTGATTCCGCGCCATTGATCTCGATTTAGGGCGGCTTTTTGGGCTTCGGCTACTGTGAAGTGGAGCGGTTTGAGATCTTGCACCACCTGGTCCGACCACTGTTTACTGAGCCTGGCAAGAGATTTGGGGGGCAACGTCTAAGAAGGTTATTTAACTACTCTATGGCCACAAATGTGCAGAAACTTTAACCTCCTTCTCAAAACATTAAGAATCCGGAAAGCATAGCGGCAGCGTAGAATAGTTTTTTTTATACATGACACTGTTTAAATTAAAAGAGAGTAAAAACACAAACCAGGAATTAAAATATGCGGCCCCACTTTCGCAGAAACGTAGCCTGGTCGGGTTTTATTTTATATTGATTTAATTTTTTTACAGCATTGGAACTGGGAGGAGCTCTAATTCTTAACCGTGTTATTTTCAGCTCTCGGTACCGGAGATACTTATCAGTGTTTCCGCTCCCTGAAGCAAGCTCAAGATGGCCGCCAAATCTTGCATGAGGACCATCAGGATGTACCTATTGGTTATATAATAACATGTTGAGTATCAGTATAAATATGTCTGCATGTGATACCCTAGAGGCCAAGGGGACTGTGATATGGGGCTCTCTAATGAGTGAGACTGATCTCTAATGAGATTACTGTCTAATGAGTGAGACTGCTCTCTAATGAGCGTGGCTTCCCTCTAATGTGACTGCTCTCTAGTGAGTGAGACTGCTCTGCAATGAGTGAGGCTGAACTCTAATGAGTTAAACTGTTCTTTAATGAGACTGCCCTCTAATCATGGCCCCTATATCTTGGGGTTTTCTGTTTTTTTTTTTTGTTTTTGAGTGAGATACCCCCATTACAATATTATTAACAAGGACTGATACATAAAAAAACTATTATTTAAATGTGTCTATAGAGAGTACAGCATTATTTATGTAACACCTACCTAGTAGTATTTCTGGTATATGATATAAGTAGATGGTGGTCACGATTCATAATGCTCCTTTCCAAGGAGTTGTCTACTTCTAAGCTTAAAGATGTCAGATGTTCCCTTCTGGGGCTGTTATAGGAAGGGAACACCAAATGACGTTGAGAGCCAGGAACTTGTCTTAACTAGTTACAGTCTTTATTGGAAAATACAATCAGCAATACCAATGATCTTGCAGGAAAACCCCTGGGCATCTTGCCTCGCGAAGGTACAGATCGTCCTCAATAAATCAAAAGAATAATCTTCAACCACCATGGAGATCCTCGGCCCTTCTCAGTGAGGGCAACTTCATGAATAGTTAGAGCAGCTGTCCATGAGAATGTCTACCAAGGGCTGGATTCAGTGATTCATTAATGGTCACAAAGTTCTAGTTTGTTTCATTTTACATCCTCTTTATTTATAGGCCTGGTGGTCTTCAGTATTCTAAACACTATCCCTGAGTGGACACATGACTTAATTGCGCTAACTCCCAAGTGCCTCCTAATGATATACACAATTACATGACATTATACAGACTCTCCTTAGTCCACTCCATCTCTCCTGGGGCCTTATGTTTTTAGTGTCGAAAACATTTCTTCTTTTCACGCACTTCAATCTCATTTTATATTGTGCTTGCGTGAGCGCCTATGTACTAACCTGTAATGTCTAAATCTGCAGCATCAATGTCAAAATTGAGGTTTTTCATTTTTTGGGTGCTACGCTGAAAAAACTGATGTTAATGGGATGTACAAAAAAAATATATGTTTCTGTGCACCAAAAAAAGGAGGACTGTTATTTGTGTAAGCGCAGAATTAAGTTGCTATGTATGAACCTAAAATGTATTTGATGCAGCACGGATGTTTCATTACCGGTATATAAGTTAACAAAACACAAAACCCCAGCAAGCTCTTTTTGGGAACACCTGAGCCCCTACAAAATATATATATGTATATAAGTGTCAAAAAGGAGTGCTATTGAGCGTGGCATATGTATACACCAGACGACAGAGAAGCCCAATGCTGCATCCAACATAACAAAAATACACAGTAAAATACTCATATATTCTCTTGAAAAAGGGTCATTTAGTTTAACCCTTTGGCCAAAGCGTTGTAAGCTTGCGAGCCACGACAAGGCAGACCCTGTTCGCAAGTCCTAACACAACCAGATAAAATACTGCCACGCTCAATAGCACTCCTTTTTGACACTTATATACATATATATATTTTGTGGGGGCTCAGGGGTTCCCAAAAAGAGCTTGCTGGGGTTTTGTGTTTTGTTAACCTATTCTCAGCTGTTGGAAGTTAGTGGCTCCTCCTTCCCAGGTTTTAAGCCCGCCCCTCCCCACTTCCCTAGTTAGTAGGTCCTTTCATTCTGCTGGATATAGATGCAATGTGGTCTTTCTCCCTCCTAAGACTGCGTCCATAGACGGACAAGCAGCGCTGAGGCGTGCGGACGCTCAACGCTGAGCCCCTGCATCCTCAATGAGGATGCCTTGAGAGGGGGCTCACGTGAGCGTCCGCAGGCGTGCGGAGGCTTTGGAGTTTTCAGCCGAGCGCCAAGCTGTTTTTCAGCGCGCTGTCGGCTGAAAACATCCAATCAGCTTTAAGCAGCGTCAACGTCACGGCGCCGTGACGTCGGCGCCGTGACATTGACGTCAGTGCGTCGCGGGCGATTGGCCCAGCGACGTCACTGCACCGCCTCCAACCACCTCCCCCCGGCTCCCTTCGCGCACGCTGGCTCGCCTGCAAGTCCGTGCGATCGCGCTGACTGAAGCAGGCAAGCCTCAGCGTTAGCGCGCCTCCGCTCTCTCCACCCCTCTATGGCCCGGCCCTAATAGAGGTAAATGAGAATTTTAATCCTAATAGAGGTATATTAGTATTTTATCTGGTAGTGTTAGGACTTGCGAACAGGTGTCTGCCTTGTCGTGGCTCGCAAGCTTACAACGCTTTGGCCAAAGGGTTAAACTAAATTACCCTTTTTCAAGAGAATATATGAGTATTTTACTGTGTATTTTTGTCATGTTGGATGTAGCATTGGGCTTCTCTGTCGTCTGCAGTATATAAGTTACCAAAATGTATAATTTTCACAGTATACCTATTATAAATAATATTACACAAATAATTTATATTTACTAACACTAGTTATAAATAAATTACAAACAAAATGATGTTTTCATTTAAATTATATCAATCAAAGATATTCAACATTCGATGCGTCCAATTGAATTGCAAACAACAAATTATGCGTCATTTGTATGAACTCATAAGGACTTTCCTACATATGATGCACATTTTATAAATGCACTTCTTTTTAGTACACAAATGTTGTTTTTAAATATAATCTTAGTTCATAGGCCGCTGTAGAAACCAAATAGGAAAAATACACTACACAGAATATTTCCATCATACAATTTTGAAGGGTAGTACATGTAATAGGAAAATAATATGACTGTAATTTGGTCCCAGTCTCACTCATTTTTACTACCAGTATACAGGCCTACCGACAGCCTCTACAGGCCCCAGAGCAGAGTGCTGAAGCTTTATGCACCAGAACCCTTATTAAAATGTCAGTAGATGTATCACAATTGAGTTTACGTAAAGTAATTCGGTAGAAGGACAATGATTGTTGGTGATCTGTGGCTATGCTTCTAGATCGTTAACTGATGCTGGAACCCAGTATGTTCAGTTTGAGTGAACTTTTAGGAATAATGGCCTGTAAAGGATTTAATCAAAATATTCACAGCCAGATGGTTTATATAGAAACAGTTTACAAGCCCCTGACAGTATACTGCAGATGTACTGTCCAGAGCAGTGACTCCATTAATGCACAAAGAGAATAGTTGAGGAACAGAGATGCAAGAGCATGTTAATCTGATTGTAAAATCAATGCCACAAAAAAACAACAGGACTGGCGCTTATAACAATGTGGTTTAACCCTTATCACTGTAAGATGTATAAAGGATACTGCCCTGGAACAGAATCCATATTTCTGTTTACCCCCCCCCCCCCCCCTCTTGCAGCTTCTGCCTGTCAGCCCCTTATTTCAGCTGCATGTATATTTGCTCTGAAAACACACAGTGCCTGTGGTACTGAGACATTGTTGCATTTGGGTTCTCCAGATATCTCATAACCAGGTTGTCTTGGCAACCCCCTTAATCCCCATGGTTTAGTGGAGTTTCCCTTACTCCCCTGTCTGTTTTCACAGATAGTCTCACCCTCAGACTATTCCTGTTCCCAGAAAGCCATATATTTCCTTTTCACACTGGACTACACTGAGATTCATGCTATTAGCCCCAGCAAGGCCTTTCTGTTTTTACACACGCCTAACCCGGATATACACAGCACTTCTAGAGAGGCACTCTCTACCACACTACTCCATCTACAAGAACCCTTTGTTTCCTTGACTTTGCAATAAAACTAAGAAAGACAAAAGGACTTGTTGTGCTTTGGAAGAGGGAAGGCGTGAGTTAAGCTAACTGGAGCTATTCACACATCACACGTGACCTTGGTTCCAGGATAGATACACAATGATATGTTACTAGTGCCCCCCAGGGGTAGATGGTGAAATTACACTCATCACAACACAAGTGAATATACCTTCACAGTGAAAACTATGGGTGGCGGTGAAGAAGTATAAAATAAAAGTTAAATAACGCAAAAACGTCCCACTCAACCTTCTATAGAAAAGAGTCTTCTTTTTTTCTTAGAGATAGTTGTCGAACGGGATGAGGGAGCGGGAAACGTAATATATGCAAAAATCTGAGAGAAAAATATATAGTATAGTGCTGTTGATAAAGTTGCAGATACAGTGGTGTTAATCTCCACTCATTATAGTCACAAAAGTATGAGTAAATAAAGCGTGTGACACTCAGTACAGGCATACCCCGGTTTAAGGACACTCACTTTAAGTACACTCGCGAATAAGGACATATCGCCCAATAGGCAAACGTCAGCTCACGCATGCGCCTGTCAGCACGTCCTGAACAGCAATACTGACTCCCTACCTGTACCGAAGCTGTGCGCAAGCGGGGAGACTATAGAGCCTGTTACAAATGTGTTATTTACATCAGTTATGCACGTATATGACAATTGCAGTACAGTACATGCATCGACAAATGGAAAAAAGGTAGTGCTTCACTTTAAGTACATCTTCACTTTACATACATGCTGCACTACCTTTTTCCACTTATTGATGCATGTACTGTACTGCAATCGTCATATACGTGCATAACTGATGTAAATAACGCATTTGTAACAGGCTCTATAGTCTCCCCGCTTGCGCACAGCTTCGGTACAGGTAGGGAGCCGGTATTGCTGTTCAGGTCATGCTGACAGGCGCATGCGTGAGCTGCCGTTTGCCTATTGGGCGATATGTACTTACTCGCGAGTGTACTTAAAGTGAGTGTACTTAAAGCGGGGTATGCCTGTACTGTATTGTTGCTCTTTTTTTTAAAGAAGAATTTATAAGAAGATAAACAGTACACACATTATATACATATATATTTTTAAACAAAACACACAAATAGAAAAGGACGGGAGGGTGAATCCTCACAAGAACAGGCGGCGAAAAGAGGGCGAATACTTCCAATTCTTTTCCCTATGTACCCTCCCCTTATGCCCAGTCCCCTAGCTATAATCTAATCTTCCTATATCATTTTTAACCCCCTCAGCGCTGCCTCAGGCCTCAACCCCCTCCATCATGCCCCCCTTCCTGAGGGGTACTGGGGGCTTCTTTGTGGTCAGCATGTGCTTGTACAGCCAGAGACCCCCCTTATCTTTATTGGGTCTCTGATAAGGGCAAAAAAACACTTGATTGACAAACACGTCCCATTCAGAGACCCCCATGGAATTAAACTCTCCGAATATGTGTGATTGCTTCTTTAAACCCCAAAAATCAATATCCGGCGGGATTGCTTCTTTGCATGTCGCAGGAAACTTGGAATAAAGGTGGGTAAACACTGCCCCTCTGTGGTATAGTTGTGAATATTCATCTGATCTCAATAAGAGATATCTGGGCTGTGGGTTCAAAACACAAACGAGCATTTTTCAAAACATGTCAAGGTTTGTAAGGTGAGTTTGAGGTGCTGTGCCATGTACTATGTCCCCATGGTCTATAATTGGCATTAGCATCTGCTGTGCGATGCGCTTTCTGACCAGCAGGCTTAGGGAGGATTTGTTCCTATAAAGTACCCCTAGTTTGGCATAGGTTTTGGATAGCAGGATACCAATGTGCATCCCTAATGTTAAATGGGAGTCAAACCATATGCCCAGATATTTAAAACTAGTAACAGGGGCTAGGATAGTATTAGCGCTGGTTCTGATCTGTAGCTGCTTCATTGGAAGCTTTAGAAATGTAGCCTTGGTCCCAAATACCATTGTTACAGTCTTGTCAGTGTTTAAAAATAGTTTGTTTTGGGAAATCCAATTTTTAAGTCTCAAAAAGAAATACGTGTTCAAGGTCGGAGAGGCTAGGGCTGTGTGCGTGTTATATATGTTATAGGTAGCAGTTATATGAGTAGTTAGGGGAGGAGTTATAGGGAGCGGTCCCGGGAGTAGGTTGGGAGGAATTATAGGGAGGGGTTATATGAGCAGTTTGGGGAGGGGTTATATGAGCAGTTAGGGGAGGAGTTATAAGATCAGTTAGGGGAGGAGTTATAAGAGCAGTTAGGGGAGGAGTTATAAGAGCAGTTAGGGGAGGCGTTATAAGAGCAGTTAGGGGAGGAGTTATAAGATCAGTTAGGGGAGGGGTTATAAGAACAGTTAGGGGAGGTGTTAAAGAGCAGTTAGGGGAGGAGTTATAAGAGCAGTTAGGGGAGGAGTTATAAGAGCAGATAGGGGAGGTGTTTAAGAGCTGTACCATATTTGTGCATCAAAAACTGAAAGGGAGACATTTCGTAAATGAAATTCCATTCCGTGAATAAAAAACTGCAATAGTACTCGGAATTTGTAAATAAAAAAAGCAGCAGTACTCTGTATTTACCCCCTAAAGCCACACTTTGACTTCTGGTTAAAGCTATACTAAATAAATGGTCCTATCATTGTACAGTAATATAACAGAAAATACACAGTAGTAGTATTAATAAGCAGGGCCCTTTGTCGACTGGTTAAAGTGCCTTAGAGGGGTTTTACAATCTTTATCTGCAATCTGACTTTTGACTGTTTGTTAATCCTGAACTTTGTTGTAAAGGTAATCGTGAAGCCATCATTATTCAAATAGATAAACAGGAGTACTATAGCTGACAAGCAAACATTCAGCAGATGTGCAGAAAAAGATACAGCTTTTATATATTTCACAATGTTTGTCTGCGTGTCTCATTATATGCGCCCAAACTATAAGACATAGAACAACCAAACCTGGAAGGATTACTCAAAATAAGAACTGTCAAGGTTGGGATCCTGTCGAACACTCCAAAGGGGCCGCAGTCTAAGAGCTATTACAATTTCTCTAAGCAAGTCAGCCACTGGGGGCTGTACCTGGTAAACTATATATCTGGCATGTGACATCATACTGGTGACATCATGAAGAGAGTCAGGTAGCTATAAAGGTTACACAGAAAGCAGACGAAGAAAGAGAGAGGTTGGCAGGTGAGGAGAAAGTAAGAATGCTGGAGAAGGAGAGAGAGGCAGAAAGAATTAGGGACATCATAAGGTATTAAAGGAAAGTAATGGGAGGGAGGGGAGAGAGAAAGGGGGAAGAGAGAAAGGGGGTTGAAAGGAGGAGCGGAGGGATGAGGTTGGTTACTGTCAGCCAGTCTATTCATAATTTGACAGGTTAGAAATAAGTACATTTTTACTTTAACCCTTTGAGTGCCCCATGATGTAGTGGCTACGTCAGGAGTGGCCACCAATAGGTCAGGTGTTAAGGATATCCCTGCTTCAGCACAGGTGGCTCAAGAAGTGGCTCAGTCAATGACTGAGCCACCTGTGCTGAAACAGAAATATCCTTAAAACCTAACATATTGGTGGCCCTTGAGGACTGGGGTTGGCCAACCCTGGGCTATACCATGGGCTTTTTCAGCTTGAATACTAGGGGAGATCGCGTTCTGCGCTCCTGTGGAGGTCTCCTTCCTCTTCCGTTCCCGCCATCACGTGATCGGTCACATGATCGCGATGTGGCACTCAAAGGGTTAAAGGCTGGGACTGAATCTTTCTAATAAAGCAAACTACAACTCAGCAGTTATTTACAGTTTGTGACTTTGGGAATCAAAGAAATAAGATAATATTCACACAAATATGTTAAAAAAACATACAGTGCAAAAATAATAACATCTTTATTTGCATCATATAATACATGTCACTATTCCATGGACCTTTATCTGGGCAGTAACAGCCATGACCTTGGTTATTATTAAATATACCTTCCACAGACAGGTAAAATATTTAGTAATACAATTTTTTGCTATACACTGCAGCATGTTATTGTCATTCACCGCTTGCGTGTATGGAATGCTACCTTGGTATACTGATCTTACGGGCTTCTCCACACATGTATTTAAAGGTAATTAGCTTTACAATCATTTGATTCACATTCTTAAGAGAAGAGATCTTTGGTGGCACAAGAAACTCCATCTTTCCAGATAGGACAAGAGAAGAACGTCGGAACTCATAGACGGTTCTGGATCAGTCAACGGAGTAACCATTTCTAAGCTGCTCCTCACCATTGCTGTCTGATGTACGAACTGTGAAGCACCTGTTTCTTTGCACTATGAATTTGTGTCTGAGCTCAGTGCATCGCAAACCGTACACAACAGGGCTGCAGCACTGCGCAAAGGAGAAAATAATAAAATTAGCCAGGTTCATGACAATGTATTTCGCCTTCCCACCTATCCAAATGGTCACTAATGTCGGGAGTACGTGCAGGGCAATCTGCAGCCCGTGGATGGCGATGGTTCTTCTGGCCTGCTTGTTGGAACTGTTAAAGTGTCCGGTGCGCCTCCCTTCCCTGAATATAAGAATGTAGCTAGCTAATATAAGGAGCGCCAGCAGCATTATGAAAGCCATCCCGGCTATTCTGAAAATGATACTCGTTAAGGAGCTGGGGCAAGTAGGATCCAAGTGCAAAATAAACTGTGGAGACGTTTTTATGCTTTCGTATACCACTGACACTGCCGGGTTCAGTACTGCGATAATCCACATGCATGCTGTGACTTTGAGTTTCACAGAGTGCACAAACGCCAGGTACCTTAGCGGCCAGCAAACAGCGATGCATGTGTTCAACGCCATCAAGGTGAGGGTCAGCATGAGTCCCCTCCCAATGGCTATTTGCACCGCAAAAACAATCCAGCACACAAGGACAGGCGCGTTGACCTGGAAAGCCCTCATCCCGCTGAATATGGTTCCCAAGCCAAAGAATAAAGTCAGACACATGAGGTGGTGGCACAGGAGGAAGTAACGCACCTCTTTCTTCAGGACGGAATCTCTCCACACAGTCTGTATGATCAGTACAGTGAATACAGAGCAGACGATGAAGTCTACCAGATAAACACAAGCCTTGATGGACTCTATGAATTGTTGTGAGTTGGACTCATTGGTGGAAGAGTTCATGGTCTTCAGAGATGGTCTTCTCTAAGAAATAAAATGGAACAATGAGACATGTAGTGTGTGTCTTGAACGTGCCACGAGGCTTAGCATTATTTAGATTATCTGGGTGCTGGATCCAGTCTGCATTTAAGGCCCACTCAGCTCTGTTTAACAATTGTTGGTTAATGTTACTTTACATTGTGTGATCCGCCAACAGAACATAACTCCATCATTAAACACTCTGGGTTTGATTTAAGCTTGTCAAAGTCAGCTCTGGCCAGTACTGTTTAACATTGGGATGGGAGAAGAAGCACATGAACAGGCACGTGCAAGCTCCAATAAAAAGGAACCTCCTGATATAATACAAGCCTACAGTCATGAGAACAGCACATGTTCCATCTCTAGATAGCAGCTTAATGTTAACAAGTGAGGTTAATGTTGGAATGAGTTCTGCTCCCTTATTAAAGAAAGACCATCTGTATCTCATCCGGAAAGGTATCCCAGCAGCCTGATTTATCACTCATCAAGATCCTGGCGCACACCTGATTTAACTGTTGAGTAAAGTGACTCAGCATTCAATCTCTTCGCGAGAGAAAGGAGAGCTAGTGGAAATGAATCATAGAGATCATTCCATTTCATGTATTGGTGAAGCCAAGCGGAATAAAAGCTCTGTCTTCTGCTGCATGATGGAAAACCTACAAAAAAATAAAACAGAACAGGGTCGGGATTAGACAACAGAGGGATTCCAAGTGCATACATTTCTAAAAGTCTGAGTTTCTATGGACAGTACAAAGGCAATTTTAGTATTAAATTGAGAGTAAAAGATGCATTTTTATCCTGTCTGTTATTGTTCCTGCAGAGACCTGCGCTCTATTAACCTACCAGCTTTTGATTCCACTTTACGCTCCTCCCTCTCCTCTCTCAACTCTACTCCAGACCCTGACAAGGTGGTCAGGAACTACAACTTTGCCCTGTCCTCCTCTCTTGATCTACATGCCCCGCTTTGTCTCTGCCGTTCTCGCCCTTCTAACCCCAGATCCCAACTAAATTCCCACATGCATATGCTGCGTTCCTGCACTCGTTCCTCTGAACGCCTCTGGAGGAAACGTCACACTATCGCAGACTTCCTTCACTACAAATTTATGCTATCCTGTTTCAACTCTGCCAACTCTCAAGCTAAACAAACCTACTTTTCTTCACTAATCAACACGCACAAGTCTAATCCACGCTGACTCTTCTCTGTCTTTGACTCCCTACTCAGACCACCCTTGGCTGCCTGTTCTTCTTCCTCCATCTCACCTCAGGACTTTGCCAACTATTTCAAGGAAAAGGTGGAATCCATACGTCAGGACCTCCCCTCTGTATCCCCATTCCATCCTACACCTCTTTCTAACTCTCCTCCTGCCTTCCTTGACTCTTTCCGGTACCACAGAGTAGGATGTGTCGTTGCTGATCTCCTCTTCTCCTATCACCTGCCCTTTTGACCGCATTCCCTCATGTCTCCTAAAACCTCTTGCTCCTACTGTAATCCCTATGCTCACAAACATTTTTAACTCATCCCTCTACTCTGGTACCTTTCCCTCTTCCTTCAAACATGCAACTGTTATACCATTACTCAAAAACAGCAAGCTTGACCGTACCTGTCTTTCTAACTATTGGCCTGTCTCCCTCCTGCCTTTTGCCTCTAAACTCCTTGAACGTCTTGTGTTCTCTCGCTTGCTCTATTTTCTCAACACCTATTCTCTCCTAGACCCTCTACAATCTGGCTTCTGCACTGCTCACTCCACTGAAACAGCCCTCAGTAAAATAACTAATGACCTCCATGCTGCCGAAGACAAAGGTCATTACACCCTGTTCATATTACTTGACCTTTCTGCAGCATTTGATACTGTGGACCACCCTCTTCTCCTTCACATTCTCCATACTCTTGGCATTTGTAACAAAGCTCTATCCTGGATTTCCTCTTACCTCTCCCATTGTACATTCAGTGTCCCTTTTGCTAACACCTCCTCCTCTATCGATCTCTCTATGGGTGTTCCCCAGGGCTCTGTCCTGGGACCTCTTCTCGTATCTCTTTACACACTCTCTCTAGGTGACCTAATCACTTCTCTTGGGTTCAAATATCACCTCCATGCTGATGACACAAATTTACTTTTCTAGCCCTGACCTTACACTTGCTATACAGACCAAAGTTTCTGAATGTCTCTCTGCGATATCATCCTGGATGGCCCTCCGCCGACATAAACTTAACATGGCAAAAACAGAGCTCCTCATACTTTCTCCCAAACCTGGCCCTACTACCTTCTTCCACATTACTTTTGGAAGTACTATCATTCACCCAGTAGCCCAAGCGCGCTGCCTAGGGGTCACACTCGACTCCTCTCACACATTCTCCTCTCACATTCAAAAAGTAGACTTTTTTTCCTCTGCAATATTATCAAGATACGTCCTTTCCTCTGTTGCTCGACTGCAAAAACTCTGACTCAGGCCCTCATTCTCTCACGTCTCGACTACTGTAACCTCCTGCTGTCCGGCCTTCCTGCCTCTCACCTTTCTCCCCTACAAACTATCCTAAATGCTGCTGCCAGAATCACTGTACTATTTCCGAAATCTGTCTCAGCGTCTCCCCTGCTGAAATCCCTCTGAACAAGAGAACAAACAAAATATAGGTGGTTGAGCGCTCAGAAACTATACCCTTAAGTGGTAAGTGTAAAAGCACAGTGATTGGACAAAACTGTACCCAAAGGAGGATTTAGGATCAAAGCGCGTGTATCCCCTAAATATTTGTGAGGGTCTATTTGCACGTTCCAGTCATTCACAAACTTTGCACCGCAGCAGCGTCTGTGTTCTTGTTACTGTCAGCTAGTCGCCGCGTATAGCCCAGGTGATTTCCCAAAAACGTCAAACTGGATACGAGTGGAGGTTACGTCACATCCGGTTTCCAGTGAAGGGAGAGAGGAGTACGCCAGCCGTAATACCAGTTTTTCTCCTGGCAACGAGCGCGACCCCCTCGGTGTCCGGTGCACGGAGTGGCGCTTTAGCAGGGAGACGGCGTAGCAGTATGCTTCAACACCAGCTTCCCCTTGAGTTTCCCAGGAGACGGACGAGGGACTGCACAACCCCCTGAATTGGGCTTCTACTTTATAACAGGCAATTTGTCCTGTTCTTTGTTCTATATATTTATGTGATATTTGATTTTATCTTTTTTTTCTCTTCATAAAGTATTCATTTGCATCACTTGCGTTCTTTTTTGTTTTGTTTGAAATCCCTCTCCTGGCTTCCTATCAAATCCTGTATCACACAGTCAATTCTCCACTTCCCTTTTAAAACTTTACACTCTTCTGCCCCTCCATACATCTCAGCCCTAATGTCTCGTTATACACCATCCCGACTCTGTCCGTACATGTCTGGTATTACCTTTAATACTATAACGGACGCAGGGCCACAATACCGGGCTTTCCGGTTCAAAACCCGACACGTGGCAACCCTATCCGGGCCCGGTGAGTAAAGGGATCCGGGCCCCTGCCGGCAAACCTGGCACGTGGCCTGATCTGCAGAGAGGGCCTTCTGAAAGGGGGTGCAGAGAGGGCCTGCTGGAAGGTGTTTGTGGAGGTGCCTGCCCAAGCAGCATGCTGTAGGGTGGTGGAAGGGTGGCTCCCCTGACAGGCACCTCCGTCGGCACCTTCCAGCTCTGCACCTTCCAGCTCTGCTGCCCCCTCTATAGGATTCATATCAGGCCACCTCAATCCTCCAAGGCAGCAGGTAGGCAGTGGGCGCACTCAGATCCTCTCTGATCCTGTTTACCCTTCTCTTTCCCCTTTCCCCTCTCTCCCTGTTCCTCCCTCTCATCTATCTCTCATTCCCCCTCTTTCTCTCCCCCTCCCCCCTCTTTCTCTCTCCCCCTCACCGTCCTCCTCTCTCTCCCGTCCCCTCCTCCTTCCCCCTCCTCTCTCCCTTCATCTTCTCCCCCTCCCCCTCTCTTCCCTTATATACACAGCTTTTCAGAACAGCCTGGATTAAAGTGCATAGCCAGTAAAACCTACTCACAGATAGCATTTTCAACCTTATAAACAATATTAAAAAAACTCTGCTGTTAAGCCATCTGGCCCTGTGGTTGTATTATTTTTTAACTCATGTATTACTTCCCTGACCTCACTTCTAATACTTGAAGATAGGATGATGTCAAATTCTGAACAGGAGAGACGTCATATTGTCTCTATATACATATATATCTGCTTGGTATACATGAAGTTAACAAAAATTGGTAGATGTAGGAAAAACTCTCAGATGTGCAGTATTACAGTTCAAGGCTAAATAGATAAGAACGGAGTCTAAGTTAGACATACATCCCAGGTTGGAAGATAGGCAGGAATTTAGGGAGGTAGAAAGATAGACAAGGCCAAGAACGGATCATACTCGTTAAAATACAATGAGGATATGGTGAATAGTAGATAGTAGATAGTGCCTGGAGCGGTGCCCTTTCCAGACCCTCCCTCACCCTACCTTTCCTCCCCCCACCCTTTTTTTTTAAATTATTATTTTATTATTCTTATTATTACTATTATTATTGTTGCTCCCGGCTGAGTAGGGCCCGAAAAGCTGGGAATTTTCTCAAATGAGATAATTCACCGTTGAGATTACTCTTCAGATAACATGTATGGTGTATTGTAAATTGTATCTAATGTCTGAAATCTGCAATAAAATCTAAGTTACAAAAAAAATACAATGAGGATGGATAACAGAATCAGATAATATGCTACCAGTGAAAAATATTATGTTGAAATTGGGAAAAACAAGTACATATATGAACTTGTCCGGATGTCCGGAAACTGGGTATAAATGTGTGATCCTGTGTGTATTGAACTTAGAATTACTTGGAACTTACACTGACTAGTTCTCCATTCATAACTTGTTGCAATACCTGCTATGATGCCTGTAAACAATGATGCCGTAATGCTATGATACTGTACTCTATATTTGTCTCTGAATAAATAATGGAATAAAGAATTCGCTCCGTGCAGGAACGTAGCTATATCCCGGGCAGCCCGGGGGCCCGTCCTCTTGGGGGGCCCGCTCAGGGTCGCCGACGGGGGAGAGCCGAGACATTTGGCCTAGCCATCTAGCTGACGACCACAGAAGTCAGGGCTCCCTTCCGGGCCCCTTAACAGCAACTTGCCGGCTGGATCGGGAGCTGTGAGTGGTGAGAGGAGGGGTGTTGGGGGTTGCAGAGAGCAGGCAGCAGAGGCTGGGAGCGGAGCTAATGCACAGAGCTGCAGAGGCCTGACCGCCCCTGTGCTCCGTGAGGTCAGGGGGAGGAGTTACTATGTGCAGCTGTGAGAAGGTATGCTGTGTATTTGTGTGTTAGTTTGCTGTGTGTGTTTGTGTGTCAGTTGGTTGTTTGTGTGTCAGTTTGTTGTGCATGTGTGTGTGTCAATTTGCTGTGTGTGTCAATTTGCTGTGTGTGTTTCAGTGTCAATGTGCTTCAGTGTGTCAGTATGCTGTGTGTGTTTGTGTGTAACATTTTCAGTTACCGTTTGCTCTGTCAGTGTGCTATTTGTGCCTCAGTTTCTGTCAGTGTGCTGTGTGTGATTCAGTGTCTGTCAGTGTGCTGTGTGTACCTCAGTGCAAGCTATTGAGGTAACACGTGATACAGTGAGTCCTCGCTTTTCTGACACAATGCGTCCCGCAAACCCACGTCAGATGCGGGACAGTCGGAAAGCGGCACCCATGGTAACCGGCGACGGTTTCCGTCGGATGCGCGAAAACCGCTGCGGATAATGAGTTTTTGGACTGCATCCGACGGAAAGCGAAACGTCGGAAAACGAGGACTACCTGTAATCTTTATATTAGAGCATTTTAAAAATAGTTTGACATTCTTTACACAGTTGTTTATAGTTAACTGTATTAAAAGAAGAAGTTACTGTGCAGTACTGTACACCAGAGTTTTTAAACCACTTGTGTGTGTGTGTGTGTGTGGGGGGGGGGGGGTTATTGTAGTGTGCGTTTACGTGGTTATTCTAATTTGTGTATTGTGAGGGGGGGATACTTTCTTGTAGAGGGGGAATTGTATGTGTGGTGTGGGGAAATTGTATGTGTGTGGCCAGGGGGTGGAGTGAAGGTTGGAGGGAGCTGGATTAAGTGTGGAAGGGGGGTGGAGGGCAGAGAGTGTGAGAGGAAAAACGGGGTAGCGAGGGAGGGGGTGTGACGGGGGAGAGAAATACATGAGGCGAGAGGGGTGAATAGAGCAGAATGAGGACGTGTAAAAGTAGGTGGGGGGGGGGCTCACAGGGTCGCCAACCCGCTGGGGGCGGGGGGCGATGGAAACACCTTGTATCTACGGAATATGTTCACTCATAATGGGGCCCTGAGAAAAATTTGCCCGGGGGCCCACGCATGTCTAGCTACACCACTGGCTCCGTGGACTTATTGACTAAAGTAACACACCTTATCTTCAAGATACAGAAGGACCTATCTTCAATACTTCCATAGTGTTTTTGTTTCTTCCACCTTTGTTAATACCTTTGGAAATAATCAATTGATTAACATTACTATTTGTTTCCTTTCTATCTCCCCAAGGCCAACACCACTGCTGCAGCCTGCAGCCTCTCCTACTTCCATCTCCACCATCACCAACCCTTCGGTCTAAGGCCATCTTAGCTCCCCTGCAGGAGCTTACCTGCAGCCCATCTTGGAGGAGTTATATGGAGCAATAGGAGGAGTTATTGGGCAGGGTTATAAGGGGTTATATGGAGCAATAGGTGAAGTTATAGGGAGAGGTTATATGGGGCAATAGTAGGAGTTATAGCGAGCGCTTATATGTAGCAATAAGAGTTATGGGGAGCCGTTATATGGAGCAGTAGAAGTGGTTACTGTAAGCAAAGCATTAATATAACTATGAAATGTTAATAGTTACACGTTTATATGCTTTTAACATGTGATATCTGCAAATAGAATGTTTCAGTGTATGAAAGCCATGTTATCACCATCTTATTATTACAAAAAATGGGATGTCTTACATGGTGCAAAGGTTAACAAAAACTCTGGGATAAAAGGTATACTCATGCCCCCTTCCATCTGTACGATGGAGCAAACTGTTTGTTCAGGTGAACGGAGCATATTGTGGACGTATTGTAGATAACAGGATTGGCAAACATACTGTACAAATCAAACTTGCAGGTATGCCCGTGGTGCAGCTAGTATTACTCAGCCGTATAGATTCCAATCAATTCCAAATACAAGATCAAAAGGCGAAAAGCAGAAGGTTATTTATGACTCGCGGACACTACGAAGCCTACATTAAAAAATAATGTCGTCCTTCAGAATTTATTATAGGCTTTGTAGGTTGTGTGTTCACTGTTTTGCACCCAGCAGGATTAGTAAGGCCATGTGTACAGGGTTTATTTGGCAGCAACATATTTCATCATGCAATTGACAGTTTAGGCTCTGCGTATCAAGGCAAATTTGGAGCAAAACCGGAGCATTTTTACCCTGCCGCTACTGTACTGTATGTATCATAGTTTTTAGCTCCAATTTGGTCTCGTCTGCATCAGCTTGCACCTTGGGGAGAGTCAGTAGGAGGAGTTGTGGGAGGAGTTACATGGTGCGCAGATTATAATGAGATGTATCATGTTTGCGTCTCTGCACCAGCTTGCACCTTGGGGAGAGTCAGTAGGAGGAGTTGTGGGAGGAGTTACGTGGTGCGCAGATTATAATGAGATGTATCATGTTCTGCGTCTCTGCACCAGCTTGCACCTTGGGGAGAGGCAGTAGGAGGAGTTGTGGGAGGAGTTACGTGGTGCGCAGATTATAATGAGATGTATCATGTTCTGTGTCTCTGCACCAGCTTGCACCTTGGGGAGAGTCAATAGGAGGAGTTGTGGGAGGAGTTACGTGGTGCGCAGATTATAATGAGATGTATCCCATTCTGCGTCTCTGCACCAGCTTGCACCTTGGGGAGAGTCAGTGGGAGGAGTTGTGGGAGGATTTACATGGTGAGCAGATTATAATGAGATGTATCACGCTCTGCGTCTCTGCACCAGCTTGCACCTTGGGGAGAGTCAGTGGGAGGAGTTACATGGGGCACAGATTATGAGATGTGTCACATTCTGCGTCTCCGCGCCGTTCTTACAGTATATATGCTGTAGCTCTGCTGCAAAAACCAGAGCAGTACGTCTAAACATACCTTTCTCTACATTAATACATAGACTCCTTAGAGAGATAGTTTTATTTTGCGTCTCTAGGGGCCAAAATATCTATTATTTTCAAAAAAAAATTGCCCTGTGTGTGTTAGTTTAATATCCTGAATCCATTCCAAATTGTTAAAGATAATCACCCAATGCACATTTTATATTGGGTATTATTTAATAATATTTCTGTATGGGTCATTTTTTACACTGTCAAAAATCATCACCAAGCCCGAGTTGGAATTAACACTTGTGAGTACCGATCAGAAGTAAAGCAATTAATTAATACGTTTCTTATAGAAAATAATTAACTTTTTAGGATCTTCAAACTCCCTTCATTTTGCTTTTCCAAGATATTCTACATGTCTGAAGGAAACGATGTGAGGGGGTGCCGAGGGCTCAAGTATAACCTGTGCTTCTCATGTCTGCATCGGGTCAAAGTGCTTTTAACAGGCTAGTGTTACTGTGGGTATATTCAAGAGAGAACATTTCAGTTAAAGGGACAGAGCTCTTTGGTCACATGGATTGAAAGGTGGATGTTCTATTTATGCTTCAAGAGCAGAAAGGGAGAGAGTATTTTATGCGTGTGAGTGTAAAGTTATAGATCTAGATATGGTGGTATTCTGCTCTACTTTGTACTATTTAAGTAATAATCCCCTCAGAACAGGGCATTACTGGCCAATAATGCTCTGGCTGGAAGGGTTGAAGGACTGAGGCGAAGCCGAGGGACTTTAACCCAGCCAGGGCATTATTGGCCAGTAATGCCCTTTTCTGAGGGGATTATTACCATTATAGGCTAAATGTCGTTTTTTTTTTTTGCTAAATGTAGGCTTTTTCATAAATAATAGACACTTTTGTATAGTTATATAGATTTTTTTAATTAAAATAAAATGGTAAATACATTAAAGCACCTCTATATACGCTTACACTGCAGCTATCTATATCCACACACTGCCGCCCCCTATGTGTATATACACACACACACACACACTGCAGCTACACACACAAACTGCAGCTACATACATATATATATGCAAATATAGCTGTATGCTCATCTGCATGTCTTAGGCAGGTCTGCAACCCCGCCTTTCCCCATTATCACCCAGCATACAGCACTTCCACTGCAGCAAGGGATTCTGGGAAATGACATGCAAATGAGCACACAGTGTCACTTTTTGCCTCAATAACCATTTTTAACATGGTTCCCTATAGGCTTAAGCTTGCTGCATGGTCACAGCTTTGAGCACAGCCAGGGTTAAGGTGCATACCCAGAAAACCACCCACAGACAGCTGTTTCGACCTTGATGGGTCTCATCAGTGTGGGGTTGATTTTACTGGGAATGCAAGAGAGGCTATGGGATAGGCTAAACCATAATACTGAGTTAAGTTATGGTGAGTAAAAAAAGTGACAAAAACCCTCCACAGGAAAGCAAATATGCAAATATAGCTGTATGCTCATCTGCATGTCTTAGGCAGGTCTGCAACCCCGCCTTTCCCCATTATCACCCAGCATACAGCACTTCCACTGCAGCAAGGGATTCTGGGAAATGACATGCAAATGAGCACACAGTGTCACTTTTATATATATATATATACAGTGTTCGACAAACCTATACATTTGCACGCCCCGGGCGAGTGGACTTAACATCGTGGCGAGCTCCTATTGGCCCAAGTAGCACACGTGTGGTACTAGGTGGCGAGTAGATTTTTTTGTTCGGCGAGTAGATTTTTTGGTGATTTGTCGACCACTGTGTATATATATATATATATTTATACACACACACACTAGACAGAAACAAACTGCAGACAACCACTTACTTACTTTGCAGCTACACAAACACACACTCTCTCTCTCCCTCCCCAATTTAACTAAATCTATCTGCTCTGTTTATGGAGGGAGGGGGAGGAGTCACTGCATGCTACTGCTATCTGGCCAATCCCCTGCCCGAGCTGTTCGTGCCTCCTCACCAATCCCCTGCCCTACCTCAGAGCTGTTCTGAAAGCTGATTGGCTGGAAATAAACACATTGGAAATAAACACATTGCAAGCTGCAAAAAAATCCGGGCATTACTGAATGAATAATGCCTGGAATTTTAACCAATCAGAGAGCAGGGATTTCAATAATGCCCGTAATTTTACAGCTTTAGTCTATAATAATCTGTAATCATTGCAAAGTACTGCAAAGTACCACTATATAAACATATAGCCAGACAGTTACCACTATATATGGGTTCCAGATATCAGTATTCTCATAGAGAAGAGAGTATCATCCACTGGATAGAAGTCTCATTCATTGGAAAGCCAGTCTCATTTATTGGTAAGACAGTCAGTCATTGAGAAGAGAGTTTCATTCATAACTAAAGCTGTCTCCTTCATTGAGAAAGCAGTCTTACTCAATGGATTGGGAGGAAAGGCTCACTATTTGGAGAGGCAGTCTCACTCATTGAGAAGAGTCCCACTCATTGGGAAGATGCTCACTCACCTGAATGGCAGTATTACTCATTGGAAAGGCAGTATCACATATTGGAAGGCTGTCTGATTAATTGGAAAGGCAGTCTCACTGATTGGAAGGCTGCCTGATTCATTGGAAAAGTGGTCTCACTCATTGGAAGGCTGTCTGATTAATTGGAAAGACAGTCTCACTTATTGGAAGGCAGTCTCATTAATTGGAAAGGCAGTCTCGCTCATTTGAAGGCAGCTTCAATATATGGAAAGGCAATCACACTTATTGGAAGCCAGTCTAAGCAAGGCTCACTTATTCAGAATAGTGTCACTTATTAGGAAGCAGTCTAATTAATTGCCTCGACCATCTTGTGTATGACATTAAATAACACCCACAAGAAAACAGTCTCAATTGAGTCTCACAGTTAAAAGTATTAATTATTTTGGCAATAGTAGGACATGCACAATTACATACAGGCCACCACAGGTATTGTAGGTGCATTAGCTGCAGTTGAAGCTGCGGTTTAAAAAACAAAAAAACAAAACAAAACAAAAAGTTTTTTATTTTTTCCATTCAATATGTGCATCAATACAATCTGCACACTGACAAGTGATTAGCTAAGTTGCAGATCGATCCATTCTCCTGTAATCGATCGCTTTGCTCTGGGCTATTTAATTCAGTTATTGCTGGACTACATTACCCACAATGCAAAGTTCTGTGAGGATGACCATGTGACTAGGCAGTTACTAGATACAATTGGTGCACTGCTAGAGAGAGTGCAGGGCTAAAGAACCAGAGCCTATCAGAAGGGGAAGGGGGTGTGACTTTGTAAATAATTTCTATAGAAACAAAAATGCTTCCTACATTAGAAACATTAAAAATGTCTTACATTTTTTTTTTGTTCACATAGTACAGCTCAACCCCCTTATTACGCTGTGCTTGGGGTCCAAAGAATCACATCGCGCTATAAGCGGATCGCGTTAGAAATAATATACAATTGTATGTATTGTACAATAAAGTATTTAAGATACCAATAATCGTGTTGTAAAGTATTCATACATACGGAAATTGGGAGCCATGCTTGCATCTCGTTATAAGCAGATTCACGTTGTAACGGATCGCGTTATAACGGGGTTGAGCTGTACAAATCTGATTTATTTAAAAAAAACACATGTAGGATATTGCTTGAACTGCAGCTTTAATCTCTTCATATTCTGCTTGTCCTTCATTGAGATTATAAGGGAGTTTTACTGGGAGTTTTCAGCATGATGCAAGACCTGGTTGTGTTTGTTATAAAGTAGCCTGTGAATCATACTATGATAATCTGCGTACTAGGCATATCTCCAATAACAATAACTTTTCTATTACTGCAGAGAACATGCACTCATCACGCCCATTTTAAAGAAACCCTTTCTTGACCCAACCTCCCTGTAACGTTGCTGACTGCAAAACAGGATACGGACCCGCAGGGCAGAGGTAGGGAGTAATACACCGACGTTGGCCTGGGATTAGAGGCCTGGGATGCAGGGGTAATCAGGTACATTCTGGGGTCGAGGCAGGCAAGGGTAGTCAGGTCCGGTTCCAAGGTCGAGGCAGGCGGCAGGCTAGTGGTGGTCAGATTAAGTTCCAAGGTCAAGACAGGCAGCAGGCAAAACAAAGGCAGGGGAGCGATCAAACAGGACAAGGTATCCAGTACTTTGCACAGGCAAAGACTAGTAGCGACTGCCTGCTATTTAAGGCCAGAGGCAGCTGCTGGCAATGAGAGCCAAAGAGAGGCTGATTTCTGGTCAGGGGAGTAAGGGCAGAATTTGCCAGGAAGCAGAATGGCTGTGGTAGCTTCGGACCAGATGATGTTACTTCCTGGATGTTCAGACAGATCCCTCTCTAACTACCGCCCTATCTCTCTTCTCCCCTTTGCCTCCAAGCTACTTGAGCGGCTTGTATACAATAGCTTGACTAACTTTCTCTCTTCCAACTCCCTACTTGATTCTTTGCAATCTGGTTTCAGTCCTCTATACTCCACAGAGCAGCACTAACAAAAGTGGCCAACTACCTACTCACAGCTAAGTCTAAGAGTCCCTTCTCCGTACTAATTCTCCTGGATCTCTCTGCTGCCTTCGACACTCTTGATCACCCCCTTCTTCTGCACACTCTCCACTCGATTGGCCTACATGATGCAGCCCTCTTCTGGTTCACGTCCTACCTTTTCAACCGCCCTTTCAGTGTTTCCTTCTCTGGTGTCTCCTCCTCTTCACTCTCTCTTTCTGTTGGGGTCCCACAAGGCTCTATCCTTGGCCCTCTGATATTTTTACTCTATACCTCTTCTCTTGGTGAACTAATACAATCTTTTGGCTTTTAGTATCATCTCTATGCCGATGATCCCCACATTTACAACTACTCCCCTGACCTCTCCCCCTCTCTCTTCTCCCATGTCACCAACTTTCTCTCCGCAATCTCCTTCTAGACGTCCCACCATTATCTGAAGTTTAACACGTCCAAAACAGAACTAATACTGTTTTCCCCTACCACTGCTACCCCTACACCCAAACTCTCCCTCGCTGTCAATATTACCACAATCTCATCAACACCCCAAGGTCGTTGCCTGGTGGTCATCTTTGACTCTGCCCTCTCCATCATTCCTCATATTCACTCCCTCACTAACTCCTGCCATCTCCACCTCTGAAATCTCACGAGCACATGCCCTTTTCTCAGTGATGATGCAACTAAAATCCTAATTTGATCACTCATCTTGTCCCACCTTGACTACTGCAACCTTCTCCTTTGCATTCCCCTCGTCCATCTGTCCCAACTCCAATCCATCCAAAATGCTGCTGCCAAACGCATCTACCTCACTGCCTCTGCCCTGTGTCTTCTGTCACTGTCCCTCTCTTCCCTGTATCTTCTGTCACTGCCTGTCTCTGTGCTGCCTTCTCTGACTGTGTCTGTCCTGTGTTTTCTGTCACTGACTGTCTCTGTCCTGCGTCTTCTTTCACTGTCTCTCTCTGCCTGTGTCTTCTTTCACTGAGTGTCTCTGTCATGTGTCTTCTTTCACTGACTGTCTCTGTCCTGTGTCTTCTGTCACTGTCTGTCTCTGCCCTGTGCCTTCTGTCACTGACTGTCTCTGTCCTGCGTCTTCTGACACTGTCTCTCTCTGCCTGTGTCTTCTTTCACTGACTGTCTCTGTCCTGTGTCTTCTGTCACTGTCTGTCTCTCTCCTGTGTCTTCTGTTGCTGAATGTGTCTGTCATGTCTTCTGTCACTGTCTGTCCTATGTCTTCTGTCACTGTCTGTCTCTGTCCTGTGTCTTCTGTCACTGTCTGTCTCTCTTGTCTGTCTCTGTCCTGCGTCTTCTTTTACTGTCTCTCTCTGCCTGTGTCTTCTGTCACTGACTGTCTCCATCCTGTCTTCTGTTTCTGAATGTCTCTGCCCTGTGTCTTCTGTCACTGACTGTCTCTACCCTGTGTCTTCTGTCACTCACTTTCTCTGTATTGTGTCTTCTGTCACTGAGTGTATCTGTCCTGTGTCTTCTGTCACTGTCTCTGTCCTGTGTCTTCTATCACTGTCTGTCTCTGTCCTTTGTCTTCTGTCACTGTCTGTCTCTGTCCTGGGTCTTCTGTCACTGTCTGTCTCTGTCCTGTGTCTTCTGTCTCTGTCTGTCTCTGTCCTGTGTCTTCTGTCACTGTCCTGTTATAGGGGTGCCTCAGCAACTGAGCACTGCTATTAGGGGTGACTCAAGAGTAATGAGGTTGGGAATCACTGCTGCTCAAGACTGTAAGCTCTCATGAGCAGCGCCCCCATTACCGTCTGCATCTGTTTGCATCTGTTTGCGCCTGTTTGTCATTATTTGGTATGTAATTCTATTTATGTAATATACATAACTCTGTACCCCATTGTACCGCGCTGCTGAATATGTTTTGCGCTTTACAAATAAATGATAATAATAGAACTAAACCAAGTCTGAAAAGGGCTGACCTTGCTCATCTGCAGCCAAACAATCATGTTAAATGTACTTTCAAATATGTCTCCCTTTATGAATTTAGGTACAGACCAGTAAACCTCACTATTGCACCCCCATAAATAGTAAAACCATGATTTATCAGATAAACACCTGAAGTGGACACTGAATTTGTACTTATTTCACAGTTTCCAGAAGGACATAGCCCGCTGTCTTGTAATATTAATCCTTAAACCAGAACTATATGGATGCAGCTAATTTTTATGTTGCTTTATAGAGACATCAAATTCAAGGCTCTGTGGCCCTTACCTATAGTATTTTCAATTTCCGTCTTTCAATTGCTCTTTTGTGGAGGGCAGCTTTGTACACACACAAGGTACACAACGCTACAATTCATAGATTGGACCCTCTATGAACACACCCAACTCCACCGTGTTTATTGCAAATACAAATACAACGCAAACTTTGCGACCAACACTCTCCTGCTTTTAAAAACATCTTCCACAAGTGTTAATAAGAATGTGTATGTTATAGAAGCAAGTTATTCCTACCAGAAAAAAAAGGGCTTGGCTATCTTACATGTTCAGAATGTTTCAGTTGTTGGCAATTATTTAATAAGCGTCCTACTATTTAACAAAAATAAAACAACTGGACATAAAATCCACGGTTTGAGTTTGACAGCCCCCCCTCCCCACACTAATTCTGTATTAAGTGATCTTATAAAGTGATAGAGGAGTAACAATGGTTAAGTAGGATACCATCTTGCATCTAAAACACTGCGGTTCCAGGGACAGTAACAGGCGCAGCTGCCTGCAGGGGGTTCGTTAGCTCGAATGGGACCCCCCCTCTGAGATATTTCCCAATGCCGCCATCAAGGTTCCGCTGCTGCGCACCATTAGCGCGGCTACACGCGCGCTCCGAAGCGGCAGGTCGGCACGTTTTCGAACGCAAAACACTATCGACGACGATGGGGGTTTTGCGCCACAAACGTCCCAAATTGCCACTTCGGAGTATATAGAAATATATACATTGCGTGGCAATGTTAGCTTCAGAAACCCCTTTTTTGTATTAATTAAACGTATTTTTGCTGCTGCAAGATACGGAGGTGCACATCTTTGCAGCATTGTATGTTAATTTGTAGGCAGTTATGTCACTTTAACAAAAATTGCAGGTATTCTAAATCTTACCTTTTCCCCCCGTTTTGCTACCAGCGAAAAATTGTGACCATTTCAGTTCCTCTTCCTGCCAACCCAGCGATACAAACACAGACTACTTAATGAATACATATCTGTGTTTGATTTGCACTTGTTTTCCCATAGATAGTGTTTAATTTGACTGGTCTGTGGGTTCTTGCTTTTTTTTCATCACTAAACCCTTAGCCAATAGCAGCCTGGGGATATTATACGGTATAGGCTAAACAGAACAGGATCCTGTGGTAATTGCAACCTGGGAAACGGAAAACCCTTTCTAAACATGCCCCATGTGATGAGAAATCCACTTCTGCAATAAGCAAACTCAGTTTTTTTTTTTAATTTTTATCAGAGTCCACCATTAGTAAAACTAGTGCGAGCAAAACCAGCAATTATTAATTGCACTTCTGGTTTCAGCATAAATGTATTTTTTGATAAATGTAATGACATTTGTTTGCCCCAACTTTGCAGCCGGGAGACATTGATGAAGTGGGGTTGGTGGGTGGGGCATATTTTTCCAAGTCTCGTGGCTACAAAATAGGGTTGCCAGGTGTCCGGCGTTGAACTGGACTGTCCTGTATTTGGATACTCTGTCCAGTAAAAAATGAGAGGTACTGTAATACTGGACTTGTGAACTGACGCACCTTTCACAATTGAGTCCAGTATTTTTGGAGAAGCCACCTGGCAAACCCTACTACAAAACTGGAACATAACACGGCCTATGTATTAAGTGCCGCAAATGTTTTTTTGGCACAAAATTGTCACATCACGCACCTTTTCTATTGCTCTTATTCGCGTCTGTGTACTAAGCTCATATTTTTTAATGGCCGGTGCTGGGTGCACAGATGTTAATGGGATGCAGTAAAAAATATTTCTGTGCGCCAGAAAAATGGAGAAACTGCGTCAAAATCGTCCACCAAGTTCAACTCAGCGTAAACCCTAAAAAGTCTGTTAATAGTGTTAGCGCGGAATTAAGTTGCTATGTACCACCCCAAAAAATGATTTGACGTAATTCGGATGTTTCAATATGTAGGTTAAAAAATATATTATTTTCACCGTATGACCATCATAATTAATATTACACTAATCATTTATATTTACCCACACTAGTTATAAATAAAAATAAAACACATCATTCTGTTTTACTTGAAATTGTATCTATCGGGTATTTTTAACGTTATCAAAAATTATTTCAAACAGCTAATTTTTTTAAGGTTTGTGTTCCTTTTTAGCACAGATGTCAAATTAATTGTTAATTCACAGTTCCCTTTAAGCTCTCAGAATCCACTGTGGCCTCATTTCCTCTTACTCGGAACTGTATATTGTGCAAGTTTCAAACTTCAGGGTTACATACATAAAAGAACCATAGTAGGCCCTGTTCTTGCAGCAATGTGGGACCTCTCAAGTTAAAAAGGTGAGGAGGAGTGAGCTCTGGGGGGAGCTGCCACCTACCTCCACACAACTGTTACCAGTCAGAAATTGATTAACACACATTCCCAGCTAGCTCAAACTCCTACTCCCACCACATCATGAATATATATTTATGTCAAAAAAGAGTGCTCTGAGCGTGGCAAATGTATACAACAAAAGACGGGTGCCCAATGCTACATCCAATTGACAAAACATATACGTATGGTCAGTGGTTGACAAATCACCAAAAAATCTACTCGCCACACAAAAAAATCTACTCGCCACCTAGTACCAAACGTGTGCTGCTTGGGCCAATATTTACTCGCCCGGGGGTTAAATCCACTCGCCCGGGGCGAGCAAATGTATAGGTTTGTCGAACACTGCGTATGGTAATACGTATAAAGTTTAAATACTTCAATAATAATAATCATTACTCGGTTATTTCGTTAAACCCTTTGGCCAAAGCGACGTAAGCCTGCATACCAAACGTCAAGGTATAACCAAAAATGCAGCTCCTAGCACTATACTGTAAACCTTTCCCTTTACCTCTATATGAGGGGAAAGAACCATAGAAGGTCCTGTTCTTGCAGCAAACAGGAGGGGAAGGGCATTCCAGTGGTGTCTGCAAAACTGCACAAAAATGATCAAGTTGTAATGAATCTGCTGCCTGCAGAAAATTGGAAAGATTTCTAACCTGTGTAGCCAGGTCACCCTTTGCCCCCTGCGACCTCCGTCGGAGCCTCCGTGGCCAGGACCGATGGCGGGTACTGCCGGTGGCCAGCGGCAGACCCGACGGCCATTCCGGAGGGTGGGGGCAGAGGAGGGAGAGCACCGGAGTGCAGGAGATCTCCGGCGGCTCTTGCGCAGGGCGCCGCCATGTCGCGCCGGTTCGCGCATGCGCATTAAGCCCCCGGCGGCCAGACAGAGTCGCGCTGGTTCGCGCATGCGCATTAAGCCCCCGACGGCCATTAGAACTTCGCGCGAGAGTAGGGACAGTGAGGGAGATGTTGCGGCGGCCATTAGGGGTTAGTGCAGGCGCAGGGAAGGCGCGCACGCGGCCCCAATGTAATTACAGGCGCCCCAGGACTACAATTCCCATAGGGCCTAGCGAGGGAGGCACCAGGTGCCTCATAGGAGCCAATAGGGCTGCAAGACTGCCAGGAGAAGAAAAGGATACATTTCGCGGGCTTGCAGCTACGTGTTCAGTCAGAGTCAGGAGCAGCCCAGGGAAGGAGGTAGGGTGCAGGAGTCAGGGACTCCCTGCACTAGGCCAGCGGCCCTAAGATCCAAGTTAGCCCTGATTCCCCACCAGGTTAGTGAGTGTTGACAGGGACAGCCCTCAGGTTAGGGACCCTGTCACTTCTGTAGTTAGAGCTGGGGAACAGAAAGGGACAAGTGGGCTGAGTGTTAGTCTGCAGAGCGTTGCTGCAGGAATTAGAGGAGGTAAGCGACGTAAGACTACTGGGGGGGTTCATAGCGTTAACCAGTCCGGGGAGCCATAGCCCAGGGTCCGTGTTGCAAGTGGCGTGAGGCAACTGGGGGGGTTCATAGCGGTAACCAGTCCGGGGAGCCATAGCCCAGGGCCGCGTTGCGCGTAGTAGGAGGCAACTGGGGGGTTCATAGCGGTAACCAATCCGGGGAGCCATGGCCAGGGCCCGTGTTATGAGTAGGGTGGGTGCAGGGACCTACCTGCATAGGATAGGCAACCTCGCAGGCCCTAGGAGCTTTCCTTAAGCCACCTAAGGATGCTGTGCTGTAGGGACGGCCTATAGTACAGTGTGTGTCACGTTGTTATAGTGTTAGGTAGGGACTCAGCGGACGCTGCGGTTCCAGTGAAGGAGTTCGGGCTCAAGTCAAGGCCACAGAGAATATCTCCATGTTGGGATCAGACGGAATCATCACGCGTCTGACCCTTTGTGAAGTGTTGCTGATCCGAGCACCGGAGTGCTCGGCAGGTACTAGACAGTGATAAGTGCACCAACGGGCCCTTAGTGTAATTGTGACTGCGCAGTCACCCATTGCTTCTCTCTGCAAGAGTGCGGGACATTGGGTGGGATTCTATGGACACTGGGTGGGATCACCTGGGGTTGGGAAAGCGTCCTGCGCGACGCAGTGGTAAGTGTCTCCTCTAGAAAGGGACATCGGTTATGTTGGTATTGTCATGATATGTGTTATCTTATGTTCCTAAGTAAATAGTATTAGTTATTATACCTCACCGTGTATGTGATTATTGTGATTGTCCTGCGAGGAACCACTCCCCCTCTGGTGGCAGCCATCGCAGGTGGAGGCGCTGAATTCAGTAAGTGGTTACCCCTAGTATATATTGCCCCAGGTTCCCCGTGGCGGAAGCTCAGCCCTCCTGTGAGCCAACAGGTAATGAGCCACACCTATGGTAACATTGTATGTTCCCTTTCACCCACACTATATCTGCGATTGGGGGGGGGGGAATACCTGTTACACCTGTATATAGGTTCGTTTTTTCATGCCGTAGCACTAATTGAGGTGATTGAAGTTAATGGGGTCTAAGTACGGAAAAAAAAGTGTGTGTCCGCCGAGCACGCGCATTTTAAGTGAAACTTCTTTGTCTTTTGTCACTGTTTTGTCACAGAAATTGTATGGTGTGTGTCTGTGTGTCCACTCCTCCTCTCCGGTGACTGGTGAGAGCTGGCAACACAGACGTCTCTGATGGCCTCTACTGCCAGCAGTGACGTCACTTCCGGGACTGTACTTCCATCACCGTCGAGGCAATTTACTGCCAGGGACATTTTTCGCGTGGTAGGTGCCGGTAAAGAGGTTTCACTTCAAAAGTAGTCCATAGTAAAAAAATAATAGCTTTTTTTTGTCTGAAAACACAACATATTTATTAATTGTATTTCTAATGTTGTAGCATTTGGTGCACGCCGCGCTAGTATTCTGCACCACAGGAAAAAAAAGTCTTACGCAATCTTTAATGTGACGGAGAAAACCAACGTAGAAACGGTCAAGAAAAGTAACGCAAGCCGCACATTATTAAATACACAGACCTGCGACGGCAGATGTAACTCCGCCCTAACTCCCCCCAGTAGCTCCATAAATCCCTCATCTCGCTGCAGACAGACGCAGACGTATCCGAAAAGGGCGCCACTAAGATTACTACATAGACTCAGCCTGGCGCAGGTATTTTTCAATGCGAGTTGTGTTTAAATGAACACTTTGCACTTGTATTTGTGCTTTGATACATAGAGCCCTCTACATACAAATATGCACCGGGAGTGATGAGTATACTGGGATTTTCCATTACAAAGCAGAAGTGGGAGGTTAGTGAGGGGACGAGTCATCTTCTTCCGGTCACTATTCAGATAATAGTTTCCTGATTAGCAGCTGTGCAAATCAATCTGTTTGTACGTACCGTTCACACTGTGTGCTTCAGTACGGCCTCTGATTAAAGCTGCGGTAAACGGAATAAGTTTGTTTCTTACATTTGACACCGATTTTTACCCGTTTCAGACCTAGTTACACTTCTGAAATAAAGGAAAAGAAAACTGGGCTAGAGAAGTAGCTTTTGCAACACCTCAGTCATGTGACATATCCCTTACTCCCTATAAATTCGCCTATTGCTCCATATAACCCCTCCCTATAAATCCTATTGCTCCATATAACCCCTCCCTATAAATCCTATTGCTCCATATAACCCCTCCCTATAACTCCTCGTATTGCCCCACATAACTGCTCCTATTGCTCCATATTGGGTCATCTCAACATGAACCACTGGTCAATGATACTAGTGATGATAATGTCATATGTTGTGAAACTGGCAAAGACTGTTGTTCTGACAAGAAAATACTTATTCAAGAGATTGATTCAGATTGTCGATTTCAGCTACGAGTAAACTCATGAATAATATCAACACCAGTTGTTAGTCAAATACAATTTATTAGTTACTTAGCTTCGGTATATATAGCAATCAGCAATCAGTCAGGATACCGCACGATATCAACCAGGGAACCCCCACCATTTTCAGGGATAAAATGCCTGGTAGTTGTATTTCTGTGTACTGCGTGCAGAGCCGAGTACACTCCCGGTCTGCCGCAGTTGAAGGTCATATTCAGGCAGCCAGCCAACTGCCCAGCTAGGGAAAACGGGGGAGTTCAGCTAAACTAGCACTTCTCATAACAAGCATCTTACAACAACATCTGTTCACAGCAAAAGCAACTTGATTTCAGCATCTTAGACCTTTTAGTAGAAGACAAAAAGTTAACCCAATGTACACCTAGGCCATCAGGAACACAACATAACTCCATTCTCATTACAACTGTGTAATAACTGAGGGTGATGAGGTGGAAGAGAGTAACATCAATGTACGTGATGATGATGTTTAAATGTTGAATATATAGGCATGTTACTGCTTGCAGTTTTTCCTTTACTTCTTGATACATATTCACAATATTTTACAATTATAACAGTATCATCACTTGAATCTGAAGCATTATTACATTCATCAACACCATCACTTTCCAAATCAATTTCTTGATGTCAGGAGGTCTCGAGTTAACCCCTCAGTCCCTTAATGACCCAACCCACACAGACTCTAAAGTTGGGGTAAAATGGGCGCAGCTTTTATTAGAAAACATTCCAAATACTGACAGCGTCAGATTGCACCCACACATGTGTTAACCCACATGTGTCTTATAGACGCCACAACCCACCGGCCGTACTGGCCTAGCAAGAGATATATAAAATACAACCATCCAAACCGGAAGGACATCACAAGTCCGGCCATCCAAGCCACAGCCCAGCAGCAGCTTCCCCACCGTATTTCCAACTGGATCACTGATTCTTCCTTCCCACATGCAATCTGAATAGTGCCCCGCCTTCATAAACTGGGCAATTTTATCCCCAAAAATGTGCCTAGTCCTCCACCAAAAAAAGAGCTCGTTTCACCCCATCTTGCAAACCCTACCCTGTTATCTTAAAGATGAATACTATCCTCCTTGTACAAACCCGACTAATCACCCTCCAAATTCCTCTGCCTCAATATGATTCCTCCTAAACGTTAAACAAAAGTGGCCACCCCTTTATTTAGCTTCCACCTACCTCTCTCCACAGCCCTCACCTTCCTTGCTCCCTGCCATACCTGTCTAGCCACCACTTTGGACAAACCAACACAGAGGAACTAAAAGCCAGCTAATTCTTTGCTAGATCTCACCTTATTGCAAAAAATAAATCAGCCAACCTGTTCCTCAAACCCCCGCGGGGCTCCAAACTTTTCGAAAACCCCCACCACTCTCAAGTCCCAGAGTATGACGCCGAGGTTGCTGACACCGAAGACTTCCTTATCACAACCATCCCTCTTCCAAACCCAGACACAATAAGCGATCTGGGCATACGTGCCCCTCTACATCCGCCTCTAGGGTCAGCCTTTGGAATAACCGCACATTGGAATGATGTTATTTTCCAGCCCCGGAACATGTTTAGCTCTAAAGTAAATATTCCCCGGTGGACAGAGGAGCTCTAATCTCCTCGGCAATCTCACTACCGGTGGAGAGCTAGCCATCAACCCATTCACCACCTCCACCACACCCAATATTATTAGACCTGAATAGCACAGTTTTATTGCATAACAGCGCATCCCACAACTCAGTACCCACCACACCACCAGAGAAATGTCCAAAAAGGTCAGATACTTGACCAATCCTTTCTCCAACCACACCTGTGGACAGCTTTCTGCATACTATAATTCTTGAAAAAACACTCCAAATCCCCAAGAACCAGACGCATCCGTAAAGAGTTCTTGAGTGCTATTTAAACCACACATTATTTAATTAGATAGTTATGGTGGGTAAAAAAGGGACAAAAACACTCCACCATACAGTATACAGCAAATAAATATACCACTTGTGAGCACATTCACATGTCTCAGACAGGTCTGCAGCCTGTCTCTTCCCATTATCTAGAAATAGCAGGAAAACGGCAGTGCATCAGCAGATGCACCGCCGTTTTCCTGCTATTTCTACATATACCTCTCGGTAGGAGCACGCTTGACAGGACCAGGATATCCTCAAGGTCAGCAGTGAGTAATTTATTACTTCATTCATGTGATCAGTCCCACACAGCACCCAGACTACCACATAAGATTTACCTATCAGGCTAGTGGTTATATCCATGGGAGTGTGTTTATTGGTGGACTATTTGGATTCCTAGGTCTCATGAACTGTCTTAATGCAATGAAGATATTTATTGATATATTACGCACAAAATAATTGTCTGCTCCTGGTTAGCATCACAAGTGGGAGTGTCCCTCCCCTTTCCTGTTCTTGTCTTCCCATTATCTCTCAGCATACCGTGCTTCCCATGCAGCCAAGGATTCTGGGAAATGACATACAAATGTCAGTGTCACCTTTTGCTTCATGTCCATCTTAACCCGGACCCCTATAAGCGTATACCTGACGTATTACACAGCTTTTCAGCACAGCCTGGGTTAAAGAAGTGCAGAGCCAGTAACCCTACTCACAGACAGCTTTTTTGACATTTTGGGTCTTGTCAGTGCGAGGCTGGTTATATTGGCTTTTCAATGTGAAGTTGGTATAGGTTTCAACCACACATTATATAAGTATGGTGGGTAACCAAGTGACAAAAACCCTCCACATAGCGCTGTTTGAAACTTCGAGCTCTAGCCACACGGTCCCCCCATCGAACGATTCCAGAACAACCTGCCACACAACCAAATAATCCATTAAAGCTTTTGTCACCCTAATTAAAATTCTTTATTAACCCACGATGAACCCAAGGCCACCCTACAGCTAAAAACCCTTGCCATTGGCAGGACCCTGCATGCAAACCTCGGATGCCCCAAAAGCGACTAATTGCTTCAGTTGAACCTTTTTGGCTACCCTTGCCCCTTCAATTTTCCTTAGCAATTCTAACAGCTTGCTCCCAGCTACATACTGTACTACCTCCACTGTCTCGATCTCAATTCCCAAGAAGGACCCATGGATAGAAGTGTTAGATATCCCTTCCCCCCTCCTAACCTCCTTAAAAGTGATTGGATAAAGTCAGTTGCTACACAGGTTATTAGTAAGTAAAGAATGTGAGTAACTGCTGAAGTTAGATAGAGATATAGATGATATTATAGCTGTCTTGGAAAATCTATGACGAATTTGCTTATAAACTGCTCTGTTAGACAAAGTCACATGGTGATGCCTTATTCAGAGATAATATTAGAATAGAATAATTTACTAGGGAGTTTTTTTCTGGATAAAGACAGAGGTGAGGGAGAGGAGAACCAGGATAAGATCAGAGGAGAGGATTCTTTCCAGAGAGGGAGAAGGGACAACAGATGACATACTGTGACGATTCAGGGGATTCCTTCTTTTCCCTCTGTCCCATCTCCTGCCGATCCCTCTACCCTTTCCCACTCCTGTCCCGTTCCGTCTACCTCTCCCCCACTACCTCAGCGCATGCCCCGCAGGTCTCGCGCGCCCGCGCGGTCCCAGAGACCATGCAGTGACGCTCTCCGCTCCCGGACACCCGCTGTGCCCGCGGCTAGTACCTCACCTTCCCTGGTTTCTCCGTCCGCTCCTCTGCCTTCCTCCAGCGGGGTGCCCGCGGCGCGGTGCTCTGCGCGCCTGGTGGCCCTTCTGCTCCCTCCTCAGTCCCTGCGGGCCATCTCCCTGTCACAGCCTGTGCGCGCGCACCCGCAACTTACAGAGGGCGCGCGCACACGCTCCTCTTATTTAGCCTGTCACGTTCCTGACTCCTCCTCCCAATCCTTACAGGCCATTCCCCTGACTGCCCCTTCTGTCTCCTCCTCTTCTCTCCCTGACCTATCTCTGTTGTCTCCCACTTCTCTCTCTGCTCCTCCCCTCTCTCCTATTGGTGTGCCTCCCTTTATAATCCCTGTCTGTCCACTTCTTCCTCGCTCTGCATAGTTCCTGTTTCCCTGTGTGTGCTGACCTATGCTGTGCTCCCTCTGTGTCCCTGCTGTATCCTGCTTCTGTGTTTACCTTGGATTTCCCTGGCTTTTGACCCCTGCTTGTCCTGGACTACTCTGCTCTCTGGTACCCCTTGAACCTTGCTACGAATTCTACCTCGCTACCCTCTGGCATCCTTGGACTTGGCTTTGTACCCTGACTACTCTACCCTCTGGACCCCTGGACATTGGCACACGGACACGACCATTCTTACTCTTACACCATCAGACGCTGCAAGTATATCTAACAACTCTCTCTACAGGCCCAGCAACGCTATACCACACTCCGGGCTTGCTCCCACTGCTGTGGGTGTGTGGTGTAATACCGTTCCCACCTCAGTACTGGGGTCTTGCCAGGTCTGCGGGCATACAGGCATGACACATACACCATCTTTGAAAAGCATATGCATTATTTGATATGAAATACCATATATCTGTTATATACAAATAATACTCAGGACAATAAACGTTTTTTTTATGTTACCGAATGCTGAATTTCATATCCGGAAACGAGATATGATGGTCAAAAGATATTGATGATATTTTACACTGGCGAACCAGCCACGATTCAGTTTTTTTCTTCATATTGGATTGATAGGGGAGATTGCAGGAAAAAGATTGCAAAAAGGAATCCCAGATCCAAGGCTTTAGGAAAAAAGGCTGAATTGGGACTGGTGAAGGACAGGAGCAGCTGTGAGAAGCTTTGAGCAGCGTCAGATTTCTCCAGGTATATCGGAGAGACTGAGTTTATTGCTGCATTCGGTGGGGAAAACACGGGACAAGCACAGGTTTTTAAGATCAAAAATGGTAAAACGTGAGCATGGAATTTATTTATACATTTGCAGGTGATAGTAATACGGTGTTTAATGTCTTACCTCACACGTCTTCAGATGCAAAGTTTTGATGTTCTGAGACCAAGTACACAAGGAAAACCCATTGGTTGATAAGAAATTACTGACCATAGGTAAAGACAAATGTTCAAACTGTGACATTTTAAACAACCGCATACATGAATTAGAACAGGGGTGCGCAAACTTTTCAGTTCGCACCCCCCCCCCCAGTCTGTGCTCTCCCTTGCCTGCGCCCACCTTCCTTACCTGCTCTCAGGCTCCACGCATCATATGAAGTCATGTGACGCATTGCCATTTAACCGTCATTTGACCCCGTGGCATCATTTGATGCTGCGTTGTCATGGCGACGCGTCACTGAAGAGCCGGCTGAGAGCAGGTAAGGGAAGTTGCAGAGGCCTCGCACCTTCCCTCTGCATTCAATTTACATGCCTGGGGGAAGAGCGCGGGGGCTCTGCAACCGCCGCGCCCCTCCGAGAAAATCCCGCGCCCCACAGTTTGTGCACCCCTGAATTAGAAGAACAAATTGAAGCATGTAATATCAAATGTGTGTGCTGGAAAAAGAGCTAGGGTTATTGCTTCTTATATTACTAATGCAGCTTTGAATATCAGTGATAAAGATGAAATTGATTTGAAACTTAAAAAAGTATCTTGATAAGACAGATGTAAGAATTCATGAACAATTAATGGAACTTGATAAAGATCATGATCCATCTTATGGCACTCAAATGGTGAACAGTCCGTGGCATAGCCAAATTTCACAGAGGGCAGAAATAGAAGCAGTAAAAAGTTAACTGACAGCCGAAGGGAGGAATTCCCTAGTGATAGCGACAGGTCTTATATGGTAAGATCTCTAATAGCACATAAGGAAAGGCAGATTTTTCTTACTGAAGGAAATGTTATGGCTGATTTTTTGGCTAAATAAGTGGCATTAACAGCAGAATCTGTAGTATTTACTGATCCTATTTTAATAGCAGCAGTTAGACATGCAGATACTGTATGCAATTTCTTTCCTTTGCAGAGGAACAAGTGAAAGATGATTCTATTGCTTTTTCTTTTATTTGATTTAAAACCTCTTTTTGTGTTCTCGAGAACAGGGTTTTATGTCATGACCAGAATGAGGACATGCGTCCTGTTGTACATGAACATTTAAAGACTTTCTTTACACATTACAATACTGAACGTTTAGGTCACATCGGGCAACAGAGATGGCTAGAAGTGCTCAAAGGAAAATTCATTTGGGATAAGATGGAAGATACTGTACTGAAGGAAGTACAATCTTATCTCATTTGTGCTCAAATTAATCCAAGGCCCATAGGGGGGTGGGGGGGACTGTATGATATTATTGACATTATAGGTCAAACAATATTAAAAGGTACAAAGATTACCTGATTCTGTACGTAATGAATACAGACAACAAAGTTTTTGTGTCCACATGGACCAATGTAAATTATATGTCCCAATATACTGTTACTGCTTTATTTTACAGGTCACAGGTAATTGTATGATTGATGACAATTGGATGATCAGACTGAAGAAAAACAAGAAAAATCAACAAAAGCTTTGCGATAGAAAAGACTTCATCCTCATCTACATCCTGTCAAACCTATGGCAGCAGCGCGCAAATTTTTTTGCGGCGCCCCCCCTGCATTACCTCCTCCATTGACTGCCCCCCTCCTTACCTCGCACGGCAGAGGTCGTGTGACGTCACGTGACCCAGCTGAATCCCGGTATATAGAGGTTGCAGAGGCCTCGCGCGGTCCCTTGGCATTTAATTTAAATGCATTGGGGAAGAGCGCGGGACCTCTGCAAACGCCCGCAACCCCCAATTTGCGCACCGCTGGTCTATGAGACTGTATATTTTTTCATTTTTATTAAGAAAAAGAATAATAAAACTATTATTACTTGGACTATTAGGAAAAAAGTACAAGGTGGTATTACTGTACATCTCTGGTAATACAACAAGGTTTGCCGGAGGAATTCGCATATGCTCTAAATCACACAGATTTATGGGTAAATAAGTGTTTGGGATGTAAAAATGATGTATGTACAAGTACTTCTTTAATACCCACAGTAGGAAAATAAATAGTTTACTTCCTATGACAGTACTATATTATTATATTATAACCTACACTATCCTGATTTTGTTTTTGACACAATTACAGCAAGACTTGAACAACTAGATTTTTTTTGCTTGTTTACATTGGAATGCGAAAATAATTTGTTTACCCCATCAAGCTAAGACTACTTACCCCTCATGCTTTCATAATCACACTTCCATCATGTTTAGTCAGTCAGTCAGTTCCCGATTTTGTTACTCCTGTGGAGAAAGGAAAGGTTTGTGTACAGGAAATGACAGGTAAGGAACAAGTGAAAGCTTTCTTTCCTATGTGTACACATTCCAAGGTTTTATTAAAGGGATTGTATTGTATTGAAGAAAATCCAATAGCAATATATGTACATGAGATCCAGGTCAATAGGTCACAGATTCTCTTGCGAGATGAAAATATATATTCTGGACCCAGGGTGATGTCTAGGGTATGAATGGACCCAGATAGCTTCAACTCAGCCCCCTTTCCAAAGCACACCAAGTCCTGTTATATTTCCTTCACTTTATTAGAAAAGCAGCAGTAAATAAAGGCACTTGTGGATGTAATGTTGTGTTGGGAGAGTGCTTCTCTATAGGTGCTTCGTAATTAAGGGCAGGTGAAAAGGATTGGGCCTTGCCGGGAGGAGTGTAACATAGAAGGGGTACTCACTCAGCCAGTGTCAGGAAGTAAAAGACAGTGAAGGGGATCTGGGAGACAGGAATAGTCTAGGGACAGACCAACTGTCAGCAAGACAGGGGGGAGGGCAGAATAGCCCATTCTGAGGAAAGATCTCAGGGGTTGCTGTAGCAACTCACTGGCTACATGCTCAGAGGCAGAAAAAGCAACATAGTAATATATCACACAGACACAGTGTGTGTGTGTGTGTAGAGCAAATACATGCAGCTGAAACTAAGGAGCTGACAAGCAGAAGCTGCAAGGGGGGTCAAACAGAAATATGATTCTTGTTCCATGACAATATAGTTCCATTGCAATGTAATATAACTCAAATAAATGAGTTTCCTTGGGAGAAACGAACTGAAGAAATTAAGATGAAGGTTTACTTCAGGTTTTATAAAAACAGTGAAAAGAAGCAGATATCGTTTTTCAACATGAACAGGGTCAGTTGAAAAAAATAGAACATGAATGGTCAGTAATGTCAGGATCAGCCTGGTGGGCAAAATGTTAAAAAAAAATCTGTTGCAATGTTATCAAAATCTTCAGCAGGATCAGCTTTGGGTCATTTTTTCATTCATCCTTTCATCATTGTAGTTTGTGTGGCTTTCATATGTATTGTTTTTTTCAACTATTTTAATATATATGAAACGAATGTACACACAGATAAAGCTAAAAAGGACTCAAGGAGAAATAACATTGAAAAAAATGTTAGGCAGAAATTTACACAAGACATCAAATTTCTCTAGTGAGAATTCTTTCGTTTAGAGCAGGGGAGCGCAAACTTTTTCAACTGCACCCCCCTGCCTGCTCCCCCTTGCTCTTGCGCCCCCCTCACCTTGCTTCAAATGACGCAGCGGGGTCACGTGACCCCGTTGCCATGGAGATGGACGCGTGACATCACACCGCATGGCACCGTGGTTGCCATGGCAACGCATCCCTGCAGCTCTTCAGAATCCCGGTAAGTTAGTTGCAGAGGCCTCGCGCGATCCCCCAGCATTTAATTTAAATGCCTGGGGGAAGAGCGCAACACCTCGGCAACTGCCCGCGCCCCCAGACAAATCTCCCGCCCTCCTTGAGGGGCGCGCCCCCCAGTTCGCGCAACGCTGCTTTAGAGTAATCTTTTGGCACACTGTCTTTGTAATCTTTGAATGTGATACGGATGGTGCGTGATTGTTGCAGGGATTTTATTTATCTATCATTTTTAATATAAATCAGAGGGGAATGTTAGATATCCCTCCCCCTCCTAACCTTCTTATGAGTGATTGATAAAGACAGTTGCTACACAGGTTATTAGTAAGTAAAGAATGTGGCTAACTGCTAAAGTTATATTTAGAGATAGATGACATTATAGCTGTCGTGGGATATCGATGCCAGGATTTTCTCATAGTCTTCTCTGTTAGACAAAGTCACATGGTGATGCCTTATTCAGAATTTCAGGGAGAAGGGACAACAGATGACATACACCATCTTTGAAAAGCATATGCCATATTTGATGTTAAATACCATATATCTGTTATATGTAAGTACTGTAGTACTCAGGACAAGAAATGTTTTTTGTATGTGACAAAACTGAATGATGAATTTCATATCCAGAAAAGAAATATGATGATCAAAAGACTTTGACGACTTTTTACAAGAACTCTGTTGCAGGGTACATGCAACCACACACCCTGTCACAAACTCAAAATAAAAAGAGGAAATGGAACATTCCATTGGCAGGCAATGGTCAACAACCCCCCCCCCCCCCCTCTGAACTCACACACCAGTAAATGGAAACAGCCTGGATGGACCGGCAGCAAATGGAACGCCAATTCGATGTACAGTACTGGCTATTCCATAGAACTGACCTGAATTCATTCTCAATCTGCTTCTTCCCATCTGCAATTTCAGTAGTGCTAGCCCTAGACTGACTTGAACTTCCCATTCCCAGTTTAAATCTCTTTAAAACTGGAGATTATTATTACAGTCCACAATCGAATGTTTCGGTCCCCTAAATGGACCGTCATCAGGTCCCAACTATGCACGTGACATAACCCGTTAATAATTGAATGAGACGGTGTGAAGTAGTAATGATAAGTATCTTGGGAAGCAGTGGGTCCCCAGAGCTGAAATATCGGTGGTTTATTGCTGGAGACCCTCGGCTTAATAAAAAATAAAAAAATGGGGGCAAATTTTTTTACCTACATGGAACCAAACCTTTAACACACCTCAGCATTCCCAAGATAACAAAAATAATGACAGCTCTGTATGCAGACACCACTAAATAGAATAAAATATGGGAGTATATAGTATATTTTCTAATTGGGTGTGTACCTGTAATATCTGGGTCATTGTAACATTTTGCAGATATTTATGTAACAGGTTTCCCCCACACTCTGGGAGATTTCACTATTACACAGTGTTTTGTGCTGCTCACCTGCTGGCTCACAGAAGACTGAGCGTCCGCCGATGGTAGTGGGGATGAACAGGACAGGCTTTTGGGGTTCTTTTTCACTTCTTTACTCGGTGCAGCGCCTCCAGTCCCCGCAGGCCCCAGCAGAAGTGGGTGCAGTCCCTGCAGGAAAACTCTTCGGTACTCCCCCTGAATAACTGCACTCTAAGGCAGGAGTATACAATAAACAGGAACGGATTTATTCTTCAACACAGAACACAGCATACAACTGGATGGTACATGGACTCAACCCAGGAGGCTTGAGGCCCCAAGGGTCTATCCTCAGCTCTGCCCTTATTCCCTAGTGGAATAAGGCGTAGTTGTCCCACTCCCCTAAGGGAGGGGAAGGAAGGTGGCCAGAGCCCTGGCTCACGCTTCCAACTCAGAGAACCACTCTAAAGGGCTCCCATAACAAACTAAATTGAGGTTATGCAGCCCCTTATGTACCCAGGAGGATGGTCTTAGGTCTGAGCACCGACAGGGCAGTACATGGCCTAGTCCCACCCCCCTGTCACGCAAGGGAGCTGCTTACTGTAGGGGAAAACCAGGATTAACCCTAACACTGCCTGCACTGGTACCAGGGCTTACGTATTAGGCAAGCCAGATTAGTAGCCAAGAGGATACATGACTACACACTCCCCCTGGTGGAATCTCACGGACCCCGCTGAGAATTAAATGTATATACCATCCTAGATTTATACAGAACAATGCATAACTATTGATACTATACATTTGATAACATAACAGTTGATAGCATACATTTTATTACAATGAGGTATGTCAGATCACTCCCATAACATGGATAATCCTCACCCCCCTTCAATAATAATGTTTTGGGTCAGGCTCCTTAACTAGGCTGTGAAAAAACTAACAATAGCGCTCTAACACACCCTAAATGTGACAATATACAATTCAACCACACGTGTGAATAATAAAGCAATGTGATAATAATAACAATCAAGTGATGTAAAGAAAAAAATTTAAGAAACTTAGAAACAAACTGCAACCCTTGATAAAGACTGTTCCACTCGTCTTGGACCAGGTGATCTTCCAACAAATCAGGGGAGCTCGTCTCGTAGTTATAAAATAAAGAAACACTACATAGTGTAATACTGTTGTGAATAAATTTGTGCAAACAAAGCTCAAAAATGACTACTCACAATAGAGCAGTCAAATTCAGGCAGTCATCCAACTTAAGGGGTGGATGTTCCCTGTGTATACAGCAGCCACCAGCCCCCAACCTCCAAGGAGAAAAAAAGAAAAGAGACCATATAATGCAGATGGTATTTAGTATTAAAAGGGGATTAAAAAAATGCAGGCTTACACTTCATATGATCGAGGTAGGCAGTATGATATTATAGGTAGTGGGTGCTCATCTGGTCGCGATCCTTTTGAGTTCCTCACTATCCTCTGCTCCACCGCAATACTCTCGCGTCCACGACAGACACTCCCATTGCGTCCCTTCTGGTTGTTACAGAAGGCGCGCGCACCCGCTCTAGTTATCAGCCGTCCCCAGGTACTGGCCCCGCCCGCCGTCGGTTGCGGGCTATTACCCTCGATTACCCCCCTGTCTTCTCCCCTGCTCTCACAGACCTATCCCTGCAATTTCACACTCAAACCTCTGCTCCTCCCTTCACCCCTATTGGCCCTCCTTCCCATATAACCCCACTCTGTCCTCTCAGTCCTTGCTCTGCATAGCTTTCCTGTAGCTCCTGTGTGCAGTGTCTATGCCTAGCTTCCTTGTCTGTTTCAGCTCTGGTTCCTGTCCCTGCCCCTGTTTGGATTCCTTTGGTTTGAACTTGAACTCTGCTTTGGACTTGACTACGCCGCCTTCTCCTGCCCTTGAACCCTGGCTTTCGGAAATCACTATGCTGCTCTCTCCAACCCCTCAATTCTGGCACTTGGACATTACCCTCTGACCTCTGGCACCCCGGACTAAGCAAGTGTAACTTTAACCCTTACTCACCAGGCCCGGCAACGCTACTACCACACTCCGGGCACGTCCTCACTGCTGTGGGTGCGTGTTATACCCTTACCCACCTCAGTACTGGGGACTGGCCAGGTCTGCGGGCATACAGGTGTTACATGAAGGACACGCTTTGCTGAGGGTTTATCTTGATTTATTTGTATATATCTGTTAGTTCATGATAAGGTGTGTAATCTATAAGCGATAGATAAGTTCTGCGACAGCGCGCTGTATTTTCTGAACGCTCACAGAATAAACCCACGTGGCTGGAATAAACGGGGGTTTGAAATGAATCAATATTTGTTCCGAATATTTAATAGTTATGTGGATCCTCAGCACACTGGATATCGGTCGGCTAAAACCATGGAGCTTTCCACAATCTCAAATGTAACCCTACCTTGCCCGGCCCAAAGGAGTGTTACTCCGAGGTAGTGTAAATAGATGCAGGTGGTTACCTTTCTCAGGGTGTTGGCACCCGTGCAGGCTGGTGTTGTAAGCGTTGGTTGGAATAAAGGGCGCCAGGAACTTTTATCAGGCACACAATTTTCTTTATTTTACATCTTGGCTATCATACACTCTTCTTCCCTGGGTGCTCAGGCAGCATCCCGGGGAGGCACAGGACTTGTCACCTTACTCATTCTTGGATACTTGGCAATCCCTTGCTAATGATCTGAGGCTTGCCAGCAGCTCATCAGGACCCTTCCTAGGCCTGCACCATTCCTCGTGGATTTCCATCCTGTCACTCTGTGCATTGTCCAGCAGTCCCTACCTTGGCTGCCAGTGTGCTCTAAGGACCTGTCTTTAGACAAGTCCAATGTGAAACTCTGGGGCCCTACTTAAGGAGTCCGCTGGCATGGGTGTCACGCACATCCTCTAAATGAGGGTAGGATCCACCTTACCCTATACTGTGTAGCTCTGTATAAATAAGGGACACTTTCCCTTACTATAAAACAACAAAACATGGCCGAGCTCAGTGAAATCAGTGACTGAGCTCAGCATCCAAAACAATGTAACTGATGTCTCTAAACAGGTCCATGGATTCTGCACTTCAGTGCCCCAGGCTGTACAAGCTGTGTTAGGCTGCGCTTATAGTGGACGCGACGGAGCGACAGCGCTACCAAAATTCTTGTAGTCAGTAGAATTTGATTTTTGCACAGACGGTCTCCACATGTGACTGCCTATAAGCCAATCAGAAAGCTTCTATTGCATCCAATGCATCGGTGTCTGTGTGCGTGTGTGCGTGTGTGCGTGTGTGCGTGTGTGCGTGTGTGCGTGTGTGCGTGTGTGCGTGTGTGCGTGTGTGTGAACATGAACTGCTACTGTAAAGTGTCCTTCCTTTATATGGGATTTTACAGAACAAGTACAATATTTTTTTATCTCCATTGGCACGAACTGTTCCCCAATAAAATCTGCTGTCATAAAAAAAAGGGAGAGAAAATATTTATTTGCTTTTGGCTGCATTTTGTTATTGTCTCTCTGTTACAGCCCATGATTGTCCCTCTGATAATAGGTGGTGGCAGAACCAATATATAAAATAAGGACTACCAACAACTGTATTTGCGTGGAGCCTTTATAACCTGCATATATTCCGTAGGGACTGAAACCTTCAGCACAAAACAAGACACACAGTGGGCAGTGCCATTGCTGAGAGGAGTTGGGGAGTAAAAATGATGCGGTTTCCTGCCTTTAGCCAGACTCGAATCGGAACAAGCAGAACATGATGTGTACAATCTCCTGTCCTGTCCTGCCTTCCCCCTTGCTGACGTCACTGGCCTTGTAGCTAGCGACGTCTCCAAAACATAAATTATAACTTTCGCAATGGCGACGGCGATGGGTGACGTCATCTGTCGTGTCGCCGTTACTATAAGTGCAGCCTAATGCAGCCAGCACACACTCTAGGGAATTATCCATTTTGAAAATGCGTAGGAAGCTAAAAGTGACAGTTCCAATGGACTCATTTGCAAATCACAACTCAGAATCCTCCTCTGTAGTGTAACCACTGTATGACATGGAAAGCGGGTGAATGTAGCAGGTTAGGGAGCTGTGAGTGACATGCAGACACACTGAGGGGTCTCTGTATTTTTTACTGATAAATCTAGGGCAGTTTATTTGCACCAGTTTTGCAACCGGGATTCTATACCACAGCATTTATTCTCTTCTTATTGGCTCACAGGACCCACACGTTTTGAACGGCCATTTTGTTTCTCCATGAGAAAATATTTCGGTTCTGCTCCATAGGACCCCCCCCCCCAGTTTGTATGCTGTAAAAAATGTAAAAAGGGAGCACAAAAATAAGCGATAAACTGGGATTGTAGCTTTAAATGTAAGTGGTGAGCAGCATACAATAATACATAAATATATAAAGATGGCAATAGAGACCTCTAGTGGAAAGTAAGAAAAGTGCCCTTTATATTGCCCTATATTCCTACTCCCTATAACTCCTCCTATTTCCCCATATAACCCATATAACCGCTCCATATAACTCCTCCTACCCCCTATATAACCACTCCATATAACTCCTCCTATTACTCTATATAATCTCTTCCATTAACTCCTATTACTCCATATAAACTCTACCTATAACCAGTGCCGTCTTAACGCATGGGCACGCTGGGCAGTTGCCTAGAGCTACAGCTCAGAGGGACAGGAAGCTCATTCTGGGAATTGTTAAGGCAGCAAGCTAGGAGAGAGAGGTAGATGTCATTGTCCACCTTAGACATAGTTACCTGGCTAAGAATGAGCTTAGGACAGTGTAGGAGGAGTTTAGGGAGTTAGGGACAGCTCAGGCATGTACTGTAGCATCCTCAGTGTCTTTTCCAGAGGTATTGACAGTATATAGGGGTGGGGAAGGTAGGACTCTTCACACAAGAGACTTTAATGTAGTAGAAGAAGTGGTGTAAAGAGGATGGATTTGTATTTATTAGACATAGCTGTTCTACCTCCACATAAATGGGTCTATATAAAAGAGATGATCTGCATGCATCTTGGAGGGGAACCAGAGTACTCAGCAAGCAGTACAGAGGCTTCATTAGCAAGTATTTAAATTAGCTGAGGGGGGCAGTGAAATGAATCCGGAAAAATTCAAGCTCGCTCTTCCCCTGCAAGGGGTACTGATTGGGTGTGATATTACAGTAGGAAACCTATCCAGTGGCACAGAAGACAGCTTAAATAGGAAAACAATCAGCACAGACAAGGTGTACAGAGGAAACAGAATGTCACGGGAGACCAGGTTTATCAACACATTTATAACGGGATCATATGATTGAGCAAAACAAGGAGGTAAAATAAATTGTCATTTATTTCAGGAAAAGACAAACACACAATGTAACACAATTTACATTAAAAAATGCACTTAGGCGCATGCGCGGCAGCTAGGTGTATGGATGCCTAAGTGAGAGGCTCCGTCCCTGCTGGCACAAATATTAAATAATAAAAGCAAAAAAAACCCTACGATCCGCAGTGACACACAGAGATTCAGAAATCGGAACCCCTAAGGATGCCAAAGAAAGCGGTATCACGAAAAAGAACCTCCGTGGTAACCGACTACTTTCAAAAGGGAGAGCCGACGCAAGTAAGTGGAGGGGAAGACAGCGGGCAAATGGCGGGCTCAGACTCTGAAAGTGACAGGTCCGCGAGCAGACCCGCAAGCAGAGCGGGGACCGCAGACCCCATGCTAGGATTTAAAGGAGCCTTCCCCGGCCCAAAACTTTGCAGTGTGAGGTAGATGGAGATCCGATTCCCTCTGGTGGCGGGAAGAGCGTGGTGCGGCCATTTTCCTCACTTCTGGGGAAGAGGGCTGGCGCAGGGATCCCCTGGTGGTGGGAACTGGAGACGCGGCCATCTTGCTCTCGTCAGTGGGAGTCCGGGCTGAGGGAGACTCCTGGTGGTAGATGGCGATATTTCGTCAGAGTGGCACTCGGTGGACAGAATGGTGGAGAGCGCCCCCTGGTGGCAGGAGGACGGATCGGAGCAGCGTGCTGAGCCGGGGGACACCCTTCAACGAGGGACATGGAGCAGAACAGGAATCAAGGCGACGGAAGGAGAAAGAGACAGTCCGAGGCAGGAGGAAGAGCAGCAAACCCACCAACAGCACCACATAAGTTGATCTCCTCAGGGAGGGGGGGAGGGAGAGGAGGGATGAGAGGGAGAGGTTGACGGAAGGAAGGAGGGGGGGAGGGAGGGGGGAGGGAAGGTGGCAGGAGAGTTAAAGGAGGGGAGAGAGAGAGGAGAAGAAAGGTTGAGAGGACGAGGATTATAGAGGAATGAGGCGGGAGCAGGAGGGAGTGGGGAGGAAAAGAGCGAGGGGCAGGGAAGAGGGGGGGGTTAGAGAGGAGATCGGAGGAGTATGGCGGGACAGGGGGGGGGGGAGAGTGAGAGAGAGAAGAGAGAGGATGAATAGGTAAGAAGAGCCTGGGCAGAGGATCAGCGGGCCCAAAGAGGGGGGAACATACTGGCGAAAACGAGAGCGGGTCTTACCTTTGCCAAGGGGACATGAGTGGAAGGGAGGTTGATAATACTCAGAGGGCAAGTTGAGTAGGAGGATAAGTCGGAAGACAAGACTGGAGGTGTTTCCCCCTCATGGTGTATTGCAGTACATTTAACATGTCTCTCCAATCCCTACAGCCGAGATCTCCTGAGAGGAGGAGAGGGGGACTCGGGGCTGCACCGCTGAGAGGGGTGGTCGTCAGGAGGGTTATCGCCGCATACCGTCGCTGCTCTGGGACCAGAGACCAATCGCTCAAGGGTTCCAGACCAAGCTACATCCCCTTTATGGAGCCAAAGAGTCTGGTAGCAAGGGTCGGGAGGGGAGGGAGGGGGGGGTAGGAGTGCCATGATTAAAAGATGTTTACAGGAGAGCTGGAAGAGGCTACGGTCCGGGACTTATCTCAATCTAGACTCTCAGCTCTGGCAACACTAGGTTACATTTAATTTGAGGGGCTGTATCCCCCCATGAGATGGACCGTTGCAAGGTGGATAGGGGGGCTGCACACTGAGAACTCTGCCGCGACATTAAAATTTCTACCAAACATGTTGGGGGAAGGTACACAGAAGGCCGGGGACGACAACAAAGGCATGTTCAGTTTCACTGTTTCACTGTATATAGTTTCAGTAATATACACATTCTGGTTTGCTACGGTACACAAAGTATATATAAGAAAAAGTTGATTTGATGTATCTTGTAGAGGGTGCCGGTTTAGGGACCACCTGGGCCGGCTGCCTGCGACTCAAGCTGTGCACGAATGGGTCATACCATCATGCACAGACAAGTCCCTCGGGCACCCAGCCACGGGAAGTGGTTGGGTTTGGGAAGTCCCTTCTGGGCATTCCAGAGCGTAAGGTTAGCCCGAGGGCCAAGGGACCGCTGCTGACCATGGCCAGCTTCGGCCCCTCAAATGTTTTGTTTCCCCCTTTCGTTCCTTTCCCACCCACCCCCTCCCCTTGTGGTGCGGGCTCAAGCCCCGACTGAGGTAGTTAAGCCAGTGGGTTCATGGGTTCTAGGGGCCTACAATACAGATAGCAATTATAGCAGCAAAAACAACCCCGTTACCCAATGTCGTTGACCATGATCTCCCACAACACTAAAGGTTTAAATAGTCCGGGCAAACGCCGAATAGCAATAGCGGATTACAAGCGCAAGCAGGCTGACGTAGTGTTTCTCCTGGAGACGCACTTTAGCAGCAAAAGTGCCCCCAAATACTGGGATAAGAACTTTAAAAGGTTCTATCTTTCCTCAGCAAGGACAGAAAAGAAAGGAGTGGCGATCCTGCTTCATAATAATATCCCCTTTATAGAAGAGGTGGTTAAGAGAGATAGGGAAGGTAGGTTCCTAGTCATAGTAGGCACTATACAAGCTCAACCTATAACGCTGGCTACGATATATGCTCCGTGCGAGCAAGACCCCTCCTTCATTAAGAAGTTCTTCGATACACTGAGATCAGTTGCCAAAGGTGATATAATTGTGGCGGGCGATCTCAATGTGGCGATCAACCCAGGGATGGATAGGACAGGCCCCCACAAATCTAACAAAAGATCATACATAGATGCCCTTCAGAAAGGTCTTCGGGATAGCCATCTAGTAGACATTTGGAGGGAGATGCACCCGTTAGAGAGAGATTACACCTTCTTCTCACACCCCCATTCATCTTATAGCAGAATCAATTACTTCTTTGTCTCTAGCAGACTGGTCCCGCAGATCCCCCATTCAGGGATCCATGATATTTCATGGTCGGATCATGCACCCATAGAGTTACGGTGTACCCCAAAATTTCTGGACAGGTCGGGAGCAAATTGGAAACTTAATGAGGCATTGCTGAAGGTACCAGGGTCCGAACAGATAATTGGCAAGGAAATAGATCAATTCTTTCAAATTAATACTGGTAGCGTACAGTCCCACTTGGTACTGTGGGAAGCGCACAAAGCAACCTTAAGAGGGACCCTAATTAAATTAGCAGCTAAAAGAAAAAGGGAAAGAAACGAGAAAATCACCACCCTACAAACAAAGCTTAGAGAACTCCTACTCAAACATAAACGGGATCAGGGTCCGGCTCTACTCAAAGAAATCCAAAACACTAGAATCAAGCTTAATCTAGTCTTGGCCTCCCAGGCAGACAACATGCTGAGTTGGTCCAAAAGGCTATTCTATGATAAGTCAAACAAACCAGATACCTTACTGGCTAACAAATTGAGGCATAGACACCCAAATTATAGTATCCGGGAGCTACGGCTAAAAATAGGAGCCAACACAGCTAACCCAAAACTTATAGTGGAGGAATTCAGGAGCTTTTATGAGGATCTTTACAATGGGGAAAAAGTGGCACATAATGGTAAAACCAAAAGAGTCATGAAGGATTTCCTGAAGGGCTCACACCTACCAAGATTGAGTGGTTCGGAGAAGGAAGTTTTAGGGGCAGACTTTACTATAGAGGAACTTACCCAGGTTATTCAGAACCTCAAACCTTCCAAAGCACCGGGACCTGACAGGTTCTCCAACCTTTATTATAAAAAATACATTGAGCTCCTGTGGCCTCACCTCCTCAGAATGTTCAATGCAGTGCTGGAAGGGTCCGCGTTCCTGGAACAGATGCTCCAGGCGTCCATCTCAGTAATCTATAAGCCTGGGAAAGACCCATTAGACTGTTCAAGCTACAGGCCCATTTCGCTCATCAACACCGATATCAAAATCTATGCTAAATTACTGGCCAATAGATTAAGTCACATCCTGCCCAGACTCATATATCCAGATCAAGTCGGGTTTATTAAGGGTCGACAAGCCGCAGACAGCACACAACGGATCATTGATCTGATAGATATAGCCAATACACGTAAGATCCCAGTTATGATGTTGAGTCTGGATGCTGAAAAAGCTTTCGACAGGATTGACTGGCCGTACTTGAGGGCCATGCTTGGGGAGTTTGGACTGGGGGCGCGGGTGATCAATGCTATCCTGTCACTGTACCAAGGTCCGGCCGCCAGGGTGATCCACCAGGGATTTCCGTCTGACCCATTCCAAATTAGAAGCAGCACTAGACAGGGGAGCCCGTTATCCCCCCTTTTATTTGCAATGTGCATGGAGCCCTTGGCGGCACAGATCAGAAATAATCCCGATGTTGGAGGCATTGAGGCAGGCTCACAGATGCATAAGATAGCGCTATACGCAGACGATGTCTTGCTAACAATCTCAAGGCCGCTCACATCCCTACCGAACCTATTCAACTTGCTAGGGAAATTCCATGACATATCAGGCTTTAAGATCAACCAATCTAAGTCTGAAGCCCTGAATATAAGCCTCCCTAAAGAGACAGAAAAGTTGATACAGATCAATTTTAACTTTAATTGGCCAAAACATGGAGTGAAATACCTAGGGGTCATTATCCCCAAAGATTACAAAAGTATCTACCAAGCAAATTTCCCCAAACTGATCCGCGATCTAAAGGAAGAGCTGAGAAAGTGGGCGTCTTTTAAAATTTCCTGGATCGGACGGATACATAGCATAAAGATGAATCTCCTCCCACGCATTCTGTATCTGTTTCAGACGTTGCCGGTGCCACTTAGACTGACGGACATACTCTCACTTCAGTCTGCTATATCCAAATTCATATGGGAGGGGGAAAAGCCGAGAGTAAAGGATATGATTCTAAAAAAAACAAATTGGAGGGGGGCCTGGCGGTACCTTGTCTGGTATCTTATTACAAAGCGGCACAATTAAGCCAAATTTCCCAATGGCACACAAACCCGGATTCGAAAAGGTGGGTCGCATTGGAAAGTGAAGCTTGCTCCCCAATAGAGTTGAAAAGCTTGATATGGTTACCCAAAACAGCCTTGAAGCCGATGAATAAGCCGCTGGCCTCAGTGGCGAACTCACTGGCTATCTGGGAGGCCAATAAACTTAGGTGCAATCTGTTATCTAGAGGATCTCTGATGACCCCGCTCTGGGGCAACCCAGATTTTGCTCCAGGCCTGTACAGAAAGGAATTTACAATTTGGAAGCAATTAGGCATACATAGGCTCCGAGATCTAGAGGGGGCAAAGATATTAAGCCCTTTGCACAAATTCGAGAGGAATCAAACATCCCCCCCTCAGAAATATTTAGATTTCTCCAACTGCGAGCATTCTACATTAGCGTTACCCCACGACCCCCACTAACCAGGTTTGAAAAGCTCTGTCTAGTTGAGACGGATACCAGGGGACTCATATCGCTGTTGTACAGAGAAGTGATCGGTTCAGGAGTAAAGGTCGACCACAAACTGAGGTACATGGATCAATGGGAGAGAGATCTGGGTGAAGTTCTAGAGGCAGAGGACTGGGCTAAAATAATTACGGCTTCAGCTAAGAGCTCTATATGCACGACGTTAAGGGAAAACGCATATAAAGTTTTAATGCGATGGTATCACACTCCCATGAAATTATCTAAATTTGTACCAAGGTACTCCCCCCTGTGCCCTAGACAGTGCGGAGCAACAGCTGATTTGTTACATATGCTGTGGTCCTGCCCGAGGATTAGACCGCTTTGGCGAAAAATCAGAGATTGGCTTGAGAGGATTCTTACCCTCAAAATTCCTATGGACCTGTGGCGGTTTCTGCTAAACAGACCGTCAATGGGGTGGACTAAATCAAGTAATAAATTGGTTGCCTATTTCGCAACAGCAACTCGGTGCGAGATCGCAGCATTATGGAAGCTACCCGAAATTCCCCCAATTTCCAAGATTCGGAACAGAATTTGGTTCGTATGCCAGATGGAGAAGTTAACGAGTTTAGTTAATGACACTGGCGAAATTTATCTAAAAACCTGGACACATCCTGCTTTGATAGTAGTAGATGCGTTTTCCCTTGATTAATGCTTAGAGGAGGAGTTACTAGGGACACGCGGTGACAAGCGCACCCCCGACAAGTACGCAGAACGGGAGCCTAGACCCACGGCTAGACGAGATCGCCCGGAAGGGATTAGGACCTGGAAACCCTCAGGTGATGAATTGCCATGACACTATTAGTCCCGGTGGGAGTGAACACCGCACCGCACCTCCCTCCCCCCCCCCTTCTCTTTCCCCTCTTTCCCCTACGTTCCCCTTTTTTCCCAATACCCGTTTTTGATAAATGTTAGTATGCAACAAAGTGTTTCTGTACAATGTTCGCTGAAGTAATGGTTGTACATGTATTCTGCTGAAAAACTCAATAAAACTAAAGTTATAAAAATTTTTTTTAAAAAAAGGCCTGGACGTCCACGGAAGACAACAGTGGTATATGATCGTAGGATCCTTTCCATGGTCCTTTCCATGGTAAAGAAAAACCTCTTCACAACATCCAGCCAAGTGAAGAACACCCTCCAGGAGGTAGGCATATCATTATCCAAGTCTACCATAAAGAGAAGACTTAACAAGAGCAAATACAGAGGGTTCACCACAAGGTGCAAACCATTCATAAGCCTCAAGAGTAGAAATGCCAGATTAGACTTTCCCAAACAATATCTAAAAAAGCCAGCCCAGTTCTGGAACCGCAATCTTTGGATAGATGAAACTAAGATCAACCTGTACCAGAATGACGGGAAGAAAAAAGTATGTTGAAGGCTTCGAACGGCTCATGATCCGAAGCATACCACATCATCTGTAAAACACGGTGGAGGCAGTGTGATAGCATGGGCATGCATGGCTTACAATAGCACTGGGTCACTAGTGTTTATTGATGATGTGACAGAAGACAGAAGCAGCCGGATGAATTCTGAAGTGTATAGGGATATATTGTCTGCTCAGATTCAGCCAAATTCAGCGAAGTTGATTGGATGGTGCTTCACTTTACAGATGGACAATGACCCAAAACATACTGTGAAAGCAACCCAGGAGTTTTTTAAGGCAAAGAAGTGGAATATTCTGCAATGGCCGAGTCAATCACCTGATCTCAACCCGATCGAGCATGCATTTCACTTGCTGAAGACAAAACTTAAGGCAGAAAGACCCACGAACAAACAACAACTGAAGACAGCTGCAGTAAAGGCCTGGCAAAGCATCACAAAGGAGGAAACCCAGCGTTTGGTGATGTCCAAGCGTTCCAGACTTCAAGCAGTCATTGCCTGCAAAGGATTCTCGACAAAGTATTACAAATGAACATTTTATTTATGATTGTGTTAATTTGTCCAATTACATTTGAGCCCCTGAAATAAGGGGGACTGTGTTTGAAAATGGTTGCAATACCTAAACGTTTCATGCAATATTTTTGTTCAACCCCTTGAATTAAAGCTGAAAGTCTGCACTTCTATTGCATCTCGGTTGTTTCATTTAAAATCCATTGTGGTGGCGTACAGAGCCACAATTATGAAAATTGTGTCAGTGTCCAATTATTTCCGGACCTGACTGTAGCTGATGTACAAAATATCATAAAGCAGCTTACTTTTAGTAGGGTTTAGAATAGTGGGGAGGGGGGGGAGGGGCTAGTGATCTCCTCATGGCCAGGTATGTAGTCCTCGCGGCCATATTTGTATTCTTGTTGTGTCAAAATCTGCACACAAAAACCACAAATATCTAAGGAACCGAAGGGGCCGGTGTATGTTGAGTAAACCTTGTTAAATTGGGGGCGGTTCCCCAGTTCATGTAAGGTTAAAAAATATATATATATTTATTTCTAAAAAAAGACTGGCAACTTTGGGAATGTTTGGGGTGAATTTGTACATTGCTGATAACGCTGGCACTACAGGTGTTAAGCTGTGTGGCTACCAAGCTCCTGTCCTTTCCTAAACATTGGTACAAAGAGCCAGTTACTTTTTGTGTAGGTAAAATAAACAAAATAACAAACTGCACATCTACAGTGGCGGCAGAGTTTATGCTAACACGGCCGCCACCGCAATGTGCGGGTAGGCGCGGCTATCTTTTTTTTTTTCTCGCAGCGTGCCGCGCGTCAGCCGGGCGCCGGTCACGTGCGCCAGGCATCCCCGAAGACGCCAGGCATCCCCGAAGACGCCAGGCATCCCGAAGACGCCAGGCATCCCCGAAGACGCCAGGCATCCCCGAAGACGCCAGGCATCCCGAAGACGCCAGGCATCCCCGAAGACGCCAGGCATCCCCGAAGACGCCAGGCATCCCGAAGACGCCAGGCATCCCCTAAGACACCAGGCATCCCCGAAGACGCCAGGCATCCCCGAGGACGCCAGGCATCCCCGAAGACGCCAGGCATCCCCGAGGACGCCAGGCATCCCCGAAGACGCCAGGCACCCCGAAGACGCCAGGCATCCCCGAAGACGCCAGGCATCCCCTAAGACGCCAGGCATCCCCGAAGACGCCAGGCATCCCCTAAGACGCCAGGCATCCCCGAAGACGCCAGGCATCCCCGAGGACGCCAGGCATCCCCGAAGACGCCAGGCATCCCCGAAGACGCCAGGCATCCCCGAAGACGCCAGGCATCCCCGAAGACGCCAGGCATCCCCGAAGGAGGCTGCAGGTAAGGGGGTATGCTATAATTCAGAGCGTGGAGCGGGGCGGAACAGCCATGGGGTCGCAAGGGGAAGGGAAGGGGGAGGGGAAGATGCGGAGAAGATGGGCTGGCGCGCGGCCAAGTTCGGCGCCAGCCCGAAAACACCCGCGGGACAAGACGGGCAAATGTTGCAATAAAGATTGTCGGGACAGTATGTACACTGCTCTCAACATAAACTCTGCTGCCATTGTGTTTCAACATGGCGTATTTCATTCAAACATCAGCGCACCCATCTCCTTGTGGGATATATCCAATCTTCCTGTGTTTTCACAAATTAAAAATGAGACGGCGACAAGTTCTACGGGGTACAGTAGGTCTTCTGCCTGAAAAATATTAATGTTATGTATTGTCATAAAGTTTCCTGTGTGTATAATATTATTATAATATTTGTTCAGAGGGAAAATCTGGCAGTACATTGTATCCTAACATACACACCCAGGTTGCCGTGCCTTTATTAGAACACGTCTGCGCTTGCACGACACTATGTTACTAGCGGTTAAAAAATACAGACAACATAAACAACGCAAAGTTATTGGAATGTTATAGTTTCTTACATTTAGTATAGGTTCAAGAAGATTTTTTTTGTTAGCAGCCTGAGATAGTGTCATGTGATAAAGATATATACTGTACAGTAGACTAGTATAAAAAAAAAAATACTTTTTTTCTCAATTTATTTTTATATTGCTGTTGGGAATGTAGGTGTAACCCTTTTTGTGAACCGGCCGACCCACCCAATCTCACATTGGCCCCTCGTGGTCTAACCGGTCCCTTTTCCTGCAACACACCTGCTCCTAAAGGGTACTGGTATTGAAACACACCTGCGGCTCCAGGAGATCTGAGCCTCCGCTAGCTGGGAGCCTGGGGAAACCCTTAACGTTACCTGGTGCAGCGCCTCCACTTACCCAGGATCCCCCGTTAGGAAAGATAGCCCTGAGTAAGAAATACAATAACACACGTAGATAAAACAATACTAACACTTTACTTGAGAACACATATCACATACCATAACACATTGCATAACATAACATAACCCGATGCTCTATCTGCATCACCTCAGCCCAATGTCTGGTGTTCCCCACCCAGTGTCCTGTGATCACCCCACACCCAATGTCTCGTAAATCCTACGGAGGTCGTGGGTGACTGCGCAGTCACTATGTGAATAGGCCTGTTGGTGCACTTAATAATGAAGTACCTTCCGAGCACTCCGATGCTCGGGACCGCAACACACTTCTCAAAGGGTCAGACGTCCGTCTGATCTTTTCCAGGTACTCTGCCGGTGGACCCCAACGAGGGTCCCACCGCTCCACGGGAACTGCAACCGATCACGGCAACACCAACCGCATGGGAACAGCAACCGCCGCTATCAGCTTTCTGCCTAACTACTTTTAGAGTGACAGCAACCCTAACCTAGGGCCTGTCCCTGAGGAACCGCAACCTGGGATGGCTTGGGGAAAACTCCTAGGGCCTGTGGACAATAACCTGCCCCCCTTCCCCTAGCTACCCAGTCTCAACTGTAACTGCTAGTCCTAACAGCCTAACGCACCTGCAGCCAACACTCAGCTCACACTGTCAGCCTGCAGGGATTCACACACACTTCACACACACTGCACGCACTGCGCCCAGCACATGCAGCGACACACACACAGACAGCTGCAATCACACACAGCCACCTGGATCCCGCAGCAAATCCACTGCTTGCACACTGTGCCTCTTTGACAGTGCCCACAGCCCTCTCCGCTGTGGCACTGCCAAACCTGCACCTTTCACACCCAAGGGTCACCTCCCTAGCTAACGCGTCCCTCTTCAGTTACCCCCTGCCCTTCCCGGGAATTGGGGCCTGCCTGGGAATCTAGGGAGAACCCTTACCTGATGCAGGAGCCACGAGCTCCCTGCACCCTTCCTACTCCTTCCTACTCCTCGTGCAGACTGACGCAGCAAAGCCCGGGAAATGTATCTATCTTCCCGGGCTGAGCTTCCTCCAGCCCTATTGGCCACACTCAGGCACCTGATGCCTATCTCCCTAAGCCTCCTGGGAATTGTAGTTCCCAGGGGGCTGTCTAAGCATTGGGGCCGCGTGCGCGCTTCCCCTGCGCATGCGCGAACCCCTAATGGCCGCCGCAACCTTACTGTCCTCTTCCCTACTCTCGCGCAATCTCTCCCTAGCCCTGGAGTCCTATCGCGCGCTGGCCGCCTCCTGCGCATGCGCGAACCTACGCGCAATGGCGGCGCACTCTCTTCTAGCCGCCGAGCCGGTGGCAACGCGATCACGGCCCTAGCGACGGCCCGATCGCGTCCCCGGCAACCACAAGCGCGATCTGCTCCCTGCTCTGGCCCCCACCCTCGCGAAGTGCCGGCGGGTCCATCGCAGCCTCCGGCGGCACCCGCTACCTCACGGCACTCGCGGAGAGGGGCCAGGGATTCAAATTTCACATCGGGGCTACATTCTCCCCCTCGCAGAATCCCAACGCCCTCGCTTGGGTAGCAACCATACATGTTGTTATATAATGGAAAATGCATTGTAAACAGTACATCATACACTAGCAATTTCCCATTTGTACCCAACATCCCCGCATGGATACCCGAGGCCAGCTGAGTTTCAGATTGGAGTGCCCCTAACAGACTGGGTGAGGGTATCCCACCTTGACTCCTGTGAGTCTTTTGGAACTCTAGACCCGTTTCTTCTGTCAAAACACCGCCTCCCCCTCGCAGAAAAAAATGTACGGGGTCATGGGTATTGACCCTTTCCGGATCCTCCGGTCTCGTCTCACGGGAGACAGGAAGGCTCAGTCTCTTTCCTCGGTCCACCACATGGCGAACATAGCGCTCCATCGCGCACCTGGGAGAGGCCACAACTACCAGAGCGGTCTCAACAGAGTCTTTGTCTTTGTCAGCAATCCCTTTAACGGTGACTTCTTCCGCGGACGGCACCACTTCTTCGGGTAGGCCCGTTTGGAGACTCCTCTCACAGGAGTATGTGTCGCTCCGGTCCGCTACACCGGATACCTTGATGAGGTCGAGTTCATTCCACGATCTGCAGAGATCTTCTGGGGGAGACACCTCCACCAGGACGCGATGATGGGGTGAGCCCATCGCCCGGGTGACCCTACCTCTGGAGTCACCAGGCTCCACGATCACCGGGGAGCTCACACCCGACACCCCTGGGGCAGTCAACTTACCCCTATCGTTGTCGGCAGGTACTGATCCCAAGCCTGGGACCGCTGGTACCTCGGTGGTAGGCCGGACTGGCTGTTGCAGGGCACACGGGCCCACATCATGGTCTGTATCAGTTGAGGTGGTTGCCTCGGTGACCTCACTGGAGTGGTCCGCCGGCAGGCGCATCACCACGCTCGGTTGGTCGCTGGACTCATCACACAAGGGCGGGGGTACAAACACCTTACCCTGGCCTTCCGGGAATTGCGGTTCTGGTCTCGGTGGTTCTTGCTCGGGAACCGGATCTGGAACCGACATCTGGGGTTCCAACTTCTGGAGCTCCGCCTTCAGCGGCTCCGGCTCAGCGTCTGGAAAGTTCATTTGGGCACACGGGCCCTCCATCACCTCCATCGCTGAAGTGGACAAATCAGTAGCGGCTTCACCCACCTCGGTAGCACCATCAGGCGCCTCTTTCTCCGCAGGTTCCGCCATCAGAGGTTCCGGCTCCTCCATTTGCACGTCCCCTTTGAGAGGGTCTGCAACAGTGGTCTGGACACACGGGTCCCCGGAGGCCTCTGCAATCAAAACAAACTGAGGACAAGTATCATTTACTGTAGGAGGGATGTCCGGCTCCTCCTCTTCTTTCTCGGCTGGTTCCGCCGCCGGGGGCAGGATAGGCTTTAGGAACCAGGCCCCGCAACACTCACATTGGGGCTCCCATGCCAGTGCCTCCCTCCGATTACAGCCACATTTGAGGCTCCAACACTGGGTAAATGTTTCTCCATCCACCTCAGTTGACCTGAAACCTAACTGTAACTGAGATGGTTCGACTCCATCTTTAAGGGCTCCACTCAGGCAGGGGCACATTAGCATCGTGACCTCCATTCCTGGCAAATTCCAGGGCTCATACACATCAGGGTGCAACCCCTGGCAGTCTCTCTCATCCTCGGGGATGGAACACTCCATTTCTGTAACAGAGTCCTTTGCCGCTGGCGGTTTGGGTTGCAAGAACTGCGCCGCACAGTCAGGACACTTAGGCCCTTGGGTCAGCTCACCAACGGCACACTCACAGTCATGCAGACGGCCGTGCAAGCATTCTTCTCCGTCTACTACGGTCATCGTGAGGGCAACTGGTGACTCAGATGCTCCGTTCATCCAGCCACCAGTCGCCTTCCAGTCTCTTAATGCACATGGGCACACCACCATGGACAAGTCTAAATGGGGGGCCCGTATGATTCTATACAGCCAAGGGTGTTTTTCTTGGCATCCCTTGCTTTCCAGAGGGGGAACAGAAATTTCTGATTTCTGCTCAAGACACTCCCTCCCCCTGGTGGACTCTAGAGGAGGGGCAGCACAGTCTTTTGGGGAATGTTGCAAACTCGGTACTGAGTCACTCACAGTGTGGGGGCGGGGCTCGGGTTTTCCCGCCAGTCCTGGAGAACTGTTGGCAACATTTCCCCGCGCGCCCGGGAACTTAGCACGTGGCTTCCTTCGCCTTGAGGGCTTCCCCATGGCGAAACAAAAATAGGACAATTTAGAAAAACATGTACAGGGCACCCCAGGTCTGATATCTCAGCAGCGCCTCCAAATGTAACCCTTTTTGTGAACCGGCCGACCCACCCAATCTCACATTGGCCCCTCGTGGTCTAACCGGTCCCTTTCCCTGCAACACACCTGCTCCTAAAGGGTTACTGGTACTGAAACACACCTGCGGCTCCAGGCGATTTGAGCCTCCGCTAGCTGGGAGCCTGGGGAAACCCTTAACGTTACCTGGTGCAGCGCCTCCACTTACCCAGGATCCCCCGTTAGGAAAGATAGCCCTGAGTAAGAAATACAATAACACACGTAGATAAAACAATACTAACACTTTACTTGAGAACACATATCACATACCATAACACATTGCATAACATAACATAACCCGATGCTCTATCTGCATCACCTCAGCCCAATGTCTGGTGTTCCCCACCCAGTGTCCTGTGATCACCCCACACCCAATGTCTCGTAAATCCTACGGAGGTCGTGGGTGACTGCGCAGTCACTATGTGAATAGGCCTGTTGGTGCACTTAATAATGAAGTACCTTCCGAGCACTCCGATGCTCGGGACCGCAACACACTTCTCAAAGGGTCAGACGTCCGTCTGATCCTTTCCAGGTACTCTGCCGGTGGACCCCAACGAGGGTCCCACCGCTCCACGGGAACTGCAACCGATCACGGCAACACCAACCGCATGGGAACAGCAACCGCCGCTATCAGCTTTCTGCCTAACTACTTTTAGAGTGACAGCAACCCTAACCTAGGGCCTGTCCCTGAGGAACCGCAACCTGGGATGGCTTGGGGAAAACTCCTAGGGCCTGTGGACAATAACCTGCCCCCCTTCCCCTAGCTACCCAGTCTCAACTGTAACTGCTAGTCCTAACAGCCTAACGCACCTGCAGCCAACACTCAGCTCACACTGTCAGCCTGCAGGGATTCACACACACTTCACACACACTGCACGCACTGCGCCCAGCACATGCAGCGACACACACACAGACAGCTGCAATCACACACAGCCACCTGGATCCCGCAGCAAATCCACTGCTTGCACACTGTGCCTCTTTGACAGTGCCCACAGCCCTCTCCGCTGTGGCACTGCCAAACCTGCACCTTTCACACCCAAGGGTCACCTCCCTAGCTAAGGCATCCCTCTTCAGTTACCCCCTGCCCTTCCCGGGAATTGGGGCCTGCCTGGGAATCTAGGGAGAACCCTTACCTGATGCAGGAGCCACGAGCTCCCTGCACCCTTCCTACTCCTTCCTACTCCTCGTGCAGACTGACGCAGCAAAGCCCGGGAAATGTATCTATCTTCCCGGGCTGAGCTTCCTCCAGCCCTATTGGCCACACTCAGGCACCTGATGCCTATCTCCCTAAGCCTCCTGGGAATTGTAGTTCCCAGGGGGCTGTCTAAGCATTGGGGCCGCGTGCGCGCTTCCCCTGCGCATGCGCGAACCCCTAATGGCCGCCGCAACCTTACTGTCCTCTTCCCTACTCTCGCGCGATCTCTCCCTAGCCCTGGAGTCCTATCGCGCGCTGGCCGCCTCCTGCGCATGCGCGAACCTACGCGCAATGGCGGCGCACTCTCTTCTAGCCGCCGAGCCGGTGGCAACGCGATCGCGGCCCTAGCGACGGCCCGATCGCGTCCCCGGCAACCACAAGCGCGATCTGCTCCCTGCTCTGGCCCCCACCCTCGCGAAGTGCCGGCGGGTCCGTCGCAGCCTCCGGCGGCACCCGCTACCTCACGGCACTCGCGGAGAGGGGCCAGGGATTCAAATTTCACCTCGGGGCTACATTGGTTTAAGGGGCGTTTTATCAATGGTGGCATCCAGGACCAGAAATTGTGTTTTAATTAATTTAAAACATCACAATTACAATTTCTGTGACAAAACAGTGACAAAAGACAAAGAAGTTTCAACTTTTTAACTTTTTTTTACTATTTACATTCTGTAGAGGGGGGGAGGGGGAGTTAAGAGGAACAAAAAAGCGGGGAGGAAAAGGCAGCTGCAAGATTGTTTGGGACCTTGTGGGCGGGGTGTCCACTGAACGGGGTTGGTCGGATGGGGAAAGTTGAGGTCCACCCCCCTCTTAGGGTGATCTATCAGTCCGGGGTCTCGTTAGGCTGCACTCTGTGGGCCAACCTCACTAAACCTATCTCAAAAGCTCTATCTATGCCAGGATCTTCCCATGGGCCCATGTCACGGGCCTTCGTTACCTGTGCCCTGGTTCTCGCTCTGGGCCTACTTCCTATAACTGGTCTGACTTCACCGAAGCTGCTCAGACTCATAACCAGAGCGTCTTTGTAGCTTCTGAGTTACATTGACTGAAGGATAGAGTGGAACTAAAAGACGGCCATATAGTTAGCCACACAATCAGATTTTTACAGGTTTATAACAGGAGCACCAAACAATTTGCAGCTTAGCTAATGATGTAGAATTATACATTGTTATATGTTTTACATATAAAAGAAAAGATGAAATGGGGGAAATGTAGTATTGCTGCTTTACACATACCTCACATTACATACATATATCATTTAGTTACACATTACTTATTGGTTCTAAAGGTTTCTCGAGTGCAGTAAACAGAATCAGTTTACTTTGTTCTTTGACCCTGGAGTATGGTCCAGCCTAGCAGCTGATCCCATTCAATTTTAAGGGTGGGGAATTTAGGGGGTGTTACATGGGGATTGATACAGTGGCACAGATGGTCTCCATGGGGTTGAAGGGGGAAGTGGGAGTGAGGGGGGGACATATGTTAGGGGTATGTCAGATAGGCTTCCTTGAAACGGTGAGTTTTCAGGGAGTTTATAAATGTCTCAAATCTGGAGGGGTCCGATAGTACGTGGTAGGGAATACCAGAGAGGGGGTGCAGCATGGAGAAGTGTTATAGGTAGGATGATAAGTGATAGGCCCATAATTCAGGAGGAATAACCCCCATTCATTATTTTGTTTAACCCCCCCCCCCAGAGTGTCAACCTGGGTGCAGATCTTGATGTCCCATGCCAACATGCATACTTTCCACTCCAAACCATTTGTAATGTCACGAATAAATATATTAAAGAGCACCATTTCCAGTACAGATCCCTGGGGTGCTCCATTAGTCACCTTCCCCTCCTCTGAATGTACTCCCATTACCACAAATCTCTGTCGCCTATCCTTCACCCAATGTCTTATCCACTTCACCACCTTAGAGTCCATTCCCACAGCACTGCAACGTGTTCATCAGTCTTGTGCGACAGTTTATAATACCTTACTAAAATCTGGGTAAGCTCCATCTACTGCTCCACCCTGAGCTTCGTCACCCAGTCAGAAAAATGTATGAGATTTGTTTGACACGATCTCCTCCAACCCATGCTGGTAAACCCATGCTGGTAAACCCATGCTGGTAAACCCATGCTGGTAAACCCATGCTGCCAGGGATCTCGTACACTATAGGTTGTTGAACTTTAGACAGTCAACAATTATATCTTTCAGCAATGTTTCCATTTATTTCCCCCCTACAGGTGTCAGGCTCACTGGCCTGTAGTTACGGGTCTCTTCCCTACTTCCACATTTGGGAAGTGGGGCTACGTTTGTTCTGCTCGCCGTCTGGAACCACACCTATGAATAGTGACTGGGTAAATAGATCTGTTAATAGTCAGCACACCCCTAAGCTCTTTTAATATACATGGATGTATCCCATCTGCCCCCATTGACTTGTCCACTTTCAGTTTTTAAAGTAGTACTTTCACCTTTGTAAATGGACTTGTGTCTAATTATTTTCTATTTATGTTCCTGTTTCCCAATTGTAGTCCCTCCCCTTCACCTTCAGCTGTGAAGACTGAGCAAAAATAATTATTACGGTGGTCCTTTTCTCCCTCAACAAGACCATTCCCTTCTGTCTCTAATCTTACTATTCCTTCTTTGTTTTTCTTATTACATTTATATACCTAAAAAAGGTTTTGTCCCCTTCTTTACTGACAGCTATTTTCAGTGCTGCTTGGGGCTATTTACATCAGACTATTTGCTTGGCCTCCTTCTGCTTAGCCTGATCTAGTTCTTTATCCTCCTCCCTCTGAGGATGCTTATATTTTGTAAAAGCTGTCGTTTTAGCTTTTACAATACCCACCACCTCATTTTGAAAACCATGTTGGCTTTCTTTTTCTTGTATTTGTACTAACCCAGTGGTGGGATTCTGCCGGTTCGTCCGAACCTGTTACTAAGATTTCACAAGTTCGCCGGACTGGTGCTTAATTGTGACTGTCTTACCTTCATTCGCGGGTGGCAAACGGAAGCGTCTAACAGCATCTTCCGGCATCTATTTACCTGCAAAGCCTCTCAATATGGGCCCGTCACACGGCGCCAAATGGTGCCCCATTGCCGTGTCAACGGGAATGCCACGTGACATAGCCGCATCACGTGATGTTCATTGCTATGGCAACAAGACACTACGTAACGCCACGACATTACACGGCGTCCGTTGTCATGGCAACGCGGCACCATGTGATACCGTGCAGCCATTTTTAGAGGCTTTGCAGAGAAATAGATGCCGGGAGACGCTGCTAGATGCCGCCGCCCGCCGTCCAGGTAAGAACCGGTTGTTACATTTTTTTCATCCCACCACTGTACTAACCTGCCTCACACAAAGGTCTGTTGCTTTTAGTATTGTATCTTTTAGTTTTTCCCACCGCTCCAGCACTTCACTCAAATACCTCCACCCTGCCAAAGAATCCCTTAAATAATTTCTAATATCTGAAAAGTCAGCCCTCATCAAATCCCAAACCTTAGTTTGTGTGTGGTATGCCTCAGCCTCTGTCTTTATACTAAACCACACTGATTCACTGGAACCCAAGATCGTACCAACAACTATATCTGATACTCTGTTCCCATTGGTAAGTATTAAGTCCAGGATTACTTTATTGCGAATTGCCTCTCCCACCAATTGCTTGGGAGATGCCTCTTGGAAGGAATCCAGTCCCCGATAGTGCCTGAACCTGCAAGAGACACATGCCAGTCCACATCTGGCAGATTGAAGAGTGTCAAAGCCATCTTTAAATGTCCTTCGCCGCTCCGACCACATTTAAAGATGACCCGACGGAGCGCGGACCGACACGACATCTTTCGATGTCCTCGGAGCGGCATGGGACATTTAAAGATGTCCCACGGCGGGGCCGTCGCTGTCTTCGGAGTGGGGAGGGATATTTAAAGATTGCATCATCGAGAGCGGCGAGATGTCACGGCGGTGACTTCTCCCGGTGGTGACATTTATGTGGCGGCGGAGGTGTGGTCACGGCTAAACGGCCGTGGCCAACCGATGCATTCCGTTTCTCCAGTACCTTATACTGAAGTCAACTTTATGTTGTTCTTCACATAAAGGGAAACTCCTCCTCCGTTCCTACCTTCCGTGTCTTTTCTAAATACAGTGTAACTTAGTATAGCTATGTCCCGGTGCTGACTTTCATTGTACCATGTCTCAGTAATAGCCTCAATATCCAAGTTCTCCCTTATCATTATTGCAATTAGTTCTGGGATTGTATTTCCCAAACGACAAGCATTTGTACACATTGCGCGACGGTTTTTGTTACTGCGTTTCCTAATCCTGAGTGACGGTGAATGGGTTAACCAGGCTCACTAATAAAGGTTAAGCCCACTTGGTTACCCCTGATCCGTGTTTTGAGGTCCTAGAGTGTCAGCTCTTGGACCTGGCTGTCGTATATGCATTGCTGTGACTGTGTGCAAATTATGCAACAATAAAGATTGTTTATGTTTGTTCCTTTCCCAAGGTGCTAGGACCAGGAGATTTCTAGGCGGTAAGTTTCAGGGTGGGTTTGTCGGAGAAAGTCTTTACAGAATGTGGCTAGGTATCGGGGGTCCAGAGTTATAGGATACCCCAAAAACCTATCCGGGAATCAAGTGAGATTCTCAGGTATGTTAAAGCACATTGCTCTGGTCAAACTCTAATCCTGGGAACGTTATTGCGGCTCACCACCAGGGTTCCTGCTTCAGCACAGACTGGACAAGTAAATGGGACATGAGGGGTTAATGTATCCCTGCAACCTACACGGGGTCTCTAGTATAAGGGGGGTTGCCCAGGTAGATGTCCAGCTAAGTTATAAAGCTATAAGGTCTAGTATTGTGTGTAAAACATTAAAGCTAGTTTCTATAGTGTGGCCAGGTATAAGGTTACTAGGATGTGGGAGTATATTCATCTTATTCTATCCCTGACACCAGAGAGAGAAATTTATACAGTTTTAAACAAAACATCAGACACAGGGAAAAGTATATTTTATTAAAGGTTTACATTACGTGAATGAACTGTGGGGTAAATATGAAAGTCCCCAAGGTTTATATTTTTATTAAAGTAATGTTCAAAGGGGGTCATTCAGTATAGATAAAAATCCATTTGCATGGGAGACAGAGTGGTTAATCCGCCCTCTAAGCTTCAAAGGCAATGCAGGATATAGAAGTGTTAAACCATTTGATAGCAAGGAGGGGTAAAGGAAGAGCTGTCCTGGCCTGTTGTCACCTGCCCCAGACTTTCAGGCATTGAGCCTGTGGGGGCTTAGAATAGTAAGTGAGCAAGATGGCGATCTGCACACATGCCCTCTTACTTTTCTGAAGCCATAGGTGCCAGCTTTCACAAACCTGGCAAGGTGTGTAATTGGTCAGCGATTAAATTCCCACGCCAGGGGTCGGTGGGACTGCCTGTCCCAAAGTGTATAAGACAGCTAGTCACCATCCCAGAGGTGTGATTCAATGTGTTCCAAGAATTCCAAGCTCTGAGTAAGTCATCTAAGATTCTCAGAGGCTACTTGAAGGAAAAGCTGCCCGGATTATTTTGCTGTTTGATTTGCAACTAGGAGAGGCAGTTTGTGTTATTTCAGATTTCCAAAGTAAGTGTATTTTTAGTGTAAATTGTGTAACATTGTGTGTTTTTCTTTTCCTGAAATAAATGACAATTTATTTTACCTCCTTGTTTTGCTCAATCATATGATCCCGGTATAAATACTTGCTAATGAAGCCTCTGTACTGCTTGCTGAGTACTCTGGTTCCCCTCCAAGATGCATGCAGATCATCTCTTTTATATAGACCTATTTATGTGGAGGTAGAACAGCTATGTCTAATAAATACAAATCCCACTTCTTTACACCACTTCTTCTACTACATATTAAAGTCTCTTGTGTGAAGAGTCCTACCTTCCCCACCCCTATATACTGTCAATACCTCTGAAAAAGACACTGAGGATGCTACAGTACATGCCTGAGCTGTCCCTAACTCCCTAAACTCCTCCTACACTGTCCTAACCTCATTCTTAGCCAGGTCACTATGTCTAAGGTGGACAATGACATCTACCTCTCTCTCCTAGCTTGCTGCCTTAACAATTCCCAGAATGAGCTTCCTGTCCCTCTGAGCTATAGCTCTAGGTAGGCACCATACCTTCCTCTTCCCCTCACTACCTGCTCCCAAATCTATACCTCTTAAAATGGTATCTTCCAAGACGAGTTTCCTCCTTTTCTGGGATCCCATTTTCCACACTGTTTCCTTCCTATTAGCTGCAGAATACCCACCTGCTCCTTCTTCCCTGCAGTAGGTGCCTCTGTGGTGCAGTTCTGCCCTGATAGTGCAGCATAGGAGTTGTACAATCACGCAGATTGCAGGGATCTAGCTGCGATCTACAACCTTCACCCTGCCAGACCCCACAGTGATCCAGACTGCCCTCCTCCTGCGGAGGCCTCTGCGGTGGTGCCTGTTTCAGGTAGGACGATACAATAGACCAGTCTTATTCCACCTTCAGCCTGGCAATCTCCTCCTACAACATAGAGAAGTGCCTGCAGATGGGACAGTACCTGAACCTCTAGAATGTCTCACGCAACAGTACTGCCTTCCATCCACTGCACTGGACAACACCAAACATTGCAGCAGATGTATACGCTTTTGTCAATGCTGTGTGCAACTTCTTCTGCATTCCCAGTCCTGCTGGTTTACGCCCTCAGAAAAACAGTTGGCACGCGGAGTAGCGAGCAAACTCCCAGAATGAGCTCAGTGTACTGGTTATTATATGGCATACAAATCAATTAAAGACAAAAAGGACAGACCACTCAGGTGAGGACAGTTTGTAATTAGCCTAACTCTACCAAACAAAAGAAAACAGCAACATAAAGTGTAAAGTTAGCACACAATCTGGTCTGAAAAATGTCAACTAATTTGCTGGAGAATTTGATACCGTTGAACGTTTGTACATGACCCTGACACAAGGTCACACGTTATTAATATTGGGATTTAAACCAGGCTCGGCCCCTTCTAAGGTAGCAACAATAGAACTCAGACCAGTCCTTCCAAGTGCATTATAGAACCTCAATGAGAATCCCCTATTATTCACCTGCAGATAGCAAACCAACCAATTGGAAATAGGTCCCAATCAAACTATTGGAGAATATTTACATTAGAACCTCAATGTGATTAGGACACATTATAGCACACAACTGCTTACAGGTGTAGCCAGGCTTATGGACCTGAGCCGCGGGAAGAACAGATAAAATGATATGGCTGTAAAAGCTGTGGCTGTCTGCGGAGGGTCCATTCTGCCGAAAAGAACCCCCCACAGAGAATTTGTCACTGTTAGGGTAAGCCGTAGGATCTGGATTACGTTCTCCCCTGGCACCGGGAACACTGAGCCTGGCTTCATCTGTACTGTACATCCTAAAACAGACCAACTCTCTCTGTCTGGGCCTGATTGGAGTCAGGAAGGAATTTATTTTTCCCCTTATGAGATATCATTAGATGATGTTTCACTGGGGCTTTTGTTTGCCTTCCTCTGGATGAATACACTGTAAGTACGGATATAGGATAAAGTATCCGTCGTCTAAATTTAACATAGGTTGAACTTGATGGATGCATATACCTCATCTACTATGTAACTATGCCGTTTCAAATCTGCGATAGGGGTACAGTGGGACACCTCGCAGCTTTCACGCTGTTATCGTCACATTGTCAAGTCTCCACATTATAGAAGTGTCAGCAAAAAACCTTTCACGGCACAAAAACATTTTCAGAAGTATGACATTTCCCATTGTGTAGCTTCAAACCCCCAACGTGTGTTATTCACAGGGAGCGTAGAGTGGCTGGAATACCGGACTGTTAGCAATTTTAGTACAGATTCTGCTGATTAGAGAACAGAGCCCAAAACAAATATTAATGGACCCACCAAAAATACTATTATCTGATCTCTTCAAATACTAATTGCAAAAACTATTGTCGGATAACACAAAATCAGCATTGTATGCGTGCAGAGTAGACCTTGGCTCCTAGTTCTATTTTCTCCAAGAGGAAGGAGGTCGGAGATTGGAAATAAAGCGAAATACTCGGGACTATTTTGATAAAAGTTCATTTTCAGGCTGTTAAATTATTTTTCCTCAAAACACGCAGAGTCCCTGCCAATATTTGACTAAACTTTTCTCACTCTAGCCCTGGTTTGGCTTTAATTAAATGATGTATTTGTTTAGAGTAAGGTGGAGGGCTGGACAATAAAAAAAAACATTTCTTTTTCGGGGTACCAACCTTTATCGAGACGCTCAATGTTCGTGGTGTGAAATAGGGAAAGACACTACCTTTTTACATGAATGTTAAAAACAAAAAAATCAGTTGGAAAGTATTTAGCTTGGAACATTTATTACATTCATTTAAACAATTATCACAAGTTAAAGGTGTGTTCAATTATATTTTAAAATATATAAAGCGTCCTTACTTCCGTCTATCACTGAGCCTCAGAGATGGGAGTAGGGACTAAGATGAGGGTGAAGCTGCTATCACTGGGATGGGAGACGACTAGTGAGATATGAGTGCTGGGATCTGCCTTCTATGAGGCTCCCACATCCTATACTGCGTCACTAACAGTCCCTAAGCCGTTATTGGCTCCAGTGGTTGACTGACAAATAATGTCAATATCAACTTATAGTCATTTTTATTATCAGTATGTTACCCTCATATCGATACATCTAAAAAGGAGGAGTTACAGTGTTATTAATTCCGGCTTCATCTTCTTTCAATCTCGTCTGTTGAATCCTTTTGCTGCCCGAGGGGACACGGTAAGGTGGAAAACTGACTTTTTGTCAAATTACGCCATTTTTTTTGTCCCCGGTGACTTTTAAGAAAAAAAGTTGGAAGTCACACACATTTAAAAATATATACTGTACATTACCACTTCTTCCCCTATAGTTCAACAGCCAAGAAGCAAGCTTGTAAATTGTACATTTTACTTTACATGTACATACATTTTTAAAATATATTTAAATAGCAGAAATAACTTTCCGAGCAATATGTGTGTGCATATATATGTGGATATACACACACACACATATACACCCACACACACGTTTAGTCTAACTCTAACATCACAAACATTCAGGGACCATTTAACACCTTAAGTTATAAATCGCATTCTGCACAGGGTGGAGGGATAGGCTTCACCCACAGAGATCACATTCCTACTGTAGCTGTCCTGTTTGAAAGTACATTTCTTGGCTTAATCAATTGTAACCTCGCACGAAGAAGAGATCAGTGTATCTGGAAAGCTCACACAAATAATAGCATTTCATCAGCTTGGCTAACACGATACAGATACCTCTATATCTATATATCTATATATAGATATATCTATAGATATATATATATATATATATGTATATATATATAGTTACAATGGATAAAGCAAGAAAGGTTTTTACTTAAAAACAGTGCATCTTGGAATGTTATATGTGACTGAAGCCGATCCCTCCCCCCTGTGCAGTATGCGATTTATGACTTAAGGTGTTAAATGGTCCCTGAATGTTAGTGATGTAAGAGTATGTGTGTGTATATGTGTATGTACACCTGTGTTAACAGGATCAATAACGTCTGCTATATCTGTGTGTGTGTGTGTGTGTGTGTGTGTGTGTGTGTGTGTGTGTGTGTGTGTGTGTACAGTATATATATATATATATATATTTATAATTATAAAACATTTTTATTATAATATATATATAATATATATTTTTTTTTTACATATTATTAATACTAATATAGAAATGTGATCGTTTCACTGCTATGCTATTTAAAACATAATGAAAACATAATGTAATCGCATGGAGTGCACGGTTCTTCCCAAGTAATAAGTAAAACGTTTGTGCCATGTATCATCGCTTTGCAAAGTAGACCTGGCCCTAAGATGCTGCTATCAGCAGCACCTGTGCTCGACCTTCGGACAAGCGAAAGGTGAGATCCCCGTCTCAGCACCTGCCATTCCGTTTTGGTGCCAGGCTGCCTGGCTCTTCTGCAGAAGACTGACGCTCCATCCTGCCACAAGAGTGTGCTTGTGAGGTGTTTGCAAAACTGCTTTCTATTTTTTTCCTTCCCCTGAACCAGAATTAGCCGGTATGGGAATGAAAGAGTAGAGATTTCAAACCGTACCACTCTACTGTACAATAACAACAGAGCCGGGGATGAGGAAGGACTGTGTCGACCTGAAGCTTGTCCCTTCTCCATCCTCCTGCCCATCATGGCCCACGGTAATAGAGCATCCCATGGGGAGACGAGGTGTGGGGACACGTAGAGCAAATACTTCATGGAGAAGGGGTTGAAACTCCAGGAGGACAGAGCTGGGATCTCTGAGGCTTCAGGAGGGGGAGCTGGGGGCCAGGTATGCATGATTTTTATTTCTAGAGCGCCAGCAGCGCTGTGCAAAATGACGACAAAAAGTACAGGCAATTGTAAGTAAATGACGACATGAGGCGATCCTGCCCCGAAGAGCTCACACTCTAAGGATCCTGCCTGTCTTGTTTCATGTTTGTACTGGCGGTTTTACTCATTTTCAGGTGGAAATAAGATGTGAGGGAGTTGTTGGAAGTGATGTGCACAAAATGTGTGTTTGTGTGTGTCTGTACGTGTGCTGGTGTGTGTCTGTTTGTAATTGTGTGTATGTATGCCCGTGTGCTTTTTACAAATAGGTGTATTTGTGTATGTGTTGTACGCAGGGTTGCCACCTTCTATTGAAGACTTACCTTCTCCGGCGGCATCTCCTCCTACAAGGTCCTGTGAACGTGGCTCTGCGACATCAAACGGTTCCGCGTTGCCGTGACACCGTGATGTCACGTAACGTCGCGGCGCCATGTGGTGTCAAGCTGCCATGACAATGGGAAGCATTATGGCGCTGAGGTGTCACGGGACGTCCTGTCGTCATGGCAACGTGCCGCCATTTGACGCTGCGAAGCCATGGTGACGGGACCCTGCATGGCTGCAGCCACCGCCGCTCGGAGATTTGACAGGTAAACCCATAGCCCGGAGATACATGGCCGAAACCCGTAGTCTCCAGGTCAAACACGCAGTGGTGGCAACCCTGGTTATACGTGTATGTATATGCCATATATGTATGTACATATCTGTGTGTGTGTGCATGTATTCTTGCATATACGCATGGTCACATAAATAAGGGTGAATGCTTTTGTGTGTATATATTAGTGTACTTATATGTCTGTATACATATATATACACACACACACACACACACACATATATATATATAAAAAAAAAGGAAAAAAGTGACATTTATTGACTCAACGTTTCGGTCCCCCGAAACGTTGAGTCAATAAATGTCACTTTTTTGCATATGAGTGCCTGTCCCTTTTTTCATTTTTCTGTATTTTTTTGGACAGTATGCACCCTCCCTTTACCTTTATTTTTTATTTTGTATTGTGTGTGCCCTGTTTCTGATTATACATATATATATATATCAAATGGAAAGACTCAACAAAGTATCCGGACGTTCCTCCTTCTCCTTCCGTGCACCCCAAAACTGGAACAACCTACCAGAGACTCTCATATCCACCACCAGCTTAAGTTCTTTCAAATCTAAGGCTGTCTCACACTTTAATCTGGTCTGTAACTGTTTCATACGCTCATAATATATATTTTCTTTAACTGTGCATGCAATGTCTTGTATATAATGTATACCTTGTTCATTTATGTAACTGTATTTGTAACCATGTATTATTTTGTTTTACTCTGTGCCCGGGACATACTTGAAAACGAGAGGTAACTCTCAATGTATTACTTCCTGGTAAAATATTTTTATAAATAAATAAATATTCCTGTGTGCTCATGTGCATGTCTTAGACAGGTGTGCAACCCCGCCTTTCACCATTATCACCCAGCACACAGCACTTCCACTGCAGCAAGGGGTTCTGGGAAATGACATGCAAATGGACACAGTGTCACCTTTTGCTTCAAAACTATTTTAACATGGTTCCCTATAGGCTTAAGCTTGCTGCATGGTCACAGCTTTGAGCACAGCCAGGGTTAAGATGCATAGCCAGAAAACCCACCCACAGACAGCTGTTTCGACCTTAATGGGTCTCATCAGTGTGGGGTTGGGTAACTGGCTATGCAATGAAGCAATGCGGATGGGCATCAGAATCCCTTGCTGCAGTGGAAGTGCTGTGTGCTGGGTGATAAGAATGAAAGGCGGGGTTGCAGACCTGTCTAAGACATGCAAATGAGCATACAGTATATTTACATTTGCTATATGCTTTGCTGTGTAGGGTTTTTGTCACTTTTTTTTTACCCATATATATATATACACAACATTACCATTCTCTCGTCCGGTAAAGAAAGACGGCACTCGGTTAAGTAATCAAGAAAATCTGTATTGGGCATCTGAATAGAAATGATAAATCACCCAATGCGAAGTTTCGGTCCTGGAATAGGACCTTTCTCAAGGGGGTGCAATAGGACCGAAACTTCGCATTGGGTGACTTATCTTTTCTATTCAGATGCCCAATACAGATTTTCTTGATTACTGAACCGAGTGCCGTCTTTCTTTACCGGACGAGAGAATGGTAATGTTGTATTTCTATTATTTGAGACTAGCACCTGTCTATATGAACCAGTACATTGAGTGAAAGCTGTGATTTATATATATATATATATATATATATATATATATATATATATATATATGCAAATACAACTGTATGCTCATCTGCATGTCTTAGGCAGGTCTGCAACCCCGCCTTTCCCCATTATCACCCAGCATACAGCACTTCCACTGCAGCAAGGGATTCTGGGAAATGACATGCAAATGAGCACACAGTGTCACTTTTTGCCTCAATAACCATTTTTAACATGGTTCCCTATAGGCTTAAGCTTGCTGCATGGTCACAGCTTTGAGCACAGCCAGGGTTAAGGTGCATACCCAGAAAACCACCCACAGACAGCTGTTTCGACCTTGATGGGTCTCATCAGTGTGGGGTTGATTTTACTGGGAATATATATATATACACATCTCTCATATACATATATGTGTTGTGTATATAAATGTATACGTGTGCGTACTGTGCCACAGCTCTTCTGCTCCAGTGACCCAGACAAGTGAAATGCAGGAACTAAAATAATAAAATGTTACTGGAAAACCTTGTATCACCACTGAGATGTGTGATGTCACAGGAGAGGCGTCCCCTTCCAATGAGGTAACTTTAGGTCAACAGGGACCTGTATATGAATATACAATTGCAATACCTGTTATTCTGCATGGACAGTGAGTGTGTATTCATATCTTCTGTGCAGTGGGAGGTTCCCTGGCAGCTATGGGCTGACGTTGCACATCTGCCTCTGTTGTGAAAGGTTCATGGACATTTCTTGCAGACAAAGCCTTGGCTGGGAGCTGTCATCAGCCTCTGTCCTTCTTTCCCCACATGCAAATCGGCCCTTCCCCACAGGAGCTACTCTGCCTCTGAAATCCTTTATTTGTAATCAGTGGCGCAGCTAGACATGCGCGGGCCCCCGGGCAAAAACATTTCAGGGCCCCATTAATGTTAATACTGACTGCAATTTTTTCTTCCTCCCCCCCTCCAGCCTCTATCTCATCAACCCTATCTCTCCCCATCCCTCCTCGTGATCATCTCTCCCCCTCCCCATCATCATCTTGCACCCTCATCATCTCTCCTCCTCCCCCTCCTCCTCATCTATCCCCCTCCTCCTCATCTATCCCCCTCCTCCTCATCTCCCCTTCTCCTCATCACTCCCCATCCTCCTCATTTCTCCCCCTCCTCCTCATTTCTCCCCCTCCTCCTCATTTCGCCCCCTCCTCCTCCTCATTTCTCCCCCTCCCCATTTCTCCCCCTCCCCATCATCATCTTGCCCCTCCTCCTCATCTCTCCCTCCCTTCCTCCTCATCTCTCCCCCTCCCTTCTCATCTCTCCCCCTCCCCTTATCTCATCTCTTCTCCTCATCTCTCCCCCTCCTCCTCCTCATCTCCCCCTCCTCATTTCTCCCCCTCCTCCTCCTCATTTATCCCCCTCCTCATCTCTCCCCCTCCCCATCATCATCTTGCCCCCCTCCTCATCATCTCTCCTCCTCCTCGCCCGTCCTCCTCCTCATTTCTCCCCTCCTCCTCATTTCTCCCCTCCCCTCATCATCTCTCCCCCTCCTCATCTCTCCCATGCCTCATCTCTTTTCTCCCCCTCCTCATCTTCTCTCTCCCCGTCCTCAACTCCCCTCCTCCTTTCTCCCCCCCCCTCCTCCGTCCCCCTCATCATTATCTCTCCCCCCCTCATCATCTCTCCCCCCTCATCATCATCTCTCCCCACATCTCATCTCCTCATCATCTCCCCTCCTCCTCATCATAAGCTCTCCCCCCCCCTCGTCATCATCATCATCATCATCAGATCTCCCCCTCCTTAGGGTGACCAGATTTCAAATGTAAAAAACCGGGACACATGCGCCCCCCCCCCCTTTTTTTTGTTGCTTTCCTCACTCTCTCCCTCCCCTATCTTCACGCTCTCCCTCCCCCATCCTCACTCTCTACCTCCCCCTATCCCCACTCTCTCCCTCCCCCCATCCTCACTCTATCCATCCCCCCATCCTCACTCTCTACCTCCCCCCATCCTCACTCTCTACCTCCCCCCATCCTCACTCTCTCCCTCCCCCCATCTCACTCTCTCCCTCCCCCCATCCTCACTCTCTCCCTCCCCATCCTCACTCTCTCCCTCTCCCATCCTCACTCTCTACCTCCCCCTATCCCCACTCTCTCCCTCCCATCCTCACTCTATCCATCCCCCCATCCTCACTCTCTACCTCCCCCTATCCCCACTCTCTCCCTCCCCCCATCCTCACTCTATCCATCCCCCCACCCTCACTCTCTCCCTCCCCATCCTCACTACCTCCCTCCCCCATCCTCACTTCCTCCGTCTCCCCATCCTCACTTTCTCCCTCCCCATCCTCACTCTCTACCTCCCCCCATCCCCACTCTCTACCTCCCCCCATCCTCACTCTCTCCCTCCCCTATCCTCACTCTCTCCCTCCCCCATCCTCACTCTCTCCCTCCCCCCATCCTCACTCTCTCCCTCCCACCATCCTCACTCTGTCCCTCCCCTATCCTCACTCTCTACCTCCCCCATCCTCACGCTCTACCTCCTCCCATATTCACTCTCTTCCTCCCCCCATCCTCACTCCCCCCCCCATCGTCTATCCTCCCTGTCCGCCCAATCCTCGCCCACATCCTCTCTCCTCCCCATCCTATCCCTTCCCCCATCCTCTCTCCCCCCTTCCCCCCATCCTCTCTCCACCCCATCCACTACTACACCATATACACAGACATACCAAACATGCAACATTCGTGTAACACACACACACACCATATACAAATACACATTTATTTTCAACATATAAAAACACTAAATATACAACATATATATGCACATAAGGCATGAAACACACATGCATTACAAATACACACACTTACCAACACACACTTATAAACACACACACACTCACACACACACACACACTTAGCAACAGACATACACACAAACACTTACCAATACAGACACACACACATAGACACACACATACACTTAGCAACACAGACACACACCAACACATACATACACGGACACACACAAGGAACCGGGAGAGGTAAAGATGAGCAGCTATGGTGAGCTCTGCAGCGCCACCTGCTGCCCAGAAGTGGTTAAGGCTCGATTATACCAGCGCACTGCAATGCACGCGCGCGCATCTGTGACGTCACAAGCACATTCTTCTGTGCGCGCGACTGCAGGGGAGACAAGGCTGAAATCTGTTCTTTGATTGGATGGCTGCGCAACCAAAAAAACAATTTGGAAAATGCTTCAACTGTCGCCCGCATTGCAGTAACAACTGGCGCGACAGTCGCGGTAGGTATAAGCGCTTTGCAGGGTTGCATACTATTTGTTTTGGCGCTGTGCGGAGTCGCTCCGGGCGATGCCATGTGTGTTTTTGGTATTATCACGGCCTAAGCAGCCAGACAACCCTGCTTTTCTCCTCCCTCCTCCTACAGCTGCTCTGTGCTCAGCTCCGCACCCCACAGCCGGCATCCTCCGCTTTCCTCCTACCCGCCCAAGCCTGTCTCTATCTGAAGAAACAGATGGGCCGCCGACAGGGGGGGGGGGAGAGAGAGCGGGCCCCCAAAGAGCGCGGGCCCCTGGGCTTTGCCCGAGCTGCCCAGGCTATAGCTACACCCCTGTTTGTAATGCAATAAAGTCCTCAGGGGGGCTGTCTCCTCTCTTAACAGCTTATTTGTAATGCAATAAGGCACTCAAGAGAAGGACTGTCTCGTGGGATCATTTATATTTAACGCAACAAGGAAAGCAAGAAATATAAAGAATGGTTTGTGACAAATATGTGTATACTGTATATGTATATATATATGTATATATAAGTGTGTGTGTGTATATATATATATAAAAGTATATATATATATATATATATATATATAGAGATATGTAGAGGTATCTGTACCGTGTTAGCCGAGCTTAATAATCAAAAACGAATAGACGATACCGTTTTGTGGCTAACGAAATGCTTTTATTTGTGCGAGCTTTCCAGATACACTGATCTCTTCTTCCGGCGATGTTACTATGAATAAAGCAAGAAAGGCTTTTACTTAAAAACAGCGCATCCTGGAATGTATCTGACTGAAGCCTATCCCTCCCCCCTGTGCAGCATGAGATTTTATGACTTATGGTGTTAAATAAACCTTCAGATCGTTCATCTTATGGCCAGAGTCCGAGAAATGATCGCCGACAGGACCGTCTCTTGTTCCGCGTGGTTTGCTGTGGCGATGCAGATTCATTCTCTTGTTTAGCCCCTGTCCAATCGCACCTATGTAGTAGAAATGTAAGAGGGTATTTTGAAGCCAGGGTCATGTGTGATGTGTGAATAGCCCCAGATAGCATTAACTCAGCTCCCTTTTTAAATCACTCCAAGTCCTATAATATTTCCTCAACTTTATTTGGAAAAGCAGTAGAATACAGGTTCTTGTGAATGGTGTGTAGTGGTGATTTATAGTTGGAAATAGGTAAAAAGAAATGGCCTCACCGAGGGAGATTACATAGAAGGGTGCTGTACTCACTGTCTCCAGGGGGGAAAAGGAAGTGAGGGGCAGTGTGGGTAAAAGGAATAGCCTTGGGACAGACTATCTAGACCAAACAGGAGGGGGGGCAGACTAGCCCATTCTGGTGAGGATCACAGGGGCTGCAGTAGCAGCTCACTGCTTTCATGCCCAGAGGCAAGAAATGCAACATTGTTGCAAGTTACACAGGCACAGTATATGTGTGCAAACTCCATGCAGCTGGGAATAAGATCTGACAGGCAGAAGCTGCAAAGGAGAGAGGGGGGTGAGTCAGAAATGTAGTTCTTGTTCCATGACACTCCCCGTCTGGTATCTGGAGATACCACTATATAACAGACTATGTGGAACATATGTGCAATGCATAACAAAGATAATATCACATTCTCAAACAATGCAAGAGTCCATGTCCACATAGCGATGTGACACCGGCCGGTATCACTGGTATCAAGGTCCCTTGGCCAAGGTTCTTTGGCAAAGGATGTAGGGTGGATGCACAGCTCCAGGTTTGCTGGTTGCACCACAATGTCTTTGTGTAAAAGTCTCTGGCACTGTTTCCTTTTAGCCTTGTGAGAGAACAGTCTTTTTGTCTCTGTAGTTTTACCCACAGAATGCATCCCCTTGTAGGTATGCCAGTCGTGGTAGCCTGTCGCTCTATCACCTGGCGTTTGGCAGAAGGAGATGGCTTTTGGCTCCTTGCAGAAGCGGAACAACACTCCTGGAAGACTGGTTGTCGAATCTAGTCCAGTAAAAAGGGCGTAGTTCAGGGAGACTCCCTGAAGCTGAGTGCTGGGGCTGAACACTACCCGGATTTGATCGGGTTCCTTAGGGTGGTAGGCCCCAGATGATTGGAGGTACCGGCACTCTTCACCTTTCTTCATTAGAGGTGTTGGCTTTGTGTGGCCGGTAAGGAATATCTTCTGGATGAAGGCCACAAGGTTGTTTTTGGTCTCTGGTTCCCTTTGTAGGTCGCAGAGGTGCGAAGTGAACCTAAAGATGGCATGTTCTCCATTGTTTGGGAAGCGCCTTCTTGGTGAACGGAATGGTAGCGGGTTCACCCAACTGCCTGGTCCGTCTTTGGAGAGCTCCTTGGTTGTTAACCTCGGGAATCCTCTATCTTCCCTCGATGGTGTTTGCTTGTCGTTGTCCCTTGTTGTCTGGAACGCTGTGCACCGTAGGTCATCGGTGCTTTTCTCTTGTACGAGAACATCTCCACGTAATTTGGTGAAACGCTTTTGTGTCTCTTTGTTGACTGCCCTCAGGAGGTTGTTCTCTCCCTGGACATGACGAAGAACAGTCTCTTTTGTCCTTGTAAATCCTTTTGGGAAATGTCTCTGCAACTGTCTCCTCTTACGTGTGTGAACGAACAGTCCTTTTGACACTGTGGCTTCACCTGTAGGGCGCAGTCTTTTGCGGTTATGCCAGCCGTGACAGCTGGCTGCTTTATCGCTGGATACTCTGTGGAGAGGAACAACTGTACGTCCTAGCCATGCCATTGCTTGCGAGAGGATCGTCCGATTGTTTATTGTCTTTTGGATGACCCTTTGTCGGTCACCTTTGGGAGGTTACTTTCTTCCTTCAGTGGAGTCGACTCGTCATCCTTGGTTATCTGAACCGCTAAGCATCCTAGGCCATTGTCACGTCCCCCCGATGCAAGGATGTTTTTGTTGGCCTCAGGGCTGTGACCTTGTCTTTTCTCTTCACTTGGCCCTTCGGTCACTTGGAGATGGCCAAGACATGGTTCAGAGAGAGATGTGTGTTCCCATTCTGTTACTACCGTTCTGCGGGCGTCGACGTAGTCTTGCCCGTGCTCTTTGTTGGTGCACGCGTTGCCCACTATCACCCATCCTAGGTCAAGTCTTTGAGCGTATGGCGCGTTGTGGGGTCCGTTATGCTGTTTACGGACTTTATGCACCCTCATGATGTCCCTGCCGAGCAGCAGCAAGATCTTGGCGCCTTGTTCTACCGGCAGGATGTAGTTGGCTATTCCCTTGAGGTGCGGGTAATGGCGTGCCATGTCTGGTGTGGGAATTTCGTCCCTGTTTGTGGCCATGTGGCTGCACTCGATGAGTGTGGGAAGGGGCATGTTCACTTTGCCGTCTATTGAGCATATGGTGTAGCCATTCACTCTTCTCCCTGTGGTCTCCATTCGCCCTGCGCACGTTCTGAGAGTGTAAGGAGAAGCACCATCTTGTATGTTAAACATGTCGAAGAACTCTGACCTGACCAGCGATCGGTTGCTCTGGTCGTCGAGGATTGCGTACATCCGAATAGCCTTCTCAGGTTGTCCCTGGGGGTGCACTGCGACAAGGCATATTTTGGAGCAGGATATTTTGTCACCTTCTTTTCCGCAAACCTCGGTGCGCTGAGATGTGACGGATGTTGACTCTCCTTCTCCTTCCTCCCCGCCATGCTCCGCTACGGAGGATGGGTTGTTGAGTTGGTGGAAGTGTCAGCGCCTCTGGGTGTAACGATGTCACGTGCTTGTCACTTTCGCACACTGTGCATTTGATCTCTTCTTTACAATCTCTGGCTAGGTGAGTCGTGGAACCGCAGCACCTGAAGCAAACTCTGAATTCTCCAAGTAACCTCTTGCGTTCCTCTAGGGACTTCATCCTGAACCCAAAGCACTTGTTGAGTGGGTGTGGCTTCTTGTGTATGGGACATTCCCTGTTTGGGTCCCTCGGTTTCTCGTCTCCGGCGACCGACTGATCGGGAGTAGTTTGGGTCGTGGGAGGCATGTACGTCCTGCGGACCGAGATGGGTGTTTGGGTGTTACCATATCTCGTCACTGGTCTCTCGTTCCTCAGGCTGCTAGCACTGTATGTGGTTTGCGCACCTAAGAAGAAGCTGGGGTCGTTCCTCGTCCTTGCTGCTTCGCGAATGAAGCTCAAGAAAACTGAGAATGGGGGGTAGACGACTTGCTTCTCCCTTTTGTATTTGGAAACTTGTGAAATCCACTTTTCTTGGAGGTTGAAGGGTAGCTTCTCCAGGATGGGTCTCACTCCACGAGCTGAGTCTAGGACGTTGAGACCTATTAAGGAGTGGTCTTTCCTTGCGAACTCCAGTTCTTGCAGCAGGTCCCCGAGCTCTCGTAACTTCGAGTAGTCTTTGGTTGTGATCTTGGGGAAGCTGTCGACTCTTTTGAAGAGCGAATCCTCGACTGCTTCGGGGCTGCCGTAGGACTCTTCTAGCCTTTCCCACACTAGGTCAAGACCTACTTGAGGTTGGTGCACGTTGGCCGCCCGCAGTCTATTCGCGTGCTCTCTGGATTCGTTCCCCAGGAACTTGAATAGCAGGTTGAGCTCTTCCCTTGCTGAGAAGTCCAAGCTGTTGATTGCGTCTTTGAACGTGAACTTCCACATCCGGTAGTTCTCAGGGCGGTCGTCGAAGCTGGTGAGTCCTGCTTGCACCAGGTCACGCCGGATCATGTACTTGACTATGTCTGTCAGGCCTGAGGCATCGGCGTGTTTGTCCCGTTCTGAGGCAGTTGCTGGGAGGGTCTGTGCGGTCGCCTCTTCCTTGGCGTGGACGCGTGATGGCTGCTGGCCAGTGTGAGGGGCTGTTTTCTCCCGCGTGGGTGTACCTGGACGGCGAGCCTGTTGTGGTGCATCCGTGTGCGCGCTGGCGTGTGGATCACTGTTGCGGCTGTGGCTATCCCAGGCAGCATGTACCATTGAAGGAACAGCATCTTCTCCTCGTGGGCCTAGCAAGTTTTCGTTGTCTGTGGAGTCACTCCATCCGTGTTGAGATGGTGCGCTGGTGTTTACACTGAAGAGGCTCCTTACATAGTCTTCAGTGCGTTGGGCTGGATCCTCTGAGGCTATCCGTCTGTACGGTTGCTCCCCGCCGTCCTGTTGTGCGGCTGCTTCTAGGATTTCAGCTTGGGCTATGGCGGCAGCGGCTTCCTTCTCTTGATTAAGTGCCTCTAGTTCCGCATCGAATTCGGCTTTCCTGCGCGCAGTCGCTGCGGCAGTAGCGGTAGCAGTGGCGGTAGCGGCAGCGGCATTAGCGGCAGCAGTGGCGGTAGCGGCAGCAGTAGCGGCAGCAGTAGCGGCAGCGGCATTAGCGGCAGCAGTGGCGGTAGCGGCAGCAGTAGCGGCAGCAGTAGCGGCAGCGGCATTAGCGGCAGCAGTGGCGGTAGCGGCAGCGGCATTAGCGGCGGCTGTCTTTTCCTCCTCTTCTATGCGCGCCCTTCCTTCTCTTATGGCTGCTTCTCTGTGACTATATTCGGCCCTGGCGCGTGCGGCCTCTGTGGTGGCTCGCGCCTTGGTAGCGCTTGCGCTAGTGCTGGGCGCGTTAGATCGCGCTGATCTTGCTGACCTTGAGGAATGCCTGGATGTGCTTGAGCCCTGCGATGCGGTTTCCAGCAAAAGGTCTTTCCTCTTACTCTCGGTTTCCTTGATAGAGGTATGCACGCGGCTGTCACGTGTCAAGTCAATGTTGTGCTGTAAGTCCCTTTCATGCAGGCTTTCGCCGGTATTAGCCCTGGCCAGGTAAGTGACGTATGCCTCTGACAGCCCTTTGTAGCATAAGTGATCTATCTTTAATTGAGTTATTGCCTGCTCGAGCTGTTGTACGGAATTGCCAGCGGCGGCGACATTGCGTATCCCAAGTGTGGTAGTGTTCCAGGCCAACTCTAATTTAGCGCGGTGCGCTTCAATGTCAGTCTCATATTTTTCGCGGGCCTTTTGTGTCAGTGTGACTGCCCGTTTGGGCCTTGCGCCCGCCTGCGCCTGTTGCAGTTGCGCAGCGGTCTCTGTGTCTGAGTGATCGCTTTCCTGCGTGATGTCTGGTGAGGCTCTGAGTTCTGCCATGCTGTTGGCGTGTGTAGGCCTTTAGCCAGTGCATGTGGCGTGCGGTCTTTTACCTGTGTCAGCGATGGGCGTCTGTCTCAGATGATGCCGAGCGGCGTCCTGCAGCATGCAGCGTAGAGGTAGCTGTACTCACAGGTGTCCGGTGGCTCTGACCGTGTCCTGGCGGGTGTCTGGTAGCGTGGCCCTTGATGGCACTAGCCGTGGGGACGTGCGCAGGGGTAGGTGAGATGGTGGCTCCTCACTATGGGGCTGTGCAGGGGGTGAACTCAGACAGAGAAAGTCATTAGGTTTGTGTGTAAGGTGCACTGTCAGTCTGCAAAGCTGCTGCCTTGTGTGCAGCGTTGGTACTGCCTTTTCAGTCTGCAGAGACTGCTCTGTGTTCTTATTAGCAATGTAAAGCTGCTCACTGTCTTTGCATAAAGCTGTAGTTGTTTGCTGTATAGAGAGAGGCTGGTGGCTCTGTGTAGCAATGTGGAGCAGTATGCTTGTACTGTGGTGGTGAGAGACTGCAGTTTATTTGCTGTGTAAGCTGCTTGCTTGTTTCTTTAGCATAAAGGCTGTGGGTAGCAGCTCCTCTGTGTGTGTCCCCAAGGCACACGGTCTTCTTTTTACTATTTTTTGTTTCAATTTTTTTTATTAGACAGTTATGACATTACAGGGTATAGATAATACAAACAGTAAGCCCGTCTAATACACATTTTTTTTTTTTTTTCCTTAACTGGGAAGAGAAGAGGAAAGGCTCAGCGTCTCCCTGACCATATGTGGTCCAACGGGGCGGCGCGAGCATGGAAACAGAGAGGGGATAGAGAAGAGAGGGGGGGTGGGGGGGGGGGGGGGGGAGGGTGTAATGGGGAAAGGTCTTATTCCCTAGCTTCTTGGCAGTTCTGGTTTGGATCTTGGTGTCCATTGGGTCCCTGATCTGTTAAGGGGTGTTTCGTCTTAGGAGCGCCATGTGGGTGTACCATGGATCCCAAATATTAGTGAATGAGGTAGAGGACCTTTTAAGGAAAGCCAACAATTTCTCCATGTCCATTACTTCTTGCACCCTTTTTATTATTGTTTGTTTGGAGGGGGGAGACACTTTCTTCCAGGCGGCAGCCACCGCACATCTGGCCGCCGTAAGAATAAAGGAGACTAATTTTCCTGTTGGCCGGTCCAGATAGTCTAGTGGCCTGGCCAGCAGGTAGGTCAGCGGTTCAATGGGTATTGTGAGGTCTGTGACCTCCTCTATTAATTTTTGTGTCGTTTCCCAGTATTTTTGAATTTCCGGACATGTCCACCAAATGTGGGCCATGTCCCCCTTTTGACCGCAGCCTCTCCAGCATAGATCGGATGCCAGGGGGTAGATTTGATTTAGTCTGGCTGGGGTAAGATACCAGCGGAACATTATTTTGTAAATATTTTCTCTGATTGTGGTACATATAGAAGTTCCTGAGGCATTTTCCCAAATACTTTCCCAGTCCTCTCGGTCTATAACTATGTCCAATTCTGCTGCCCAATGCAGCATATAGTCATGTGTGGGGGCTTCTGTGCCCCTCTCTAGCTCCGCGCATATTTGTGTTATTAGACCTTTCTGGTGAGCTGTTTCTCTGCAGAGCCGCTCGAAACCTGTGAGAGGGGGAAATTTCAATGTTGGGGATATTGTTTGGATAAAGTGTCGAATTTGTAAATACTTGAACACGTTCAGTCCTATTATTCCATATTTGGCTTGTATGTTTTGATAGCTCAGGAACTCCCCGAAGCTCAAGAGGTCGGCAATCACCTTGATGTTTTTGGTTTGAAATTGGTCAAATTGTCTGGGCTCACAGCCAGGTGGGAATTTCGGATTTTTGTGAATCGGTATAAGTTGAGATTGTGGTGTTGTGAGCTTGTACTTGAGTTTGCTTTTCGTCCAGGTCTCCCATGTGTGTCTCATTGGGCCTAGTTTAAATTTGCTATTCTGCATGTCCTCCTTGCTCAGGGACCAAAGGCAAGCCGGCAGTGAAGGCGTTCCGGCATATTGTGTTTCAATATCCAGCCAACAATATTGGTTTGGGTTTGCGTTCCAGACTACTACCTGTCGCAGTTGGGCGGCTAGGTAGTATTTTGTGATGTCTGGGACTCCCAGTCCTCCTCTCCCCCTTGAGGCCAAGAGAACTGTTCTAGGGACTCTAGGTTTTTTACCTTGCCAAATAAAGTGGAAGATTAGTTTTTGGATATTTTTTAATTCCGAGCCAGGGATGTGGACCGGGAGAGTCTGGAAGTAGTATAGTAATCTAGGGAGTATGTTCATTTTAACCGAGACCATTCTCCCGATCCATGATATTTGATAACCTCCCCATTTTTCTAAATCTTGTTTGATTTTATGGAATAAGGTCGGATAGTTATGTTGGTATAGGGATTGGTAGTTCCTCGATATCTTAACCCCCAAGTATTTGATACAGGAGGAGCTCCAACGGTAATTGAAGTTTAGTTTGAGGAGTTTCACCTCTGGCTCTGGCAGACTTAGATTTAGGGCTTCTGACTTATCATTGTTTATTTTGTATCCTGAGATTTTTCCAAAATCCCGGAGTTCTTTTTGAAGGTTGGGTAGGGAGATTTGGGGTTTGGAAAGGGTTAGTATGACATCATCCGCGAATAGGGAGATTTTATGCTGCCTGTTTCCAATTTCTATTCCTTGGATGTCCGTATTGAGTCGTATTGCTGATGCTAGTGGTTCTATCGTTAGCGCAAAGAGGAGAGGAGATAGGGGGCATCCCTGTCGAGTCCCATTTGTTATCTCGAATCTGTGGTTATTGCCCCCTGGTAGTTTCACTGTGGCTGACGGGTTTTGATATAATCTACGGACCCCCTCTAAGTATGCGTCTTTAAAGCCAAATTTGCGCATAGTCTGGTCCAAAAATTGACAGTTTATTCTATCGAACGCCTTCTCTGCGTCCAGGCTTAACAGAAGTGCTTTGGTGCCTGTGAGGTGAACATGGTCAATGATATTAATTATTTTTCGGGTATTGTCTGAGGCTTGTCTCCCTGCGACAAATCCTACTTGGTCGATATTAATTAACCTCGGTAATATTGGGTTTAGCCTATTTGCCAAAATTTTGCTATATAGTTTGAGATCACTATTGAGGAGGGAGATTGGACGGTAGCTTCCACATTGCATCGGGTCTCTGCCATCCTTATGTATTATAGCCAAATTGGCTAGAGACATTGTTGGGGGGATTTGATTCCCTTCCATAAAATAATTGAATATTTTTAGTAGATGCGTGGATAGGGTTGGCAAGAACCTTTTATAGTAAATATTTGTGAAACCGTCAGGGCCAGGAGACTTAGTAAGCTTTAGTGATTTGACCGCCTCTTCCAGTTCCTCTTTTGATATCTCAGCATTGAGGACTGTGTTTTCCTCCTCCGTCAGTGAGGGGAGTTGGCATTTATTTAAATATTGAGTTATAGATTCTGACGCTATCGGTACAGGTCGGCCGTTTTTAGCTCTTAAGTTGTATAGTTCTGTGTAATATCTTGTGAATTCCGCTGCAATCTTGCTTTCACTATATTGAATCTCACCAGACCTACTCTTGATCGCCGTTATTTGGGATCTTTTTTGTATCCCTCTTAATTTACTAGCTAAGAGTCTGTCAGCTCTGTTGCCTTTGTCATAGTATAGTTGTTTGGTCCATTTGAGGGCATTTTCAACGTCCTCCAGCTGGGTTTGTCTAAGCTTTGTTCTAGCATCTATTAATGACTTGTATATTTTTTTTGAGGGATGTGCTTTATGAGCTAGCTCTATTGCTTTTATGTTTTCTGTGAGTTCTTTGATTAGCGCTTGGCGGGCTTTTTTCCTGTGGGATGCGATGGAAATAAATTTCCCTCTGATAGTTGCCTTATGGGCTTCCCATAGGATTGCTGGAGAGGAGACTGTTCCCATATTGAGGGAGAAATAGTCCTTAAGTGAGGATCTGACTTCTCTCTCGATCTCTGGGTGATTTAGTAGTGAGTCGTTCAGTCTCCAGGTGTACGTTGTTGTTTTTTCAAAGGGGACTGACAGAGTCAAGGTGACCGGGGCATGGTCTGACCATGTGATTGAGCCAATGTCTGATTCTATGGCTGCCGCCATCACATTTTTGGTGGTCAAGATGTGGTCTATTCGAGAGTAAGTCTGGTGAGGTGCTGAGTAGAATGTGTAGTCTCTCTGGCCCTGATGTTGGGTTCTCCAGACATCCACCAGTGAGAATTCGCTCATGATTTCCCTGAACCTTTTCCCCTTGATCTGGGAGTGGGTTTTGCGGGGGGGGCCCATGTTGGTTGATCTGTCCTCGGTAGGGTTTAAGACCATATTGAAGTCTCCTCCCACTATCATCGATGACAGATATCCCGGGTCAACACCCTCGAGAACAGCTTGTAAAAACTCTGTTTGGTTCTCGTTTGGGGCGTATACATTGATCAGGACGATTGCCGAGCCCGCTAGGGAGCCATATACCATTAGGAATCTACCCTCTGGGTCCATTGTTGTTCTGACATGATTAAATGGGGTGCCTTGTCTGATAAGGATAGCCACACCCCTCTTCTTACTACTAAATGATGCAAAAAAGCAGGTCGGGAATATTTTTTTGAATAAATTTGGGGGGTCCTGTGATGTGAAGTGGGTCTCCTGTAGGAATATGATGTCTCCCCCTGTTTTTTTCATATCGTTGAGTGCAAGTCTCCGTTTTCTATTATTTTGGAGCCCCTTAACATTCAGTGAGCAGATTTTTATTGGGGCTGTGGATGTCATTGTGATTTTGTTGTGGCTTGAGGACTCGGGATCTCCCCCTTCCCACCGGAGGGGATCTTGCTTTTATGTCCTAGGTATGTATTACTTCGGAAGCTGCTTTGTTTATGGGGTAGGGATGTGTCTTGTTTATATTTTCTTTGGTAATTGTTTGTGTGGTGCCAAGGAAGGGGGGGAGGGGGGGGGGGAATGAGGGGGAGGGAGGGTGGTTAAAGATCCGCTGGGACAGAGTCAGCGGATAGAGAGCAGATAGGATTAGGGCCTTTTCAGGTCCTAATATTGTGTTGCCAGACCTAGTGAAGGCCGGCATTTGGGCAGATGTGCCCATCTAGGGAGGTTCCGGCACCAGTGACCGGCGTGCAACCGAGGGGTCCAGACCCTAGGTTGCTAGTGTGTTGCGCTTTCCCTTTTTCTGTCGTCATGTTTCGGTTTTAGGCTGCGTCGTGTTTTACTTGTATGGGGGAGGGGGGTGGGTAGTGAAAGGGAAAGAAAAAATAAAAAAAATAAAAAAAAAAATAAAAAGAAAAAAGGGGGGGGGGGGTGAGCACCCAAAGAGACGTTCAGGTTGTGAGTGTTGAAGTCGCTGACGCTGGTTGTATGGCTCGGGTTATTTTACCATTTTGGTGAGGTATATAAGGGTGCGTATTTCTCTGTTGGTTACTTAGGGCCGGTTGGCAGCGTTCTACTGGGGCGGTGGGGGGCGGGGAGCACAGGGGCGGGTGGTGAGGGTAGGACGGGGGGGGGGAGTTGAGTGTGGGGGGCGTCCTAATTTTCTTTCTTCTCTGTATTGGTAGTTATGGGCTAGGTCTGCCTTTTATTGGATCTGTATGTGCTGTGTGTAGTTTCCTAAGCACAGCCCATACTAGTTCACAGTCAGTTTTCTGGTTTAACATATACAGACTGATGTGCCTGGTAGGTAACATAGTAAACCTGCGTTGATCTACATCTCGTTATTGTCATGACATGCAATACATTTGGTCTGCTTGTTTAAACATTGCGATATAACCCTGGTATATAATGTTTCAAATCTACCTTAACATAGATAATAATATGGGTCTGACACGGAATACAACTTCGTCGCGCGAGCGCCTCCTGATCTTTGATCCTGAGGTATATTATAGCGAGCCTGGGTTAACCTATTTTATTGGGTCTGTATGCATTGTGGGTAGTATCATATACGTTGTCTATTATTAGTACACAATCAGCTTTCTGGTTAACATATACAGAGAAATGTTCCTGTTAGGTTACATAGTAAGCCTGCCTTAACCTACACATCGTTATTGTCATGGCATGTAATACATCGGCGCTGTTTCTACATAGTTACGTGATCCTGGCATTTAATATATCAAATCTACCTTGACATACACAACAGTACAGGTCTGACAAGGGACATATCACAATCGCGCTGATACCCCCTGCGCTACGATGCCGAGGTGTACCATTGCAAGCCTGGATTCACCTATACTGTGATGTGGTCCAGGCATGCAGCATGGTAGACCTGCCTCGCCATGCGCAGTAGGTAATCTGTCAAAGGCTTACAACGACCCATACAGCAGTATCTGTATGAGAACCTGATAATTGCGCCCTGGCATATACATCTGAGTACTCTTGTCTAGTATCCTGGCACATTTACAGTACATTCTTGGGCAGCAGCCTATCTCGGCTACAGCATGAGGGAGGGGGGGGGGGAGAGAGGATAGGGAGGGAAGGGAATGTGGGGGGGGGGAAAGGTGGGGGGGGGGAAAGTGGGGAGGGGGGGGAAGGTGGGGGGGAGGGGAGGTGGGGGGGGAGGGGTTGGGGAGGGACTCCTATTCTTAGATTTTGCTATCGGCTTGAAACATTGAGCATATACTCCCCTAGGAATCTCTTTGTTCTTTTTAGTCAAAATTATTTTAAAGTTTTATGTCTGCAGCCCATGGTTTGAATGGGTCGCAGACCAAGGTATCTTTGTATTGTCCAAGTTCTTTTCATGTCGATATGGGTCTCTTGGGGCCCTTGGGGGGAGGGGGTGGGTCGGGTGTCAAGGCATGGGGAGGCCTTCTGTGGCCGGGGGGGGGGGATGGGGGGGGGGGCAGGCCCGTGTTCTCCTGACAGTGGCGTGACTCTCTGATCGCCGCAGTGTTATACAGGCAGTAGTACTCACGGTTACCGTTGGGGTCACGGTGGGGTGATAGGGGGAAGACAAAAAAAGCGGAGGGGGTGATCCGACCGGATGTCCTGGGTTCCCGTCTGAGTGCTCGCTTCCTCCGCTCCCGTGAGGGCCGGTCGGTTGTCGGGGCCTCCAGGAGGGGAGGGGCAAAAGGATCCTGTGTTCCCCTCGCGACGGCGGGTCTTGGCTCCACACTGTCTCAGCTAAGCTTCAGCGTCGGGGCTGTCGGTGTGCACGTCCGTCCTCATTGCTGCGGCCGTTCCGGTGTGCTGTAAGAGGCTTTGTCGCCTCCAGGTACTCGTCACGTTCACTCTCTGGTCGCGTCTCGATGTCATCCGCTCCGCTGGTATCGGCAGCCGTCTTTGATGCGGAGGATCAGGTTTGCAGACGGGTCTGTGGGTTCCTTGGGGGGTGAAGGGGGGGGTAGGGGGAAGAGGTAGAGGGGTGGCGGGCAGGGGGGGGGGAGGGGAGAGAGGGGAGAGGGGGGGGGGGGGAGAGAGGGGAGGGGGGGGGGGGGAGAGAGGGGAGGGGGGGGGGAGAGAGGGGAGGGGGGGGGAGAGAGGGGAGGGGGGGGGAGAGAGGGTTCCTGATGTGTTTGAGTGTTTAGCTAATTTCTGGTAGACGCTTTGTGATGGCCTTGTTTGGTGGGTTTTCAGGGTCTTCACTTGACTCTGCCTTGTCTTTGTCCTGCCAGCCTTTCGGATGTTCTTGCTGGCGGGTCTTGTATGTCCGGTTCTTGGACTCTGGAGGGGTTCTTATCCCATTCTGCTGGCGGGTTCAGTCCAACCGTTTTGGCAAAGCGCGCCATATCCTCTGGGTGTCTGATGGTATGGTATTTCCCGTTTTTCTGCACCAGCAGTTTAAACGGGAAGCCCCAGTTATATTTGATTTCTTTTTCACGCAGGAGTTTGGTTAGAGGTTGCATCTCCTTTCTCCTGAGCACCGTGCGTTTAGACAGGTCGTTATATATTTGAAGATGGTCGCCTTTGTGGGTGATAGGTTCTTGCGCGCGGCATGCTGCCATGATTTGCTCTTTTATTGTGTAATGGTGGATTCTTGCAATCACGTCTCTCGCTCTGTTGGGGTCATCTGATCTTGGTCCCAAGGCTCGATGTGCTCTCTCCATTTCACACTCACTTGGAGTAAGGTCAGGGCAGACGGATTGGAAGAGGGCCAGGATGTAAGGTTTAATCTGGGCTGGGGGGACCGATTCTGGGATCCCTCTGATCCTGATTTTTTGTCTTCGATCTCGGTTTTCCTGATCCTCTATCTGGTCTTTAAGATTACTCACTTCGGCCCCCAGTCGGTAGATTTCGTTCGCGGCGTCTTCTTGGGCCTGTGTTGCGTCAGCCATTTTTATTTCCAGCTCCGCGGTGCGCTCTGAGAGGCCCGAGATCTCCTGTTTCAGCTCAGAGACCGCAGCTTTAAGGTCCGCTTTGAGTGAGGTATGTAGCTTGTTCAGCATTGATGTTATTAGCTCTTGCATGTAATCCCGCGTTAGAGCTTCGTCTTGCGGTGGTGGTGTGTCGGTGCGGTCACGCTCCATTGCCGCTTGCTTGGCCCCGCGTGGTGTGGGGCCGCCGCCATCTTGGCTTCTTGTGGCAGCCTCCGAGCTCCTCTGAGAAGGGGAGAGAAAACGGGCAATTCCTGGGCCCGATTGGGCTTTTTGTTTGCCTGCCATTGCCTTCTCGAGGGCTTCCTCTAGGTTTTGAGCTGTTTTGTGGTGATTTTTTTGGGGTGGGAAAGCGCTGCTTTTGTAGTTTTATGCTTGGGTCTAGGGAGCTCCTCTGCAACCCGACCGTTCTCATCAGCGTCCTGGACACGCCCCCTTCTTTTTACTATTTTGAAGCCAGGGTCACGTGTGATGTGTGAATAGCCCCAGATAGCATTAACTCAGCTCCCTTTTTAAATCACTCCAAGTCCTATAATATTTCCTCCACTTTATTTGGAAAAGCAGTAGAATACAGGTTCTTGTGAATGGTGTGTAGTGGTGATTTATAGTTGGAAACAGGTAAAAAGAAATGGCCTCACCGAGGGAGATTACATAGAAGGGTGCTGTACTCACTGTCTCCAGGGTGGAAAAGGAAGTGAGGGGCAGTGTGGGTAAAAGGAATAGCCTTGGGACAGACTATCTAGACCAAACAGGAGGGGGGGGGCAGACTAGCCCATTCTGGTGAGGATCACAGGGGCTGCAGTAGCAGCTCACTGCTTTCACGCCCAGAGGCAAGAAATGCAACATTGTTGCAAGTTACACAGGCACAGTATGTGTGTGCAAACTCCATGCAGCTGGGAATAAGATCTGACAGGCAGAAGCTGCAAAGGAGAGAAGGGGGGTGAGTCAGAAATGTAGTTCTTGTTCCATGACAGGGGGTGTTGCATTACTATTAATGTGTATAGATACTATGTGGTCCCTATTGATATATAGGGATAGAATTACAATGTAATTCTATCCCTATATACCAATAGGGACCACATAGTATCTACACACACTAATAGTAATGCAACACCCTGTTACAGTACATTTCTACACCTACCCACACCATTGTTATACACTCCCACACACACCATTTTGTAAAGCGCTGTATACACTGTGGGTGCTTTATAAATGTATATTTACACATATTCACACAGACTCACACACACACACTCTTACATGACTAACATTCAGGGACCATTTAACACCTTAAGTCATAAATCGCATACTGCACAGGGGGGAGGGATAGGTTGTATCCATTGTAACACCGTCGGAAGAAGAGATCAGTGTATCTGGAAAGCTCGCACAAATAAAAGCCTTTTGTTAGCCACAAAACGGTATCGTCTATTCGTTTTTGATTATTAAGGAGAAGGAGAAGGGGGGAGAGAGAGACTCCAATATGACAAAACAGCTATAGTGTATTGTGCATGTGTCAATAAATCAATACAAATTATACATCACCCAGAACACAAGTTGATAGGGATGGACACAGCACACATCAGGGCTGATGAAGGTTTGTTTATAAACCGAAACGTTGGTTTCACAGTTATGTATTTTTTGCAATACCTTTTTTTTTGCAACATATGACCGGTGTGTGTTGTGTACATCACTATCAATGAGCATTCTGGGTAATGTATAATTTATATATAGAAATATATACATAGATATGTTTGTGTGTGTATATATATATATGTATATATAGCAACTGTAAATATTACTGTATGCTCGTTTGCATGTCTTAGACAGGTCTGCAACCCTGTCTCTCCCCATTATCGCCCAGCACACAGCGTTTCCACTGCAGCAATGGATTCTGGGAAATGACATGCAAATGGCACACACTGCCACCTTTTGTCTCAAGCTCGTATTACACAATCAAATCCTCAAGCCAATGCATACTGTTTTAAACACAGCTTTTAGACAGAGGCTGGGATGAGATGCAAAGCCAGTAAACCCACTCACAGACATGTTTCAACCTTGATGGGTATCATCAGTGTGAGGTTGGTTACTGGCTATGCTGGTTGAGACTAGACTAGGTATTCACCACAATTATTAAGGTTATGGTGGGTAAAAAAAGTGACAAAAACCCTCCACAGTAAAGCAACTGTAAATATTACTGTATGCTCGTTTGCATGTCTTAGACAGGTCTGCAACCCTGTCTCTCCCCATTATCGCCCAGCCCACAGCGTTTCCACTGCAGCAAGGGATTCTGGGAAATGACATGCAAATGAGCACACAGTGCTATATATTTTTTTCTCACATATAAACAGTATATACTATGAGTGTGTGCATGTACTGTATCTGTGTGTGTGTGTGTGTCTAGATACACAAATCTATATATATGAAGATGGGGGTATACATAGTTACTAAGTTACATAGTAGATGAGGTTGAAAAAAGACGTGTCCATCAAGTGTAACTTATGCTAAATTTAGACGACAGATACTTTATCCTATATCCGTACTTACAGTATATTGATTCAGAGGAAGGCAAACAAAAAAAAAAACGGTGACACCTCATCCAATGATATCTCATAAGGGGAAAAATAAATTCCTTCCTGACTCCAAGAATTGGGAATCAGATTACTCCCTGGATCAGCATCCTTCCCATGTATACTTATTTGGTATATCCCTGTATACCTTTCCTTTCTAAAAAGATGCCCAACCTTTTTTTTTTTTAACAAATCTATTGTATCTGCCATCACAGTCTCCATGGGTAATGAATTCCACATTTTAACTGCCCATACTGTAAAGAACCCTTCCTTTGTTTCAGGTGAAATCTCCTTTCCTCCAACCTTAAGGGATGACCCTGTGTCATTTGTACTGCCCTTGGGATGAATAGTTATTTTGAAAACTCCCTGTACTGTCCCCGAATATATTTGTATATAGTCATCATATCCCCTCTTAGACCCCTCTTTTCTAATGTAAACAAATCTAATTTCGCTAGCCTCTCCTAACCAGATTATCCATCCCCTTTATTAATTTGGCGGCTCTTCTCTGCACTTTCTCTCATTCCATAATGTCTTTTCTATGGAATGGTGCCCAAATCTGCACTCCATATTCAAGGTGTGGTCTTACATTGGTTTAGACTTGTTTCTTCTATATTTATTACCCATGAGTATACACTGATAACAATGTTTTAAAGACTCCATTTATCTTACACATTCTTCCCTGAAAACACATCATCCCAATGTATTCCTTGTAGATTAGACTTCAGTTTATTAAAATCTGCCTTTCTAAAATGTAAAGTCTTTGTTGAACCTAAGAAATATTGTTTTTGATCATTTATTTCAAAAGAGACCATGTTATGATCACTGTTACCCAAATGTTGCCGGACTTTTTGTTGTGGTTATTATTTCTACATTGTTTGATATTACCAAATCCAGTACTGCCCCTCTCCTGGTTGGTTCCGCAATAATTTGGGTCATATAATTGTCTTTAAGCACCCCCAAAAACCTGTTTCCTTTTGCTGTAATGTCATTGTCCCAGTCTGTCACCCAATTTGCAAACATGACACAGTTTTGATGCCTTCTCCATTTGCAAAAGTATTTTGGCTTCCTCAATCTCACAGATATTTGGTGGTTTATAGCATATCCCTACAAATGTTTTCTTTATACTTTTACCTCCACTGCTAATTTCTATCCAGGTGTTTTACCATTCCGGATATTGGTTATTGGCAAGGTGTTCCTGGCATGGGTTTTGTACCTCCAGGCAGGTATAGCTCTATCCGTACAGGGCCCAGTATGAGACTCCTCTCTTTCCTTCTGAGCTGATTTGGCTGTTCAATGTCTTCTTTCTGTCCTGACATGCTGCATTCAGACTCTGCCATGTGGTTAAAATATATGTTAATGATCAACTCTATTTACAGCTTTAGATTATACTGTATTGTATAATAAAAATGAATAAACCATTAGGAGAAGCCTCGAAAAAGGCGCTCACAAGAATAAATATAATGACTTCACAGAGCATTGAACATTGCACCCACGTGAGTGTGTGCTCATTCCTCCAGCCTCACTCATTGGAAGGCAAATTCATGAATTTTGTGTCACAGCTTATAGGAATCTATGTATATATTTTATATGGGGTAGTAGCAAGAACCAAAAAACAGGAACAGCACAGCCAAAACCCACAAAAAATGAGTCTGGCGAGCACAAAATAGAAAAAGGTAACTGCCTAGCGCGAAACGCGTTAGAGAGACCCAGTGGTCCTCTGCCTTTTACCTACGTGCTAAATAAAGTTACTATTAAAGTTCTATTTTGTGCTCTCCAGCCACATTGTTGGTGGGTTTTCGGTTGTGCTCTGCTGTTCCTGTGCTCTGCTTCTCGATATTTCTTAAGGCGGGCAGCACACATGTACCTATCTCCAGCAGCCGTCCAGCTTGTGAGTATCCTCTTCAAACAAGCTTATATATTGTCATTGCCGGGTTGCCATCTTTGGTGTCACTGCTGGGCGGGTTCCCGCGGGCGGCTTTACTGATCTCTGAGACCCCGTTCATTTCGGCGGTCTCTGCGGTCTGTCCTGACGCCGCTTGTGGTCTCTGCCAGACACCTAAGTGACCCCTGATTCTCTTATTATTGCTATACTGGACAATATCACATGTGTATACCATATGCTATATATATATTTTTAAGACTTGCTGTTCAACAAGGGAAGTCTTTTTATTTTATGTGATTGATGACCATTTATTTGCTGAATAATACTGCTGCGAATCTTGTTGGGCACCGGCCACAGACTTGCTCCATTTTACATTATATGGAGTAATAGAAGAACGTTTAGGGAGCGGTTATACGGAGAAAAAGCAGGAGTTATAGGGATTGGTTATATGGAGCAATAGCAGTTATATAGAGTAATAGGAGGAGTTATAGGGATTGTTTATATGGAGCAATAGCGGTTATATAGAGTAATAGGAGGAGTAATGGGGAGTGGTTATATAGAGTAATAGGATGAGTTATAGGGAGCGGTTATATGTAACATTAGCGGTTATATAGAGTAATAAGAGGAGTTATGGGGAGTGGTTATATAGAGTAATAGGAGGAGTTATAGAGATTGGTTATATGGAGCAATAGCGGTTATATAGAGTAATAGGAGGAGTTATAGGGAGGGGTTATATGGAGCAATAGCGGTTATATAGAGTAATAGGAGGAGTTATAGGGAGTGGTTATATGGAGCAATAGCGGTTATATAGAGTAATAGGAGGAGTTATAGGGAGTGGTTATATGGAGCAATAGCGGTTATATAGAGTAATAGGAGGAGTTATAGGGAGTGGTTATATAGAGTAATAGGAGGAGTTATAGGGAGGGGTTATATAGAGTAATATGAGGAGTTATAGGGAGTGGTTATATAGGGCAATAGCGGTTATATAGAGTAATAGGAGTTATAGGGAGCGGTTATATGGAACAATATCAGTTATATAGAGTATTAGGAGGAGTTCTAGGGATCGGTTATATGGGGCAATAGCAGGAGCTATTTGGAGCATTTATGGAGAAATAGGAGGAGTTATAGGGAACGCTGTATTGGGTAATAGGAGGATTTAAAGACAGTGGTTATGGGAGAAATAGGAGGAGTTAATCAATAATACTTTTCAACTTTGATTAAACATGTCACCACTAGTGTAGTCCTACTATAGGTGGGTCTGACCCTTAAAATACCAACCTAAGAGGCTAGCAAAGTGGACTCTACAGTTAGCTGACATGCTGTTTCCCCTGTGCTGCTTAAACTTGTTCAACCCCACACGCCCCTAGCACAGCTCCCCAAGCCCAGTTACACAATACCCCGACATGACCATAAATATGAACTAATATGGGCTGCAGTCCCAAAACTGGGAAGAAAAATCAGCAGTTCGGCTGCATATGGCTTAAAATAATAATTCTATTAATTTTGTGTTCGTGGGAACGGAACTGCAGGAGATAATATTATAATCTCCCACATAACTCTGTCTCAAACCATTCTTGGTAAGGTGGTCATGGAATAAGTGTGTATGTATCAATATGTGAGTATATATATGTGTGTGTGTATATATATATATGTGTGTATATGTGTGTGTATATGTATATATATATGTATATATATATATATATATATATACATATATATATATATATATATATGTGTGTATGTACATATATATGGATGTGTGTGTATGGATGTGTGTGTGTATGTATATATATGTGCATTTATATATGTCTGTCTATGTATAGCAATGTGTGTGTGCATGTACATATATATGTGTGGGTACTGTATGTGTGTGTTTGTATAGTATATATGTGTTTATAGCAATGTGTGAGTGTACATATGAGTGCGTGTGTATGTATAGTATGGGTGTGCCTGTATATACTGTTGTAATATGTGTGTGTGTATGTAGGTGTGTGAATATAGCAGTATGTGTGTATCTGTACATCTATACATGCATGTGAGTGTGTTGTAGGTGAAGTTTCAAGCCCATATTTGCTAACTGGTGCGTTTCCATTAGACACCTTCTTGTGCCTGAAGACGCCTTCACGTGAGTAGCTCGCCTTAGTAACTATGGATCTTAATATCTGGCTGTTATGTAAATGAAATGATGCTACGTTTTAGAACGATGCTAGTCTAGAATGATACAGGCTAGTTTGAATTTGAATGCAATGTTTGAATGTTGAGAAGCCGCAGAACGCTGTCCTGTGCGCAAGGGAGTGAAGCAATGCTGCATGGAGCTATACATATAGCAATGTTAGTATCATGGGTCGGGACTTCGTGTCATGTAGTGCAGTCATCCTTCAAAATGTTGGAATGTTACATGTTTTATGTCATGCAACATATTTTAATGTAGTAATATTTTCATGTTAAATGTTGCAGGTCTTTACATGTTGCAGGTGTTATTTGAATACAATGATGCTTGCATGTTACATGTTGCAGGTCGTTACATGTTATTTGAATACAATGATGCTTGTATGTTACATGTTGCAGGTCAATGCATAACACATCTGTCGTTGCATGTTACTTGTTTTGTGTCATGACATTTTTTTTACATTAATGTTTTTGGTTTACATGTCTCTGCTTGCTACTGTACATGTTACTTAATTACCCTATTTATACGAATCCCTTAAATTTGCATATTACATGGCACATGTTAGCGCGTCATATTAATGTAGCTTGTTACCTGTCCGCATGTCATATTATTTCCCCTATGTTCACATGTTACGTTTTGCACCATATTATTCCCCATTTCAATGTTACATTTGTAATATTATTCCCCCTGTTTGCATGTTACATGTCAGCACGTCATATTAACCCCCCTATGTTTGTGTTTTACATGATAATGGAATTAATATGACATTAAACATTTATGTTTGTGTGTTACATGTTACATTAATCTCCCTAAATGTGCACGTTACATATCAGCACGTCATGTTGATTCCCTTGTTTGCATGTTACGTGTTTCATGTCATATTAATCCCCCTAAATTGGCATGTTGCATTAATTCCTGTATGCTTGCGTGTTACATGTTTCATGTCATATTAACCCTCACGTGTGTGTGTTTCAGAGCCTCCTGTAGCACAGAATGTGCAGTGGGGGAGCAGCCGTGGAGAAGGAACCTGATCAGGATTTGAAAGGCAGGAAGGATGCACAGAGACCGGACACCAATATTGACAGAGGGTGGGCATGGATGGTGGTCCTGTCCTCTTTCCTTGTCCATTTACTTATTATGGGGTCACAGATGGCGCTGGGGATACTCAACATGGAATGGCTGGAGGAATTTAACCAAAGCAGAGCCCTGACGGCCTGGGTCAGCTCCCTCAGCATGGGCGTCACGCTGATCGTTGGTAGGAAAACTCCTCGTGTTCTGTATGTTATGTTTTATGCAGCAGGGGCAGGGACTACTTCTTCTGTACACTATAGACAGTATACTGGACACCTAACAAGCTCCTATTGAACCCCCAAAATAACCACAACATATATATAAGCATATGAGTGTCACAGAGGAGTGCTACTGAGCATGGCAATATATATTTAAAACCAGAGACAGAACATAAAACACAGACAAAGCTCAGTTTTAGCACATCCAGTGAAACTCATACACGGTACAGTGCCTAAATATATATGTATAAATATCTATTAAGTAAAATGGTCTTTTAGTTTGACATTTTTGGCCAAAATTGTTGTAAGCCCCTGAGCCAACTTCACGGCAGACCACAATTCAGGGGTCCCTAACGCTAATATAAATTCTTAGTAACCTGTGTAATAACAGGAAGAATGATTTATAGTAAATCTGTCAATATTAGTTGCAAAGTTCTAAGTCTGATTGAAGCCTTTATTAACCTGTACATTACCAGGAAAAGCACTCTGTATTAGAGTTGTCACGACCATCCTGCAAGCAAACAAGTTCCCCTGTGTGGAAGATGCTATGGAGTGAGCCCTTAACCATTTAAATGTGGGAGGGGGTGAGCTTCAATTAAGTAGGAGGTTTTCCTGGTAATGTACAGGTTAATAAAGGCTTCAATCAGACTTAGAACTTTGCAACTAATATTGACAGATTTACTATAAATCATTCTTCCTGTTATTACACAGGTTACTAAGAATTTATATTAGCGTTAGGGACCCCTGAATTGTGGTCTGCCGTGAAGTTGGCTCAGGGGCTTACAACAATTTTGGCCAAAAATGTCAAACTAAAGATCATTTTACTTAATAGATATTTATACATATATATTTAGGCACGTTACCGTGTATTAGTTTCACTGGATGTGCTAAAACTGAGCTTTGTCTGTGTTTTATGTTCTGTCTTTGGTTTTAAATATATATTGCCATGCTCAGTAGCACTCCTCTGCGACACTCATATGCTTTAAACACTATAGACGGTATACAGAACTTCTATATAAGGTCTAGTAAACACTATAGGGCTTATTCACTAAACTTCGATAAGTGGCTTCTAGCACTATCAATCCCCTTATAGTGCGATATATCGCACTAAAACGGCTTTTTTAACCCTCTGGCAAAAACAAAAAGCTATATGATAAGCCAAAAAAGGTAATGAAAGGGTTAAATAGCAGGCACTGCATAGGTGTTGGTACAGGGGGTGGGTGAAGGTTGTAGTTGCCATGGGTGGGTGTTTAGGCCTTGCGGGAGGGTGGCAGAAGAAGTTAACCCCTTCATTGGGTTAACTTTACCACCGGTATGGTAATGATGTGGTTAACTCCTCCTGCTACATTCATGGGAGGCCTAACCATCCACCCGTGGCCAAGTACCCCCTTCACTCACCCCCTCTGCCCCCAATAAACCAACTACTTAACCTTAACCCCTTCATTCCCTTAGTGGCTACCCGCCAAGGTAATGAAGCTGCTTTAATGTGAATTTGACTACCAGCCGCTACGGTAATGATTAAAAAATAATAATAATAGTGTACAGGAGTAGGGGGTCTCCTCACCTGAACCGCATTGATTTCAGCCTCGGGACCCCCTACTTCCCGAGTTACAGGCCTTGGTATGGGGTGCAGGTATCTCCTGCAGAGTTTAAATCCCCCGGTCATGTGGGCCGTGATGCAGAGGATTTAAAAATGGTAGGAATACCGGCACCACATAACGGGGCCTTTAACTCGGGAAGCAGGGGGTCCCCGAGGCTGAAATCAATGCGGTTCAGGTCAGGAGACCCCCTGGTCCTGTACACTAGTATTAAAATTCACATTTAAACTACATGATCGCCTGTTAGAGCCGTGCATGGAGACGCAGCGTCTCTGTGCAGTTCTTCCAGGCTGCAGTCTAAACAAACAGTTTCAGTGCGATAGGACTTAGACTGCAGCCCCACTGGCGCTGACCGCGCTCATGCGTGAGTGGTGACGTCACCAACTCTCCAAGCATGAGCGCGGGTGTCCTGCGAATTTTGTGAGCGCGTGCGGGGGGGTTGCACAGGGGGGCCTATTGGGCGCGCTTCGAACACTCTTTTTTTTACTTCCCAAGCGCCAAGCTTGGGAGAGTGTGCGTGCACGAGCGCACGCATGCTGCGTGAGCAGGGACGTGAGAATTCACTTTGCACAAAGTGAACCCGGCAAGCCGCCGCCCGCTCAGCGCTAGCGGGGACGCAGCCTTAGAAAAAAAAAAGTGTTTTTTTCTTAATTAATACCGTTTTGATACACATGTTTTAGTGTGTGGCAGCACAATGCAAAGTCGCTCGCCATTGCACTGAGTTTAGTGAATGGGCCCCTATATTATATATAACATCTGTATGATAAACACTATATATACAGTATGCATAACTTCTATATAAGGACTGATAAACACTACTATATAACCTATTTATGGGGACTGGTAAACAATTTACATATACATATGTATGTTTTTTGCTTGTTTATATATATATATATATATATATATATATATATATATATATACACACACAAACACACACACACACACACAGTGTACATATATAACACTATGCAGGACTCCTATATAAGCACTAATAAACAGAACATTTTCTGTATGGGGACTGATAAACACTATATATACAGTATAGATGATGTGTGTATCTCGACTGGTTACCATTACATATACAGTATACATAACTTCTCTATGGGACTGGGAAACATTATATCAATATTATACAAAACATATATAAGGACTGGTAAGCACTGTATACAGAACATCTTGTGCATGGGGGCTGGTAAACACTATAAATAAATAAATAAATATATATATCATGCACAAGTTCAATATATATATATACTGTAAGTACTGATACACAATGTAGTATTGCATGCTTCATGTTTTCTGTATGGGGACATATCATGGTGGTAAGGAGCAATATAGACACACATGGAGTTATGGATATGTTTTCCCAGAGCGGGGTACTGCTTTTCCCCCCCTTAATTTTAGACAATATTTTGGGTACGACTTCCCTCTGTGGAGGCAGCTTCCTAATTATTGCAAATAAGCCACACTATTTTATGCAAATTTTAAAATGGTATATAGATATAGGGCAAATGGTGGAACTCTGTAAGATTGGCGTTTGGATGCTATTAGCTGCTCTAAGACGCAGCGCAAACAAAGCAGCTTCATTTCACCGGGTTGGGCAAACGACCCTTTAGCTGCCATTGTTCTGACATGCATGGCTGGCCGTCTGGCAGCAAAAGGGTTAAAAGAAAACAACACAAAATTAAACAACCTGCAGGGTTCTGTAACTATATTGTAGGAACGGGATCGTCCGAAGAACCGCAAAGATGCCGCGCTGCTGTTAATGCCGCTAACCTTCTCTCTGCAGGTCCCTTCATTGGCTTGTTCATTAACACATGTGGCTGTCGTAAAACGGCGCTGATTGGGGGGTTTCTGACGTCCCTCGGTTGGGTGCTGAGTGCCTTTGCCACTAACGTGCATTTTCTGTTCTTCACTTTCGGAGTGACAGCTGGTAAGGAACATATTGAATATGACGATCTTCTGGTGTGATTTCCCATTGCAGGTATGGAAGATGCATTGTAGTCCAATGGCCGGGGTGGAGGGGTAGTCTCCTCCTGAGATCCCACTGCTATCAGTTCTGCCTGTACCTCCATCTGTTTCATTCTCTTCCTTTCATTCTCTTCCTTCTCTCTGTACGTACTGTAGTAGTCATCTACCGACCGCCTATCTCAACATCATCTACTGACTACCTACCACTCAGACTTTAAATCCTGGCTTTCCTTCTCTCCTCTGACTCTCACCATTATTGTACTGGGGGAATTAAATTGTCACATTGATGATGTTTCTGTCTCCTCGGCGTCTCGCCTCCTTTCTCTCTCTAACCTCCTCCTTTGGCCTTCGCCTATGGACAGATTTTGGCATCCACAAGGATAAACACTATTTAGACCTTGTCTTTACCAAAAAACAACCCTCTAACCCATGGTCTTGGTTAAGTTTATACACACGCTTCCTTCGTACTTCCACTCGCCCCTCTGAACGCCTATGGAGGAAATCTCACACTCTCCTCTCCTTTTTTTAACCCTGCTCTCTCTAATAACAAAACAACACTACTTCATCTCACTACATCAACACAAACAAATGCAATCCACATAGTTTTGTCTCTATTTGACTCTCTTTTTCAACCTTCTCCTTTGACTTTAAAGACGAAAACAGCAAAAACAGGGGCGCAGTCGAGTTAGAAAAATATATTATTTTACTTGTCAAAAATAAAAATCCACACTTATAAATCATGTAATATACAGCAGGCACAGTAAAGGGACATCCTGCCCATGAACAATCACAACCAGCGGATGTAGCGAGTAGCGATTAGCGATCTCCGGTTAAATCCTTCAGCAACAAACTTCCAAATCTCCAGTACAGACAGACCTCCAGTTTTAGCAGCGTACCCACGCTCAAAAGCCTTGTGGTTTCGTGAACAACGTCTCGGTGCTTTGATGTACTATGCAACTGATTACCACAACGCATTTCATGAAAGATTGCTTTATCAGGCGTCTCCTCCCCACACAACCTCTTCAATAGCATCAATAACTAACTACACAAGCTTAATTGCATCTGTGATCACACAGAAACTGATCATTAAGCATTTGGTCAGATCAAATCACTGTATATATCTTGATATATATATATATATATATATATATATATATATATATATACATAGTATATATATATATACTATATAGTATATATATATATATATATATATAATATAGTATATATATATATATATATATATATATATATATATATATATATATATATATATATATACTAAACATTCACAAAGAATCTTATAGCATATTGCAATCATAAAGAGCTCGAACATGTAAGGTTCCCAAAGAGCATAAGAAGTGAAACCATCAGTGGCCGACATTTAAACATTAATTAAACACACATCATTATATATTTTTAAAAAATACATTAAATAAATAGAAAATCTATTCACTAAAGCAATAGTATAAAAAATACATAAGAAAAATATGTTAAAAAAAATACATACACACATCGTATTAGAAATGGGGGTTTCTATGTAAACATATATATATATATATATATATATATATATATATATATATATATACTGTATATATACTGTATATATATATATATATATATGTTTACATTTCCAAGCACCTTCTCTCCTCACCTTTAAATCAAACCTTAAAACTCACCTTTTAAATTAAGCATGGTCTGAATTTATATTTGTTGCGCTTGTTGTATTGTTATTCTCTGTATTGTATGGTCTCTTTTGTAAATTGTAACATACACTGTTGCTGCTATAGAATTAAAAATATACATATATACATACATTTGTGTGCACTTGCAGTATATACACACTTACTAGGAAGACTAATTCTCTTTGATAGTACTGTATATATATGTTTTAAGTTGTGTGTCATAAATCTATACCTGATCTAATTAGCTGACACTTATCCATTGAGTGCAGGGGACAGATCAACATTCCTGCTCACACTGTCAGAAATAGGTACTACAGGTACAAGTATTCAAGGACCTAGAATCTGGTATGGTGTGTGTTAGGAGGAGGGTCTAGGGGGGTGGTGGGGGAGGTTATATTAACGGGATGTGGGTATAGCATGGGATATAGTTATAGGGGGAGGGTATACCGTAGGTATAGGGGGGTACTGGCACAGGGTAGAGGGAGGGTATAGGTACAAGGGTAGGGTATGCTGTACTTATGGATGCACTACTGATATGAGTTCTAATTACCAGTATTAGCAGTGACATGAGATGCATGCATTTTTATGAAATGACATGGTATATATGAATGTATATATTGTTATGAGTTTATGATATGGGATGATATAACTGTTGTTGAATTTATGATATTAAATACATCCCTGTATATATAATTACGAGGTCATGATATACAGTAGGATAGATGCGTGTTGGTGTCATTATGAGAGCCATGATATACAGTAGGATAGATGCGTGTTGTTGTCATTATGAGAGCCATGATATACAGTAGGATAGATGCGTGTTGTTGTCATTATGAGAGCCATGATATACAGTAGGATAGATGCGTGTTGTTGTCATTATGAGAGCCATGATATACAGTAGGATAGATGCGTGTTGTTGTCATTATGAGAGCCATGATATACAGTAGGATAGATGCATGTTGTTGTCATTATGAGAGCCATGATATACAGTAGGATAGATGCGTGTTGTTGTCATTATGAGAGCCATGATTTACAGTAGGATAGATGCGTGTTGTTGTCATTATGAGAGCCATTATATACAGTAGGATAGATGCGTGTTGTTGTCATCATGAGAGCCATGATAAGAAATACATAAATACAAATAAATATATATATTTGTAATAATGAATTCATGATCTGTGGTACATTTATAGAATTATAATGATGACCCTAGTTCTGATTTGTGTTATTATCACAGGTATCGGCAGTGGGATGGTGTACCTGCCTGCGGTGGTCATGGTGGGACAGTATTTTCATAAGCGAAGAGCTCTGGCACAAGGTTTGAGCACAACCGGCACTGGGTTTGGGACGTTCCTAATCACCGTCTTACTGAAGTATCTGTGCGCAGAGTTTGGCTGGAGGAATGCCATGATTATTCAGGGGGCGATCACCCTAAACCTGTGCGTCTGCGGAGCACTCATGAGGCCACTGGATCCCAGGGAGAAGCGCGGGGGAGACCATGTGGAAAGGAGAAACGACGGCAGAGATCTCAGGGAACCCTCACTGCTGGACGCTGATGTGGTCAAAGCTAATGGCACGCTATATGAAGAGGATGGAGGAGAGGCGACGAGAGTGGATGCGGGAACCCTGTGGAAGAGGGAGAACGCCAGAAACGAGATGATCACCAATGATATGAACAAACTGGGCATCCTAAAGTCCCTGACTCGAATGAGCGTGGTGGTGAGATCCGGCTTCTGGACGTGGTATTCTAGCTACTTCGGGTCTGCGTCTCTCTTCACCAACAAAGTCTTTGTGGCTTTTGTCTGCTGGGCGTTGCTGGCCTATTGCAGCTTTGTGATCCCTTTCATCCACCTGCCAGAGATCGTTGAGATGTACGGCCTGTCGGAACAGAACAACGTATTTCCCCTGACCTCCATCATTGCCATTGTCCATATCTTCGGCAAAATAATTCTGGGTTTTATTGGTGACCTGGACTGCGTCAGTGCCTGGAATGTCTTTCTAGCTGCCAACTTCACCTTGGCCGTGTGCATCTTGGTTCTGCCGCTCATGCAGGTGTACACGAGCCTGGCGGTGGTCTGCGCCCTTATAGGGTTTTCCAGCGGGTATTTCTCTCTGATGCCCGTTGTGACTGAGGATTTAGTGGGGATCGGGCAGCTTCCAAATGCCTTCGGGATAATCATCTGTGCAAATGGGATATCAGCGCTTCTAGGGCCTCCTTTTGCAGGTAAAGAACATCCGTTTTCAAATTACATTTAGCACACGAAGGCTAGATTAGCTAAACTTCGATATTGCATGAAATTTGACTTATTGTGGGAAAAAATGCATTATTTTTATTGTCCAATTCACCTATAAATTATTGCATGGAATAACTCTGAATGAAATAGCAATGCTATACAGTATGTGTGAGTTAGATTTAACAGCAAACATGTAAATGGGAACGCAAATGATTAATTAATGCCAATTTACCTATTCACGCGTTATTCGTTACACTCCGATATTGTGACAAAAAGTGAAAAAAAACACCAGATAGTGAAAAATATATTTAAATTAATAATAATAAAGTGGTTAAATAATCATTCAAGTGATTCTATAATCTTTAAGTGAAAAGTGGATACTATACTGTGTAAAATTATTAGGTGATATAACTAAGTAAATCACATGTGCTGGATGGAAAAAACGACAGGAATGGTTTAATCGGTGTAATTCTGGATGAGAAGTTGCAGCTGCTTACATAGAATGGCTCAGCCAACTATAACACTGGTGAACAAAGAAAAACAGTGCAATACCTCAGTGTAGTATCTTAAAATACTGTATATTGAAATATTCAATCAGCAGGTAAGTATTACACGTACCTCAGGGTAAGGATAAAAGAGCATGACATGTTAGGGACATGTTACCACAAACAGGAACTTCCACACCGGTCATCCGATCATACTGGTTATGCTAAATGTCATGTTCAGAATCCCTTGTCCACGAGAACGTCTGCCTCCGCTGGCGATCTCCTCGATCCTGGTCCAGGCTGTTTCCTGTGTTGTGCTGTACCAATGGATGGCTCCTCATGCTGTCTGAAGACGCCGGTTACACGTGGCAGTGTATCGTCGACTGCCGATGACGTCAGACAGGTTCCGTCGCTAGTTAAGCGACTCGTATGGTAAGAGTCTCGAAACGTCTTGCACATATAGTGCTATATGCAAAAGAATCCTGATGTAGAAAATGTACAAAACTTGCACACAAATGCCTCTATTCCTACGCGTTTCGTAGTATACGTCTACTTCTTCAGGGAACAGTATTTGAATGTTCACAGGCACTAGATCCCACGGGGTATATCTAGTGCCTGTGAACATTCAAATACTATTTCCTGAAGAAGTAGACGTATACAACGAAACGCGTAGCAATAGATGCATTTGTGTGCAAGTTTTATTTACATTTTCTACATCAGGATTCCTTTGCTTATAGCCCTATATGTGCAAGACGTTTCGGGAGTCTGTTAACATACGAGTCGCTTAACAAGCGACGGAACCTGTCTGAAGTCATCGGCAGTCGCCGATACACTGCCACGTGTAACCGGCGTCTTCAGACAGCATGAGGAGCCATCCATTGGAACAGCACAACACAGGAAACAGACCGGACCAGGATCGAGGAGATCGCCAGCGGAGGCAGACGTTCTCGTGGACAAGGGATTCTGAACATGACATTTAGCATAACCAGTATGATCGGATTACCGGTGTGGAAGTTCCTGTTTGTGGTAACATGTCCCTAACATGTCATGCTCTTTTATCCTTACCCTGAGGGTAGTTACTTGGATGGGAAACAGGGGGTCCCCAGAGCTGATTTCCGAGATATATACCTGTAAAGGTAGCGTTGGTACTGTCCCCTCCAGGGGTAACAAAATGGCGTCACGCAAGCCAATAAGAAGGCATAACGTCATCCATCGCGGCTTCCTATTGGTCGTGGTGACACGGGATTTAAATAGCAGGGAGTACTGGCATCAGTGGTGAAAGTAGATTTTTATTCTTACAGGTACTCACCCAGGCATTTAAAACAGTTTCCACAACCCCGCCCCCTCTGCCCCCCGCCTGTCTCTGTGTCTCCCTGCCTCTGCATTTTTCTGCCTCTCTCTCTGCCTCTCCATGCCTCTCTCTCTGCTTCTTCACTCCTTTGTGCCTCTGCTTCTCCGCGTGTCTCCCCAACAGAGCTGTCTCCGGTCGTGACGTAGATGCCCTAATATGGGCATATTCATATATGACAAATCCATATTAGGGCATCCTTCGTCACTGATGAGACACTCTGAGACTTGGAAAGAGAAGCGAGATCAGGGAGAGAGAGAAAGAGAGAAAGGGGCAGAGAGACAGAGAGAGGCAGGTTAGTACTAAAATCCCCAGTAATTCATACCGATACATCGTATTGGCACTTATTGTTTTACCGGTACTGCGTACCGGACCGGCCTACTTTCACCTCTGACTGGCACGTGTTTCCCGGTTAGTTTCTCAGGAACCAGGGGGTCCCCTGAGCTGAACTAAACAAAGTAACAAAAAAATCGGGGATGCAGAGGGCAGGGTTGCCAGGTATCGAACTGGACTGTCCTGTATTTGGACACTCTGTCCAGTAAAACATTTGATACTGGACATGTGTCCGATATTAGCTCTCTGGACATAGTGACCTGATCGGCTTGAGGGGCCACAGGATTTCCCTGGGCTGTTGCTAAGGGGCTGGGCAGCTTCCTCAAGCCTGATTGGCTGCTGCTGTGTAATGCAGCCAATCAGGAGGTGTGAGGAGCCTGGGGGTGGGGCCGAGGAGAGGAGGAAACAGCATGGAGCGTCGCACCTTTCACCATTGTGTCCAGTATTTCTGGAGAAGCCACGTGGCAGCCCCAGCAGAGGGTGGATTGCACGTTTAATGCAAGAACACTTTAAACCAAACAGTGATATTAGCAAAGTCTTCATGTAACCTTTAGTGCTGCTTTGAACTGGATGGAAACAGATCTAAACAAGCGTGAACGTTACTAAAAGGCTATTCAATTCAAATGACTCATTGCGATGTGAGAAACATTTCCTCTGGATGTATTAATACCCCAGTTGCTATGCAAGCAGTAAACAGCATTAGTGATAATATCCGTGTTTCCTCGTGTCCGGTACATCTCTCAGTATCTCGCGCTGGTAAAAGCCTCGTTAATGTGTTAATGCTGATTGTAGTAAACCAGAACCGTTCCCTTTATCCAAATTAAGCGATATGCTTAGTCACCGCTCTCCACTTACTGTCTCATTCGTAATTAATAGGGTGTGAGGTCTATTAAGGTCCACACGGGGAACTGCTAAGTGTTAGCGAGGGTGATCCTATTAATGTTTGTGGGGTCAGCTGATGCGTTAGGTGATCCTGAGGACGAATCTGATCTCTGGGCATCAATAGCTAATGAGTTCCTAGAAATTTGAACACAAAAAAAAAAAAAAAGAACAAAATAATATTACTAGAAATCGCCAAACATCTTGGGGTATTAATGGCCGGGTAATGTCTTGTCCTTCTAAAATTATTGCTACTTTGTTGCCTATAACAAGTGATGACATCGGCACACACCTTTCCCGCATATCTTTGCTTTTATTCAGTATGAATTCCGCTCTCTATAAATGAAAGGGGCCGCACTCCTCTCCAGCCTTGGGAATACATCTTTGCAGCCTATTAAATAGCGGGTTGTATCTCCCGGGTTATAAGTGGCCTAACCGCATTGCTCCCCCTGCAGGTTGGATCTACGACGTCACGCGGAAATACGACTACTCCTTCTATGCGTGCGGCTCGCTCTACATGGTGGGGATTCTGTGCCTGCTGCTCGAGCCTTGTCTCAAATCCAAGAAGAAAGCCGCAGACAAAGCTGCTAACTGCGCCGAGGCTTGAACGCTACCCGCCGGCCTCCTGCGCTAACCTTTCTGCTGCAGAAGCAAAGAGATAAAGTGTTGCAATGATGTGAAGATCTGTACCTGCGACCCCCCCTTTCTCTTACCCACCTTATTCTAACACTCTCCCTGTCTCACTCTCTTCCTCCTCACTTCTTCTCTAACACTCTCCCTGTCTTACTCTCTTCCTCCTCACTTCTTCTCTAACACTCTCCCTGTCTTACTCTCTTCCTCCTCACCCCTTCTCTATCAGTCTCCCTGTGTTACAGTCTTCCCTCATCTGTCACTCTTCCCCCCTCTCTCACTCACTCTTCCCTCTCTCGCTCCCTCCCCTCCCTCCCTCTCTATTACACTCCCTGTCTTACACTCTTCCACCCTCTCTCACTCCCCACTTTTCCTCCTCACCCCTTCTCTATCAGTCTCCCTGTGTTATACTCTGCCCTCATCTCTCACTCTTCTCCCCTCTCTCACTCACTCTTCCCTCTCTCTCTCGCTCCCTCTCCTCCCTCTAGTACACTCCCTGTCTGAGGCTGCGCTTATAGTGCAGGCGACAGCGACGTCGCAGCAAAACAAATGCATTGCCGCCGTTGCGTGCGCTTATAGTAAGCGCGACGCGACGGCGCAACGAATTGGTCGCGATCGCTGGAAGTCATCTCTATTTGATTTTCCAGCGACCGTCGCCTGACAGTCGCCGGCACTATGTGCGCAGCCTTACACTCTTCCACCCTCTCTCTCAATCCCCACCTTTCCTCCTCACACCCTCCTGTCCTCTTGTCACACTCTTCCCCCTTCCTCTCACACTCTGCCTCCTTCCTTTTACACATTTCCCCTCCTCTCACACTCTCACCGCTCCTCCACACTCTCCCCCCTCCTCTCACCCCCCCCCCCCCACACACTCTCACCTCCCTCCCTCCTCTAACTCTCCCCCCTCCTCCTCCTCTCACACTCTCCCCCTTCCTCTCACACTCTCCCCCCTCCTCTCACACTCTCCCCCTTCCTCTCACACTCTCCCCCCTCCTCTCACACTCTCCCCCTTCCTCTCACACTCTCCCCCCCTCCTCTCACACTCTGCTCCCCTCCTTTCACACTCCCCCAACACAATATACACATAATCCCCCCGCCCACCCCCCCAAACTAGAGCGACCAAAAAATTTCCCGGGAAAACTGAACAGCGATCACCGACTGCACATGCACGAACGGCAAGTGTCAACTACACATGCGCGGCTGGCCAAAAAAGTCAGGACCCGGGACAAACGGCTAAAAACCGGAACTGTCCCGGATAAACCGAGACATCTGGTCACCCTACCCCCACCACAATATACACACAATTCTCCCCTATGATACACACACAATTCTCCTTCCCCTATACACGCGCACCCACCTTTTTTCTTACCTTGGGGGTGGGGGGGAGGTAAAACCACTAGTGCCGCGTGGGCCCAGCTTTCAGTGCAGACCATTGAGGGGAGGAGAAGCCCCCCCCCCCGCAGCAGCTGGGGAGAATTGGGGGCCCAGCATCCATCAAATGCCTGGCAGTCGGCTGCAGAAGTTGGACTTAACTTCCAGCCCCTTGCAACCGCCAGACTCGAGACAGTTGTCCCAGCTTCCCTCCCCGTCCCGCCCTGTTGGCGGCCCTGTCTTTACACATGTTAAGTCAAATGACAAATTCTGTTGCTTAGGTGTTTTGTAGAGGGAGGGGAAGTGGGGGGTAGGGCAAAGAATTACAATTTTTGAAGGTGCAGTCCCAATCACAAAAATATTTGGGAGTTATAAGACAGGAGGCACCCAGCGACCTATGAAGTCGTCAGCAGTTTCTTGCTGTTTAATTGTTTGGTGGTTTTTCAAATCGAGGTCGAAAAACCTCAGAATCACGATGCACAAATGACCACGGAAAATACCACTTTCCTGAAACATACAATACAAGCAGGCGCTTATTTTTGCTAATTTTATCTACTTTTAACGTAGGATAGAAGCTGGAGGTCTCCGAAGCTGAACCCCATTAATTTCAGCTCTGGGGACCCCCTGCTTCTGACTATACCTACCTCCATGGTGGGTGCTGGTAGCCGCTTAGCTCGGCGAGCAGGGATCACGTAATGGCGGAGTTTCAAAGCTCCCGCACCCTGCGGGCCAATAGGAAGCCGTGATGTCATCAGGCTCGGCTTCCTATTGGCCCGCGTGACCTTTAAACTTTGCCTGGATACCAACACCACCTTTTGGAGATCTGTATCTCGGGAAGCAGGGTGTCCCAAGAGCTTAAAATAATGGGGTTCAGCTCCGGGGACCCCGTGCTTCGGACTTATGTTAACAAATAATAAATAAAAAAAAGGGCATGAATTGCTCCTTTAAAGCACCAATTCTGTCTCCCCCTTTTTTTTTTACCTAGGCGTGAAGGAGGGGGTCCCCTCCCTGGGGCTGAACTGCATTGATTTCAGCTCCAGGGATGCCCCTGGTTCCAGCGATACATACCGGGAAAGGTATCGCCGGTACAGTACATTAACGCTTCACGCGGGACTAAAGGAAGCCGCGACGGATGACGTTGTGACTTCCTATTAGTTAAACCGCCATTTTGTTTCCCTTAGAGGGGATGCTATCTTCAGTGGTATCTTGAGAAACCAGGGGGGTCCCCAAAGCTGAAAAATACCAGCGTTAGGCTGCGCTCATAGTGACGGCGAAGTCAGGCTGCGGTCGCAGTTAAAATCAAATTGAGATGACTCCCAGCGATCGCGACCAAGCCGTCGTGTCTCGCTTACTATAAGCGCACGCGACGGCGGCAATGCATTTGTTTTGACGCGACGTTGCGTCGCTGTCGCCGGCACTGTAAGCGCAGCCTTAAGTTCTCGAGACCGCCTGCTTCCTATACATGAATGCATTTTTTTATTATTATTTAAAAAAAGAGGGGAAAGCTGTTCCTTTAAGGCCTCATACTTTACAGACAAAATGACACAAAAGGATACAGCGAAAATCCATAAACATTAATGTTACATGATTATATCTCCGATATAAGGTGATGAATACAATTATCATCAAGAAGGATCAGCACTGTATAAATATATATCCGTGTACAAATACTTTATTCCTGCCTTTTAAGTGGTACTAGGCCTTTCTTATTGTAACGGCTATAGGGTCCTGCAGTGCATTACAAAACCCTTAAGTCAAACACCGCTGGACGTCAGGGCCGCCAACATAGAGGGGTGGGGGGGAGTGCTGTGACCACTGTCCAGGGCCCAGTGACTGAGGTGGCCCGACTGCCCGGACCTGGAAGTTGGGCCTCTTCCTCTGCGGTAAGAAGCAGGTGGGCCCTATCCCCTGCTTTATAATTACACAACTTACATCTATAGAAAGAGTGTCCAGTCCGCGCTCTTGCTCTTTAAGAAATTGGAATAGTAGTTCCTCTCTAATCTTTTGCAGCTCTTGATGTTGAAGGTGTCTTCCCCCACCTCCAATGTGGATCTCTGCAGAGAACTCCAACAGCGATACCCAGTTCCAAGAAAAAGAAAAACACAAAAGCGCACCAAGATTGAGATATACAGTGTATTATAGACAATTAAAATTAGTAATATACACTTACATGGATAAAAACTTTATTGATCCTGATCACGATCGTGACTTCTATGGTGAGGCAACAGTAGGGATGAAGGGGGATGATTTCCGTCCCTGCAAACAAGCCCCGCGCGCTGGGACTGTGTCTCTGGCTATGCTGCGTTTTCAGCTCCACACGGTTGTCAGCGTGATGGCCTGCGTGACGCGCATGCGCGGCGGATAAGGCCCCCAATAGTAGTCCCGAAGATGCCTATCTTTTAATTGTCTATAATACACTGTATATCTCAATCTTGGTGCGCTTTTGTGTTTTTCTTTTTCTTGCAACTTACATCTATGTACACACTAGAGATGTGCCAAATTTTGCCCTGCTTTTGAAACCAGGAGAAACTTGCCCTTTTTCTTACGCAAAATTTCCCCCCAAAAACATTCAAAGTAATTTTCAGGTCACATGACCCTTTATATGCTGCAATTTTTGTGAAATTCTGCCCTCAAAAATTGGCAATTGTCTAGGGCGGCTTCCGGTGCAGGGGTGAATACCAGTCACCGGAACAGCAGGGCTGGTAGCGGAGGTGTAGTTGGGTCACAAGCAGAGATCCAGGGCAGGCAGTGAAGCGGTGGCTTCTGGGTCACAAGCAGAGAGGTATGGAAACTCACCAGGAGCAGGGCTGGAGCAAGGCAGGCTCTAGGCAAGAATTAATTTATTGTAACAGGACAAGAACACAAGCAAACAGTAACAGGGACCAATACCAGGGCAGGGACAGAAGCAGGAGCAAGTGCATGAATTGGGGCCAGAGACATGCAGGGACAAACCAGCAGAAGGCTGCGCTTATAGTGCCGGCGACGTCAGGCTGCGCTTATAGTACCGGTGACGTCAGGCTGCGCTTATAGTGCCGGCGACATCAGGCTGCGGTCGCTGGAAAAATCTAATTGAAATTACTTCCAGCGATCGCGACCAATCGCTTACTATAAACGCACACGACAGTGGCAATGCATTTGTTTTGTCTTGACGTCGCTGTCGCCGTCACTGTAAGCGCAGCCTAACTAGGCAAAGGACAGGCAGAAAGGGAGGTTTTTAAGTAGGGCAGGTGCAGACAGAGGAAAAGTGCAGGGTGCCAGGTTACAGAGAGAGAAAGCTCCACCGGAGTTCCATATCCTGTGTTGTCAGCATTACCATGGAAACCCGTGTCAGCTGATGCAGTTAGATAGGGTGGGCGAGAAAAAGACACAACGGTTTGGTTAGAATAGAATGGCACATAAGTGTACATCAGTCAATAACGCTCTACGGTCTATGGTCACCCAGTGGAGAAAGGAATAAAGTGAACGGGAACTCTGATGGTTAACCCCGGAGACACCCTGTGTGCTCTGGGACCTCAATACAACACCCCATGCAGTAGATAATCTGCAATGACCACCTCTATCCGAAAGTTGATAACCCCAGAGCAGGGAAAGAGCAGATACTAAATAAACACGGGGAGGCACATGTAGGGTACCCCAGAATGTGTTACGGAGTGGCCATACGATAACCTGGTATAGGACAAGGTATAAAGTAATCCCTTAACAAAGTAATGTTAAATCCTAGGTAAAGTTGCAGTTGGCTTGTGGGCCATGTGCTCCTAATTGTGTATGGTATAGATATGTGGGGCAGTGGTAGGTGATGACCACTAATGCCAAGGATGGATCCCTGGCACATATAGATGGACAGATGGAAGCCTCGGCAGCACCCTTCGAGGATCGGGGGACACCAGCACAGCTTCCACACCTAGCGGTCTGTGGAAGAGACGGAATGCTTAGTACTTCTTGTGGAAAACTACTGAAGCACCCAGGATCTTTATGAACATATCACACAAGTTGTATTAGGGTTCACACGTGATTCTGAGCACCATCTTCACCATATATCATGGCTCAATCAGTGGCTCAGTTATTTTGACTGAACCACCTGTTCTGAAGCAGGGGTAACCTTAAACCTGATCTGTTGGGGGTTCTTGAGGACGAGTTGGGAATCACCGATCTAGATATGTACTTCTAATTGTCTGGTCGAAGATGTTAAACATGTCACTGTTGCTGGCCCCTCTGGTTGTATCTTGACCGCTAAATCTCACTTGGAAACTTGGACTGGGTTACACAGCCAGAAAAAAATACATTTTGAATGGACTGGGTGTGGAAGACCCTATGGGGCCTATTCTATAGACTTTGATAACTAACTCATCGATGATTTTGAGTAGTTCCTGAACAATTTGGCAAGTTGGCAATTCAGAAAGCTCTGATGACCTGCCAAACTTGTACATGAAGTGCATATCCCCGTACAACTTGATTGCCAGTGTGGTTACCTATGCCCTCAATGGGAGCAAAGATAACCCCCATGGCAATGAATGGGCACCCCTCTAGTCCCAACAACCCCCCCTCCCAACACATACAGTACAGTAATGGGCAAAATTACTATTATCCAGATTTGGATAATAGCTAACTTGCCCATTAAAAATAAAACATCCAGCCTGCATAAAGTAAATGAAAGTTGCATTTACCCCTGCAGGGATGAAGGCTGTCCTCGTTTTCCTCCCCGTCATCAACATAACAATAAAAAACAAACTAATGGCCACTAACCCCTTAATCACCTTAGCTATTAGTAACCACTATAGTAATTAAGGGGTTAACCCCCCTCCCCCGCTACACACCAGGGCACGCAACTACCCTCCCCTGGGCAACTACCCCCACCCTCTACCCATTGATTGGCACAGTAGTACACCCTGCCCATATAATACAGGCATGGTTTGCCACTATGGCAGTCAATGGGCAACATAAAAAAAACAAGCACCAAAAATACACTACAATGAAATAAAACCAAGCACCAAAAATATATAACAAATAAAAACAAGCATTTGCCAAAAAATGCATTGCTTGTCACTATGTTTATCTATAGCTCAAAAGGGGCATAGATAAAAACATTGGCAATCAATGGGCAAGCTTAAAAAAAATACACAATTAAATAAAATACAATCCATGTTTTTCTTACCATTGATATTATTCTGACTCCACACTGTGGCAAGTGGTAGAGACAGGCAGTTCACTCACTCACTTTTGATGCACACTTTCTTTCTGTTCTTTATTGTAAAGGCAAAACAATAATATCAAAGGAGGGGAACTGTGGGTAAGTGGCATACGTGGGGGAGAGGTGAATTAAGATGGATTCTACCAGGAGATTGGATACAGACTGCTCCTAATGGCTGCTGGCTCCAAAAGGAAGTACGCTTTCCTATACAAGCAGGAACAACCAAAGGACTATACCTTTATATAAGATGACAGCATATCCTTTTTAAACCTGTCACATGGTACACCAGCCAATCGGACTGGGGAGTTGTTGGGGGTAGAGGAGGTGGATAGTAGGACTGTTGTATTTTAATGTTTCTTGGGGGTAGAGGGATTGGGTGAAGGGGGTAGTTGCCCCAGGGTGGGTGGTTAAGCCTCTTGGGTGGGTAGCAGGAGTGGTTAACCACTTCATTACCATAGCGGTTACCACTGCTATGGTAGTGAAGGGGTTAACTAACCCCTCAACCTTCCCGGCAACCCTAACCTCCCACCCTGGGGCAACTACCCCCTTCACCCAATCCCTCTACCCCCAAGACTAGCTAGCCGCTAAGGCAATGAAGCTGTTTTTATTTAATTTTAATCACAGAGTATTGGAGCAGGGGGTCGTCGGAGCAGAACCACATTAATTTCAGGTCCGGAGACCCGCTGCTTCCCGAGATACAGGCCCCTGCTACAATACTCTGATTTTGAAATGTAAATAAAAACACTGCGATTGCCTGTGAGAGCTCTGCAGGGAGATGCGGTTCTCTATATGCAGCTCTTCCAGACTGTGGCCAGATCGCACAGGGGAGAACTTTGAGAGAGGCTGAGATACCGTCGCTGATGTGCCATACGGTATTGGCATTTTCCTACCTCACGGTTTGTGACTTGCGGTAATGCTTTCAGATTCTTTCTGACTACCGTGATAACACAAATTCCAAACCGTTCAATGGGGTCATGCCAAACCGTTCAATGGGGTCATGCCAAACCGTTCAATGGGGTCATGCCAAACCGTTGAATGGGGTCATGACAAACCGTTCAATGGGGTCATGCCAAACCGTTCAATGGGGTCATGCCAAACCGTTCAATGGGGTCATGCCAAACCGTTCAATGGGGTCATGCCAAACCGTTAAATGGGGTCATGCCAAACCGTTCGAGATGGCAGCGATTTTATCCAAGCTCCATTAAGTGAGGGCACCCTGAGATTAACGTGCATTAACGAGCTAATTATATGCAAAAGCAACATCCCAACTACACGATATATATACACACATCCCAACCTTATAGATATATATACACACATACATATACATACATATATATACACATGATTAACCAATATACAAAGAAATGTTTAAGGGTTAACAAAAACATGCACAAATAAAAATATCACTTCTACATATCAAGACATCACCTTGCATATGAAAATTACAATATTATATAGCCACAGTAAAACAAAATCCTATTTCCTAATAAAATCATTCTCATCTTCCAATCAATATCATCAAATGCCAATCAAAACATTGATTTTACATTGTATACATGATGCATAAAATCTGTGCACCATGTACACTCTGCCAATCAATGTTAACAATAAAATATTTCAAACAAAATACAATGAAATCCAAACAAGTATACTATTTAAACCAAGCAAGGCAACAGAAATAAATTACCATTCATTAATCAATTTCAGGTAGTGCTCACCACAAACGAGGTGGGACCATGGTGCTGAGGTGGGAAAGGATATAACGCCACACACAGCCACGAAGACACGTCTTGAGAGTAGAATGGTCTGGGTGTCCGGGCCGGGGCAGGAGAGGTACGGATAGTAGTGGGTACTGATAGCCAAGTTCGGGGTTAGAGAGAGAGACGTCGTCGTTTTACCGTAAGCCAAGATCGGGAGCGGAGAGAGCGGAGTAGTCATATTGCTGTATGCCAAGGTCAGGATGCCAGAGGTGCGGAGAGGTCAATTGCCGTATGCCAAGGTCGGGATGCCAGAGGTGCGGAGAGGTCGAAGAGAAAGCCGGTTCGGTACACAAGGAAGACTGCAAGACAAGACAGGACTAGGGAGGCAGAGAGTGATGAGAACAACTGGTTCTATGCTCAGCCGACGAGTCAGTGAAACAGCAGGGTATATATAGGTGAGAGGATCCAATGGCAGGGTAGCAAGGTGGGGGTATGTGCATGGACCAGGCTGCGACAGGGATAGGTCCAGAAGGGCTCCCTGGGGAGGAGCTATAGAGCCCGGTAGTAAGGCTGCATTTGAATGCAGCATTGGATTGGGGTAGTGTGCCTTTAAGAGGCTGGGGCGCCTCCATGTTGCCGCGCCTCTGTGTGGCCGCGCCTGCGGGCGCGTGACCGGGTGTGCGCCCAGAACCGGCATTACAAGAGGAATGCCGGCATGCGCACGCGCCTTGGTGAGGTGGCGATCGGCGTCCTGGAGGGAGGCTGATTGCGCGGCGCGGGAGGACCCGGCGAAGCTGCAGTTGAGTGGGGAGCACGCCAAGGGCGGCGTGACTCCCCGGTTGTTACAATCAAATCCCAAAACAATTAAAATACCATCCAAATCAATTACACAATTAACTAGTTTAATCGTTAACCAAAACCATTCTCCAAAAAAGTTACCATCTGACAAAATATAAGTACCAAAAATGATCCACAATAAAAAAGCAAGCCTCACCCTGACCTAAAGTACAGCATACAACACCAAAAATTACATCTAGCTCAATAAAAATTACATTACACACACATGAAAGCATAGCAGCATAGCTAAATACATTTTAAATACTGCAAAACAATTTCCAACAAAATAATTTCTTACCCTGTATGTGTATATCGATCTAGACATACATACATACATACATACATACATACATACATACAGTGGCAAGAAATTATCTTAAAAAAAAAACTATCACATGTAAAAAAACAAAAAAACATGTACAAGTAAAACAAAATACATTTCTTTTGTTGACTTACCATTACTTGACCCACTCACCGACTCCCGTTGAACCGCTTACTCTCGGACCAATCCACGCACAGGAACCCATAAAATAAAAAACCATAAAATAATAAACCATAAAATAATAAACAAAGCTTGTCTTTTATTTGCAATCCATTCCGTCACCGTCTTCATCTGTGTTCTTCCGTCTTCCGGCTTCTTCTGGGGTCTTCTTGGGGTCTTCTTACCGTCTGCTGCCGCGCCCTCTTCTCTTCTTTCTCTAGGAGGTCCGTCCTCCTCGGCGTCTGCCTTCAAAATGAGACGACATAGGCTTTTATAGGCCTATGACGTCACATTTTCATCATATGGTTCCCACGGCCCTGATTGGGCCGTGAAAACCATGTGATTTTGGGGGGGAAAAGTTCATTTTGATTACGTCATTTAAAGGCAATGACGCCAGCCAATCAGAATGGCTGAGCTTCATTTGCCTTTAAGATGACGTCATCAAAAGAAAGATGTCCACCCTCACATGGTACGGTAGCCAATCAGAGCGTGGGAACAAAATCCCAACTCTGATTGGCTGAAGTACCATGTGAGAGGCGGTGTGGTTGCATGGGTACACTGACCGAGAGAAGGCAATGTTCCTGGAAGAGGGGTTTAAGGAAGGTTTTAACATCCCGGTGTGGGGGGTAATACAGGACAGGCATGTGATTCACAAATTAATATCGGCGACATACTACGCAATTTAGTTAGGGGTTCGTACATATTAAGTGACCTTAATGGGTCCTCTGGGTGGCGGAACTGTAAGGCCAGCTTAATGGTGCCGGGAAACGCCAAGAACTGAGGCGCAAACTTATGTTGTCGGGCCCCATAGTATGAGTCCCCATGAAGATTGGGCGTGGCTGGAGGCTGTACCACTGCCCAAGTCTTCAGAAGCTGGGCTTCACCTTATGCGGTTGGCCCCGGTGGCCAGAAGGGAGGACTAGGCATGGAACATCCCCAGCAGGGCGGCGAGACAAGAGCAGCACGGCGTAAGGGTCTCCCACCATGCTAGTTGCGATGCACGGGGTCGACTGCATACGTGGCTAAAGGGCTGGCTGACAGTTTAATTTTGAAAGGTTGGTTAAATAAATAAAGCTGTGACCTTATTTTACTTCCACAAAACTGTGGGGTCTCCGTTTTTGTGTGGGGTAAGAAATCACGGGGTAGGCACACTAAGTCTTTAAGATGACCCAAGGATGGGGACGTCGCACCCATGTGGGCTAATGTGCCTCAGAGATTGTGGTGTGGTTCAGTTCCCCTCGTACCTTTCCACCGTCCCCCTCTCCACAATGTTACGAAAACATTGGCGCGCGCAACTGCGAGGGAAGGGATGGGGGCAGCCGGCAGAGACCTCTGCCAAAAGTCCTCTGAATCTAATTGTTTTTTTTTCTTATGGTCATCATCTTCTTAAGTCTCTTAATGAAGCTGTGTGGACCTGACCCTTACAGACGTCCAAACTCTGCAGAATTGTGCAAACCCAACTATTAGGATGAAGAAAACCCAAAACGCACAATTATACACTCACACAAAAACTGAATTCAATGCACTTCTTGACCTCGTTGATGCTGCAGGTACAGTATACAGCTCATATTCCGCCAGAAAAGGGTGAAAGAAAAGAAGGGAAATCCTATACATCCTTTTGCCATGGTGTTGTGTCACACGTTGTGACGTCGATGTCTGGCACCCCTGCCGGTTAACATAATTCCGGTGTCATGAGTTCTGTCACTTGAGAAGGCACCTTCGCTGCCCGTGGGGTTAAGGTAATTAAAGTCTGGTTTCAGAATGTTGTTATTTTATTTACTTTGATGTACAGTATGTACAGTATGTACAGTATGTACAGTATGTATGCATCACTGATCACTACTTTGTCTGCATATTTCTACTTGACTATATCCTTATTAACAAAAACAATATTGTACACACCCTGTGTGGGAATCATTCACTGGGAATAAATACCTACTCTGGCCTGGCTTTGAACATGGCGGGGCCTGGTGTAGTGAGCGCACTCAGGGCCTCTTACTTCTCCCCCCCAGAGCCCGCCCTCCTCATGATGATGTCATGTGATGATGTCATGTGACGTTCCGTCATCATGTGACGTGCCTGGAGATGCCGGCGCTTACAGAGACCCCGTCCTCTCCCCGGGCCCAACTTCCGTAATCACAGTTTAAATGTTGTGGTGATTAAAGTCACTTTAACTACCACACACTGTGCTTACGGAGGGGAGAGTGCGGGGCCCGATGCAGTAGAACCGCTGGCACGGCCATCTAGCCGGCCCTGCCCCTTTATCTTGGATTTTGTGATGGGGAGACTGGTAATGGCAACAGAGTCCGAAGCGCACTCTCATCCCGGTGGGTATGAAAAACAGAAAAAAAGAACAATTATTTCACTTATTTAATTATTTAATTATTTACATTCAGTATTTTGCGCTCTATTCTTTGTCTTCATTCGAGACTGGTAATGGGGAATAATCCAACTTAAACACAGAGAACATGCACATTGGGCTTATCTAGTTTGTGCATAACTTCCCTGCAGCCAGAGACCAGCAACCCTTTTAAATCCTTCTTGGCAATGAAACGGATTAATAATGCAGGAATTAGCCAAATCCACGTATTTAAGAACCATTGCTCATTACAAGAAACATAGCAAATGAAAAACAATTTGCACACTGACTGCTAGCCGCTAAGATAATGAAACTGGTTGCAATTTTATTTTTAGTACATGGGATTGAATCCAGGGTTCTACAGAGCTGAAATAAATATGCAGGTCAGCTCCAGATACCCCTGGAGACCCCCGGATACCCCGGGTATCAATTCTATGCAGTAAAAATAAAAGAAACGCCTTGATATGCAAATCGCAAATCTGATCTGGCCACCCTTTGGGTTGCGAGAAAAGAATGCGAGGTTTTCTAGTACAATATGCATATCGGAGGTTAGTGAATAGCAGTTGCTGACAGATTGGGCATTTTTTTAGCTACCGCACTACTTGTTACAGCCAGAGTGTTAGAGCTCGGGAAAAATCCGTTTTAGTGCGATATTGCCCTGTTATCGAAGCTTTGTGAAAAGCTTCACATACAATATCGCACTAAAAGGGCACTTATAGTGCACTAAGGCACTTATCGAAGTTTAGTGAATAAGCCCCATAGAATTTAGTTATATAAAACAAAATAGATTCTTAAGTCACATAAAACATTTCTACACCTGGCTGTCTTCAGACTATTTTATCTTCTTATCTTTGCTGCGGCAGCTTATCATTTTCCAATAAAATTTCTAACTTAATACTATGTAACGGATTTACGGGCCCCCACCCAATCTCACATTGGCCCCTGTGGTCTACTGGCCCCATTACATGTCTGTATGTCGTGTGGTGCACCTGCTGGCTTACAGGACTCCTGAGTCTCCCGCTTGGTTGGTATGGGGATATCAGCACGACAGGCATCTGAGGTAGTGTGATCTGAGTCTTACTCACATACGATGCAGCGCCTCCACCCCATCAGGATCTCTGCGGCCGCAGGGGGATGTATCTGATGAGGACCTCCTCTGTGGTGCCTCCTTCTGTGCAATGACTCCACACATACACAGCAAGGGTCTTGTGAAACTGGGCGTCTTTATTGACATCATCACGCAGACTGCCCCTCACAGCGGTCATCCTAGCCGCTCATCTTGGTGTAGTACATTCTTTCAGAAGTTCTTTCCCTCCCAATGGAGTTGGGTCACCTCTCCCCTCAGGGAGATCCCCACCTGTGTCAGGTCCCTGATCACAGTGTAGATAACTATCAATTATATCTGACAGCCTTAACTGCTGCAGACCTCCAGAACTGGATCATAACGGAACCCTTGATTAACACTCTCCAACCACTACAGAACCACTGCTTAACACACTAACTTTAGGCAGTACTGTGTCTTATATAGACTCAGAAAACAGCCACACCTCTTGTGTCACTAACAGTGGACACAGAGCATGTTACCACTCCCCTTGTATACATATGACACCTCACCAGGGTGTGAGGGCAAACCTCCATGATTGATGCTGGCAATCCTGCATACTTACCAGGTTTACTGCCAGCATGAGAAAGAACTGTATACCATTTTTATACATGGCTACAACTATATGACTTATTTTAACTAGTTACATGCTGAATATATATGAATATAGACAGTATAGCAGCTTTATTATTTAGGCTTCAAATCGTCCTATCTTCACTGTCAAGCACTGCCAAGTGCGCAGAGTACGGATTGCCTTACATCATGTACATCGAATGTATATATATATATATATATATATATATATATATATATATATATATACATATGGAATAGATGGGTACTCAGAGTCTTTTTCTCAGAGTGCTGGCGTCTGGACTGGCTGGTGTTGTAAGCAGATGGTAAAATGTGCACCAGGGACGTTATTACACATACTGGTTACTTTATTGAGACAGACTGGTTTCAAACATACTTCTTCCCTCAGATAGCTTTCCAGGGAGGCACACATGGCTTGTCACCTTCTATTACCCTGGTGTGACAGTGAGGGGGTAACTGGGCTCAATAATAAAGCTCAAGCCCGTCTGGTTACCCCTGATCCATGTTTTGGGGTCCTAGAGAGTCTGCTCTTGGACCCAGGGTCTGCATATGTGTTACCATGAGTAAATGTAAAATATGCGACAGAGATTTTTTGTGTTTTTACCTTTCCCGGGGTGCTGGGACCAGGAGATTGCTAGGCTTTGAGTTTCAGAGTGTGTTTGACGGAGAAAGTGTTTGCAGATTGTGGCTATGTAGCGGGGTTCCTGAGTTAAAGGATACCCCAAAGATCTGGATTTGAAAGGCTAGAGGTGTAGCAGCCATTTGTTCAGGATGGCTAAGAAGTGGACACATCCTCAGATCAAGAGACATGATTTATACTTCAAACTGGTCTACCCAGACTGGCCGGAGACCTGTCACCACGGGTGGCAGGAATGGAACAGAGGGCAGAAGGGCCATATGTCACCTGCCATATGGACAGTCAGATGTTTAAGAAACCCCATTTATTTAATTAACTTGTTCTGCTCAATGAAATGATCCTGGTTATAAAGGTGTAGTTGCCTGGTCTCCCGTGACACCTGGGTTATGGGGAACATGCAATCTCTGACTCCAGTGAACTTGAGGCATTTCCAGGTACCTTCCAGGACTCTGTGTAGGAGTGTAGCTTCTATTGAGGTTCCCATCTACCTGTCATCCTTACAATTCCCTACCAGTCCATACTATGGCAACCTGGTGTACATAGGCGTTGAGTTGGCATTAGAGCAACTCTAGCTGTGACACTTCCCTGGACCCCTAGTCTAGAGATCCCTTACTTGAAGTGTCACGCACATCCTCTTTCAAGGAAAGATATCTTTTGGCATCTTGACTATTCCAGTGTCCCTTCCTAGGTAAGGGACACTCTACCCTAACTTCAAAACATCAGAAAGGTGACCATACTTCTACACATAAAGTTGCACATATAAGACATACCATTAACACCACACACTTAACACAGTGAGACTCCTCTGGTGTCCTCCAGGAGCCGAGGGCCTGGAAGCTTCTACACCTCCTTTTATACACCTGTATACTATCTTACCCCTGTAACTGGGAAAAAATACAGACACCCTTAATCTATTAGTATTCATACATGGTCAGGTGACTATTCTAGCAGGTTCTGGAACTAAGGAGTGACCAGACACCTAAGGCCGTGCGTATACTGCCGGCGACGCGACCAATGATGTAACCCGTCGCCATTGCGATAGTTGCATTTAAAGTTTAGGTGACGTCGCTGGCTACAAGGCCAGTGACGTCAGAAAGGGGGAAGGCAGAGGGACGGAGAAGCTCTCTGATTGGCCACAAGGGGAGACCGTCGCCATAAAAATCATATAACAGTGGTTACCAGATTTTTGGTAACGCTGTTGCTTGGTCGCGCTATCGCGTGCACTATAAGCGCAGACGACGGCGACAATGCATTTGTTTTGACGCAGCGTCACTGTCGCCGGCACTATAAGCGCAGCCTAACAGTAGTCACTTTGGCAACATTACATTAACTACATGAAATAAGCTACATAGAATAAGCTACAGTTCACTAGGGCTTTTCCTTATCATTAACCTACTAACTCACTATTAACCCCTTCAATAGACAATAGCAATCCCACTAGTGTTGTTACATTAAAAATGGGCAGGGTTTTGATATTAACACCTGCTCTGCCAGAGAAGCAAGTAATGCATCTCTTCTTAAATCTCCCCCACCCCCGCCCCATTGTGATTCTTTATTGATTTTTAATGGTTGACCCAAATAGTTATATCTGTGAGCGCTGAAGATCTGTGCTCTGTGTCCTGTTATATAATCCTTTATCTTTGCCAGGAAACATTTTGTAATTATTAGCAAATGTGTCTGTAGAGCGTTGTGTACTAAAGCAAACGGCTGTCACTGAGTAAGTATCATTGCAATTTTGGCACCAAACCTGGACATTTTTACCCAACATCTACAGTATCACAGTATTTTGCTGTAAGCTTGCACCTTGGGGAGCGTCAGTAGGAGGAGTTGGGGAGAGTTACATAGTGCCCAGATTGTAATGAGATGTGTGACATTCTGCGTCTGTGTGCCACGCTTCTGTTTCACTTTTAATCAACCCAGAAAATCCTCCATATCTGAAGGGTCGGATATTAACTCTTCTCATCTAAAAAAAAACAGGTATCTCCCACCTAAATCTGTACAATTTCCACCATAATTAACCTCCCAATGGGACAAAACTGCCCCATGACCACAGCGAGCAGCTTTTTCATGTTCTAGGCGTAGTCTTTCATGGTGATGTTTTACCCAGGTATCTGGACTAAAATAAGATTCTGGTGTAGGAGTCTCAAGGACCATGTCTACAGAAAGCACAACATTTCTTCTAAACATCAAATAAAAAGGTGTGTATCCTGTAGTGTGATGAACAGTGTTGTTGTAGGCCCAGACCAACTCTTGAATGTGTTCTGGCCAGTCCCTTTTCTTCGAATCATCTAATGCTCTCAACATACTCAATAAAGTTTGATTATACCTTCACACACTCCATTGCTTGGGGGTGGTATGGGGTTGTCCTGGACTTATGAATCTGGTATCGTTTCCATAATTCAGCTAACAAAACAGATTGAAACCAGCTCCCTGATCGGAGTGGAAGTGTTGCGGGCACCCATATGGCAGTATAAACCTTTCCCAAAGATCGCTCACTGTGGTTATAGCTGTCTGATCTTTAGTAGGTATTATTACTGCATATTTTCTGGAATGATCTGTGAGAACTAGAACATACTTATAACCGTATTGTTTCTTCAAGTGCTAAATAATCCATGGCGACTAGTTGGAGAGGAGTTTTAGTATGAATACTCTGTACTAATGCCCTTTCTTCCTGCTCTTTGCTCAGTGTGCATCATTCACATGTAGCACACACTCTTTCTACTTCCCGGTGTAAATTGGGATAGTAAAAATTATTACGTATCTGATTTAGCGTTTTCTCTTCCGCAAAGTGGCTACCTTTTTTTGATGTAACTCGGCAACTACTCTGGTTACCGCTGTTGGTTAGCTAAGGAGTTAATGGTAAACAGTGGATGATAGGCTCCACCCTGTGATGACACACAGAACTACGTAGCAGGGGGTATAAGAGTTAGAGGGAAGGTTTTAGAGAGGAGGTTCCAGCATGAGAAGAACAGAGCCTTGGGGAGTAGAGGTAGAGGGTAGGGGATATCTTCCCACAGTTATAGTACAGGTCAGGCCCCCCTTTTATTGTCTTTCAGTTAGGGACTGTTCCCAATAAGTCAGGATCTTATAGCATGGCCATAAGATAAAAGCATGTCCCAGAGTGGAATGCAGACATGGGCAAAGCAAAGAAAGCCCCAGCAAGTCAGATGATCAGCCTTACAGGCGGATCCTCATCTACAGTATTCATCACCCCTGAGGAAGTGACAGTTCCAGAGCAGGGCTTGCTATTAATAGTAACATACACAGAACAAGCCAGGATCTCAGCAGGGGCCCGCAGTAAAGGGGGCCCATAGGATGTTGCTAAAAAGGGGAAGGGGGCCCGGTCCACAAGATGAAATCAGAACAGTAACAAGTGAATGCACCTTCCATGAGTGTTAAGAGTGGGCACTTAGGGAAGAGATGTGTCAAGAATGATAGCAATATGGATGAAATAAAGTACAACCATATCAATCTAAATGTACCTGTGACTGCAGTGTTCCCAAGCCTGGGAACATGAGTAAGGATTGAAGTTGTACTATAAAAACCTCCTGGCGCCCGTCTTTTCCATCGGCCAGCCGACCGCAGACAGCACCCGGAGACAAGGTAAATCATTGATGATGTCAAACACACAGCTACCTCGATGTAACCTCCCTAGGGAGCCAGGCAGGGAGCGTTATAGATGTGTTCTTGCATCTGTAGCCTTTCCCATTGTATTATTATTCTTCGTACAGTAAGGGACATTCTTTCTCGCTCCCAACCACTGTCGCTGTTTGTAACTCTGGGTCTTCTTGCTGAAGGGTACGCTATTCCTCTTTGTTACGGAAATAGGAGGATCTTATTCAATTAAAGGCTAAAAAATGTTGGCACGATTAATAAATGAATACTCCATAGTTTGGAACCCTGGTATTTCCATGTTCTAGGCGTAGTCCCCTGTCCCTCTTCTTCCCCCCCCCCTTATCCCTCTTCTACCCCGATATCACTCTTCTTCCCCCCATATCCCTCTTCTTCCCCCCATATCCCTCTTCTTCCCCCTTATCCCTTTTCTTCCCCCCCTTATCCCTCTTCTTCCCCCCATATCCCTCTTCTTCCCCGATATCACTCTTCTTCCCCCCATATCCCTCTTCTTCCCCCCCTTATCCCTCTTCTTCACCCCATATCCCTCTTCTTCCCCCTTATCCCTCTTCTTCCCCCCATATCCCTCTTCTTCCCCTTATCCCTCTTCTTCCCCCACTTATCGCTCTTCTTCCCCCCTTATCCCTCTTCTTCCCCCCCTTATCCCTCTTCTTCACCCCTTCCCCCTTTTCCTCTTCTTCCCCCTATCCATCTTCTTCACCCCTTTTCCCTCTTCTCCCCCCTATCCCTCTTCTTCACCCCTTCCCTTTTCCCTCTTCTTCCCCCCATCCCTCTTCTTCACCTCTTTTCCCTCTTCTTCACCCCTTCCCCCCTTATCCTCCCCCTATCCGTTCTTCCACCCCTTCTCATCCCCCCTTATCCCTCTTCTTCCGCCCCTTCCCCCCTTATCCCTCTTCTCCTCCCCCCTTATCCCTCTTCTTCCCATGTATCCCTCTTCTTCCCCCCCCTTCCCCTCCCCCTCTTCTTCCCCCGTATCCCTTCTTCCCCGTATCCCTCTTCTTCCCCTTTCCACTCCCCCTGTTCTTCCCCCCTTCTTCCCCCCTATCCCTCTTCTTCATCCCTTCCCCTTTTTTCCCTCTTCACCCCTGCCCCCTTTTCCCTCTTCTTCACTCCTTCCCCCCTTTTCCCTCTTCTTCCCCCCTTCCCCTCCCCCTCTTCTTCCCCCCTATCCCTCTTCTTCACCCCTTTTCTCTCTTCTTCACCCCTTGTCCCTCTTCTTCCCCCCTTGTCCCTCCTCTTCTTCTTCTTCTTCCCCCCTTCCCCTCCCTTCCCCCCTATCCCTCTTCTTCACTCCTTTTCCCTCTTCTTCACCCCTTCCCCCTTTTCCCTCTTCTTCCCCCTCCCCCTCTTCTTCCCCCCTATCCCTCTTCTTCATCCCTTCCCCTTTTTTCCCTCTTCACCCCTGCCCCCTTTTCCCTCTTCTTCACTCCTTCCCCCCTTTTCCCTCTTCTTCCCCCCTTCCCCTCCCCCTCTTCTTCCCCCCTATGCCTCTTCTTCACCCCTTGTCCCTCTTCTTCCCCCCTTGTCCCTCCTCTTCTTCTTCTTCCCCCCTTCCCCCTATCCCTCTTCTTCACTCCTTTTCCCTCTTCTTCACCCCTTCCCCCCTTTTCCCTCTTCTTCCCCCTATCCCTTTTCTCCTCCCCCTATCCCTCTTCTTCCGCCCATTATCCCTCTTATCCTCCCCCTTATCCCTCTTCTTCCCCCCTTGTCCCTCTTCTTCCCCCCTTGTCCCTCCCCTTCCCCCGTATCCCTCTTCTTCCCCACTTTCCCTCCCCCTCTTCTTCCCCCCTTCCCCCTTTCCACTCCCCCTCTTATTCCCCCCTTTCCACTCCCCCTCTTCTTCCCCCCTTTCCACTCCCCCTCTTCTTCCCCCTTTCCACTCCCCCTCTTCTTCCACCCCTTCCCCTCTTCTTCCCCCCTTTCCACTCCTCCTCTTCTTCCCCCTTTCCACTCCCTCTTCTTCCACCCCTTCCCCTCTTCTTCCCCTTTCCACTCCCCCTCTTCTTCCCCCCTTTCCACTTCCCCTCTTCTTCCCCCCTTTCCACTCCCCCTCTTCTTCCCCCCTTTCCACTCCCCCTCTTCTTCCCCCTTCCCCTCCCCCTCTTCTTCCCCCTTCCCCTCTTCTTCCCCCTTCCCCCTCTTCTTCCCCCTTCCCCTCTTCTTCCCCCTTCCCCCTCTTCTTCCCCCTTCCCCCTCTTCTTCCCCCCTCCCCCTCTTCTTCCCCCCTTTCCACTCCCCCTCTTCTTCCCCCCTTTCCACTCCCCCTTCTTCCCCCCTTCCCCTCCCCCTCCCCCTTTTCTTCCCCTCCCCCTCCCCCTTTTCTTCCCCTCCCCCTCCCCCTTTTCTTCCCCCCTTTCCCTCCCACTTCCCCTCTTCTTCCCCCCTTTCCACTCCCCTCTTCTTCCCCCCTTTCCACTCCCCCTCTTCTTCCCCCCGTTCCACTCCCCCTCTTCTTCCCCCCTTTCCACCCCCCTCTTCTTCCCCCCCTTCCCCTCCCCCTCCCCCTCTTCTTCCCCCCCTTCCCCTCCCCCTCTTCTTCCCCTCCCCCTCTTCTTCCCCCTTATCCCTCTTCTTCCCCTCCCCCTCTTCTTCCCCCCTTCCCCTCCCCCTTCTTCCTCCTTCCCCTCCCCCTTCTTCCCCTCCTCTTCTTCACCTCTTCCCTTCCCCCTCCTCTTCTTCCCCCTTATCCCTCTTCTTCCCCTCCCCCTTCTTCCCCCCTTCCCCTCCCCTTCTTCCCCCCTTCCCCTCCTCTTCTTCCCCCCTTCCCCTCCCCCTCCTCTTCTTCCCCCTTATCCCTCTTCTTCCCCTCCCCCTCTTCTTCCCCCCTTTCCCTCCCCCTCTTCTTCCTCCCTTTCCCTCCCCCTTCCCCTCCCCCCTTTCCACTCCACCTCTTCTTCCCCCCTTCCCCGCCCTCTCCTTCCCCCTTTCCACTCCCCCTCTTCTTCCCCCCTTTCCACTCCCCCTCTTCTTCCCCCTTTCCACTCCCCCTCTTCTTCCACCCCTTCCCCTCTTCTTCCCCTCCCCCTCTTCCCCTCCCCCTCTTCTTCCACCCCTTCCCCTCCCCCTCTTCTTCCCCCCTTCCCCTCCCCCTTCTTCCCCTCTTCCCCTCCCCCTTCTTCCCCCCTTCCCCTCCCCCTTCCCCTTCTTCCCCCCTTCCCCTCCTCTTCTTCCCCTCTTCCCTTCCCCCTCCTCTTCTTCCCCCTTATCCCTCTTCTTCCCCCCTTCCCCTCCTCTTCTTCCCCCTTCCCCTCCCCCTCTTCTTCCCCCTTATCCCTCTTCTTCCCCTCCCCCTCCTCTTCTTCCCCCCTTTCCCTCCACCTCTTCTTCCCCCCTTCCCCTCCCCCCTTTCCACTTCCCCTCTTCTTCCCCCCTTCTCCTTCCTCCTTTCCACTCCCCCTCTTCTTCCCCCTTTCCACTCCCCCTTTACCCTCCCCCTCTTCTCCCCCCTGTCCCTCCCCCTCTTCTTCCCCCCTTTCCCTCCCCCTCTTCTTCTCCCCTTCCCCTCCCCCTCTTCTTCTCCCCTTCCCCTCCCCCTCTTCTTCCCCCCTTCCCCTCCCCTCCCCCCCTTCTTCCCCCCTTTCCCTCCCCCTCTTCTTCTCCCCTTCCCCTCCCCCTCTTCTTCTCCCCTTCCCCTCCCCCTCTTCTTCCCCCCTTTCCACTCCCCCTCTTCTTCCCCCCTTTCCACTCCCCCTTCTTCCCCCCCCTTTTCCCTTTCCCTCCCCCTTCCCTCCTCCCTCTTCCCCTCTTCTTCCCCCCTTTCCACTCCCTCTTCTTCCCCCCTTTCCACTCCCCCTCTTCTTCCCCCCATTCCACCCCCCCTCTACTTTCCCCCTTTTCTTCCCCCCATTCCACTCCCCCTCTTCTTTCCCCCTTTTCTTCCCCCCATTCCACACCCCCTCTTCTTCCCCCCTTTCCACCCCTCTTCTTCCCCCCTTCCCCTCCTCTTCTTCCCCTTATCCCTCTTCTTCCCCTCCCCCTCTTCCCCTCCTCTTCCCCCCTTGCCCTCCCCCTTCTTCCCCCCTTGCCCTCCCCCTTCTTCCCCCCTTCCCCTCCCCCTTCTTCCCCCTTGCCCTCCCCCTTCTTCCCCCCTTCCCCTCCCCCTTCTTCCCCCCTTCCCCTCCCCCTTCTTCCCCTCTTCCCTTCCCCCTCCTCTTCTTCCCCCTTATCCCTCTTCTTCCCCCCTTTCCCTCCCCCTCTTCTTCTCCCCTTCCCCTCCCCCTCTTCTTCCCCCCTTTCCACTCCCCCTCTTCTTCCCCCCTTTCCACTCCCCCTTCCCCTCCCCCTTTTCTTCCCTTCCCCCTTTCCCTCCCCCTTCCCTCCTCCCCCTTCCACTCTTCTTCCCCCCTTTCCACTCCCTCTTCTTCCCCCCTCTTCTTCCCCCCATTCCACTCCCTCTTCTTCCCCCCTTTCCACCCCCTCTTCTTCCCCTTCCCCTCCCCCTCTTCTTCCCCCCTTCCCCTCCCCCTCCCCCTCTTCTTCCCCCCTTCCCCTCCTCTTCTTCCCCCTTATCCCTCTTCTTCCCCTCCCCTTCTCACTCTTCTTCCCCCTTCCCCTCCCCCTTCTTCCCCCCTTCCCCTCCCCCTTCTTCTCCCCTTCCCCTCCTCTTCTTCCCCTCTTCCCTTCCCCCTCCTCTTCTTCCCCCTTATCCCTCTTCTTCCCCCCTTCCCCTCCCCCTTCTTCCCCCCTTCCCCTCCCCCTTCCCCTCCCCCTTCTTCTCCCCTTCCCCTCCTCTTCTTCCCCTCTTCCCTTCCCCCTCCTCTTCTTCCCCCTTATCCCTCTTCTTCCCCCCTTCCCCTCCCCCTTCTTCCCCCCTTCCCCTCCTCTTCTTCCCCACTTCCCCTCCCCCTCCTCTTCTTCCCCCTTATCCCTCTTCTTCCCCTCCCCCTCCTCTTCTTCCCCCTTATCCCTCTTCTTCCCCTCCCCCTCTTGTTCCCCCCTTGCCCTCCCCCTTCTTCCCCCCTTCCCCTCCTCTTCTTCCCCCTCCCCCCTCTTCTTGCCCCTTGCTTCCCCCTCTTTATGCCCCCGCTTCCCCAGTTTCCCTTTATCCCCCAATCTTCCCCCCACGTTCCATTTCTCCCTACTCTCTTTATTTCACCCCCTCAATTACATTTCTCCCCCCCAGGCATTGTTGCCACCTTCTACTGAAGGCTAACCCAGAGATAACATTTTTACATTTAACGCTTACCTTCGGGGGTGGAGGCATCTCCCGGCATCCTTCCGACATCCTCCCGGCATCTCCCCCTGCAACTCCTGTCAATACCGCTGCGCAGCATCAAATGGAGCTGTGTTGCCACGGCAACATGGCGCCACATGACATTACGTAGCATGCCATTGTCATGGCAATGGGCATCCTTTAACGTGACGCAGTGTTCCTGTTATCATGCCAACACGGTGCCATTTGACGCAGCACAGCCATATTGACAGGAGTTGCAGGGGGAGATGCTGGAAGCTGATGCCGCCACCCGGAGGTTTACAAGGTAAACCCGCAGCCCGGAGATACGTGGCCAAAATCTGTTGTCTCCGGGTCAAACCTGGAGTGGTGGCAACGCTGCCTCCAGGGCCCCTCAGTAGGATGCAGAAGTTGGGCCCCACTAGAGGGTCCCTGCAGCTGAGGGGAGATGACACCCCGCAGCACACTGAAGGCCCGGGACACTCACCCCAACGCCGGCCCTGGTTACCGCTATTACTTCCTGGTTTTTAATGGGGATTAAAATGGCCGTCCATCAGGAATCGACAACGGATAATGTTGCGGCCATTTTCTTTGCCCGGAGGGAGATAAATTTAAACAACTTGACCAGTAAGTACATCAGGAACTGGGCGGTCCCCAAAGCTGAAAATAGTGGCGCCCAGTTGTCGTCCCCACCTCCACAAGAACAAAACAAGTAGGAAGAACTGTGCAACTATGTAACTTCTTTTAACTCATTTACTGCCAGAAGGCTCAAAAAATAAATAAACAAAAAAACTGTTCCAAAAAACAGACACAAAAGTATTAATTAGTAACACAAATAACTGTAATTTTGCATTCTGCTTTTCTTAAATTAATCAGGGTTTCATTGTAATAGTCAAATTAGCAATTCTTAATACATTCTGCCGTTTTCATATGCAAAATGGTTCTTTAATTAACAATGGCACTTCCTTCAATATTTTTTCACTCCTTCCCTCCATGAAAAGACAAGAGAACTGCACAACTCATTTCCGGTACCATAATAAAGGGTGTGTTATATGTTTCTTCTATTTTTTTTAAACTGCTCCCTAAATCTTCATGTTTGGTCCCATTTTACAGAGTAATTAGGTCATATCTGGCCACATTTACTAATAAGTAGTCCTAAGCCAGAAGGCATTTTATGGACCGTAAAGCGCCTTACGGTTAGCACTGCTAAGTGAGTATGTCCTATAGTCTGTGGGCTTTATCAAATCTGGAGCGGTGTTTGACTTCCCCCAGAGGACAAACAAATAGGAATAGAGACTTTTACTAATTGGTTATCAAATATTCAGTGTTCTACTTTGGCACTGTGACCAATTATCCAACGCAAGGAATAAAAGTGCAAGGCATTTTTTCCTGGTCTACTCAACTTGTTGAAACATTACAAAACAGTTGGATTTATCATTCTTTATTGCCATCGAAGATCTTGGGTGGCACTTTCACCTAGTTTTCAAAGTTATCTGCTAGACGTGGTGATAAATTAACTTGTAAATGAACGCTGCTAAAAACAAAACGCTTGGACTTTAGCAATGTTCATAACCAGGAGATGTATGTGGGACATGGTCGAGGAGTTAAAAACATAGGATATGATGTACTTAACAGGCATGTTTCAATAACATCCTACTCTATCTCGTACCTAGCGGGTGGCGTGTGGGCCATACACTGCAATAAAACATGACAATTTGCAGATTAAGTCAGAACAGGCAATAAATGTCCTATTTTACTAAACACACTAAAGAGATTGGCTAACATTGTATTCAACTTTAGCATAGGGTCCCTACAGTAGTTTGATCTAAAATACACAGTATGAATAAATATCAAAATATATTGGTAAATAACTATATACACAAACTGTGTATATATAATTCCTGCTTCACTTTGGCTGTTGGGAGTATAATCTTTAGAATCTGTTTATGTAGGTGTTGGAGGGGTAACGGACAGCATGGTACATATATACCACATGCAAAACTTATTCTAGACCCACTGAAGCGGATTGAAGTTAATGAAGAATTTTAGCCGAAAATGTCTGGATCCGCCGCGTTGGCAGATATAGAACGAGCCCCTAAATTATCAGTGCAGAAGAAGTATGACGTAAACAGGGGAAGGGGACAGGGGGGCGGAAACCCTCGCAACAGCTGAGAAATAGAAGTATAATATACTTGGGAGGTGCTACAATCGGGGGTGGCTGATAGAAGGCACAAACTGAAAGGGAAAGATATCCCCGCTGATGAGAGCACTCAGATCCCAGAATGATATGAAATAATGGTAGTATTAAAAGTGTCATAAACTTTATTAGAGCTGTACCCAAATTAAAATGAAGGATAAGTATTATAGGGTGAATACCCACCACAGTAAGCGACAAAATGATGTATAGCAAGTGGATATTAAAAATAAAAGTTGCTGTTCAGGTCGTGCATGGCACCACAAGTCTGCGCCTCTCAGCAATAAATACAGAAGCCAGTGTTTGTGGGTTAAATAGTAACAAAAGTATCACGTTCACATAGTAACTACCGGTTCAGGTACAAATCAGATGCTTCGTTGTCAGTATCAGCAGTGTGCTAGCTGTAAGATTGCACGGATTGTAGATTGTAGTATGCACGGATCAGACTTCCTTGGTATTTATTAGTTTAGTCTAAGGGGGCCGATCAGTATAGAGGAGAAGCTGCGCTTATCGTGCCGGCGATGTCGCGTCAAAACAAATGCATTGTCGCAGTCGCGTGTGCTAATAGTAAGCCCGCTGGAAGTCATCTCAATTTGATTTTTACAGCGATCGCAGCCTGATGTCACCGTCGCATCGCTATAAGCGTAGCCTAAGGTCGAGTTTATAGTACTTGCTACGGCGACGTTGCGCAGCCCCGTAGCAAGTACATGCACTCCATAATGTGTGCGACCGTGACGTCACGCGGTCGCTGGAAGTCAGAGGATTTTGATTTCAACGGCGATCTCCACGTGACGTCACCGGCACGTGAGCGGTTCAGCCAATGAGGGCGAACCGTTCACAGCCACACTTCCGCCACGCCCCCCGGTGGCGATCTCTGGTCTCCTGCACCAGAGTGCAGGAATTGCTGTAGGACCGCGACGGCTGACATCACGTGGTCGCGTCACCCTTCTATAAACTCATCCTAAGGCATCGTCCCCAGTGATCGCGACCGCGCACCCGAAGGCGTGCACAGCGCGAACTAAGAGACGGGCCTCTATGGGGTCGGCCACAGTCTGCGTGACCACATTTTCAAAAGACAAGAAATTTGCCTTTTGGCACGGCACCCGAGCAATGGTTACATCACGGCGGCGGTTCAACCAATGAGGGCGAACCAGCCACGTGACGTCATGGCTGCGCCCCCCCCCCCGTCGCGAGCAATCTGAAGTCCACTGATCGCTGCAGAAATGGGTGCACGTGCCGCCAGGCGCTCCGTGTGCGCACTAACTGGGGCTGTAGCCTAAGTCTCAGTAGATTATTATAGACTCGTAGCCTGTTAGTACAGGAGTTAGTATAGGACTCTGGGCGCTTTAATAATGGCGCCTTTACTATCACATATATCCCTTTAAAGTAGGTAGCGGTCCCCCAGATGTACTGTCTATCGGACTCTCGTATGAGCCGATTTGCCTATAAATTAGGAAGGACCCTGAATACGTCTAATATTGACAATGATGTATACAGCCCGGCACAGCAGTATTATCTGAATATTCAGGTCATATGGACCTCCGTTAACCCGAGGAAACCGAGGAAGCAGGAAGATTGTACCTAGCAGCCTCACCAGGTATTACCGAGTCCTGGCTAAGTATTAGCTATTGCGGACATGATCGTGAAAAACAGCTAAGCAAAAAAGCCGCCGGAGCAGCAGACCTGATGCGAATATGGCAGGAAGTGCCACGATCTGCTCACAAGACTAGTGCACCTATAAACACTATTTTTTTAACCTGTGGTTATAAATTTATTTTCCTCCTACTTCAGAGGCTAGCAGTCATAATACAGATATTTAAATACTGATTATATATCGTAGTTACCAATGACCGCTTACCTCCCGTATCTATCAGGTCTGCTGCTCCGGCGGCTTTTTTTCATGATCAGGTCTGCAATAGCTATTACTTAGCCAGGACTCTGTACCTACGTAGCAGCCTCACCTTTGCTATCTTCCTGCTTCCACGGTTTCCTCGTGTTAACGGAGGTCCATATGACCGAGATATTCAGATAACACTGCTGTGCTGGGCTGTATATGTCATTGTCAGTATTAGATATATTCATGTCATCGTATTCACGGTTCTTCCTAATCTAGGGCACATCAGGTCATACTAGAGTCTGATAGTACAACTGTGGGACAGCTACCTACTTAAAGGGATATATATGGTAATAAAGGCGCCATTATTAAAGCGCCCAGAGTCCTATTTGTACTAAAAGGCTACGAGTCTATAACTAAACTAATAAATACCAAGGAAATCTGATCAGTGCATACTATATGTTACAGCTAGTACACTGCCGACACAGACAACTAACTATCTGATCTGGTAGTTGCTATGTGAACGTGATGCTTTTGTTACTTTTCAAACCACAAACACTGGCTTCTGTATTTATTGCGGAGAGGCACAGACTTGTGGTGCCATGCACGACCTGAACAGCAACTTTTATTTTTAATATCCGCTTGATATATATATACACACCACCCTTCATTTTAATTTTTGAGTACAGCTCTAATAAAGTTTTTGACACTTTTAACACTACCATTTATTTAAACCATTATTTCATATAATTTTCGGATCTGAGTGCTCTTGTCAGTGGGGATATCTTTCTCTTTCTTGTTTCTTTCGTGCCAGAAGAAGTACGGTATGACACTTGGGGCCAGATTAACTAATTCATATTCAGCTATAAAGGCACCTTAGGTATCAAAAAATTTAACATATTTAGGGCCATGTTTATTAAATGGTGGTTAAAGAGCAGTCACCAACCAAAAATAATGTGGTCTCTAACACAACCTTCAGTTTAATGACCTGTGTTGCTTATGCTTTGCATTTTCAGTTATTATTATTAGTGTATATATTAGGAAAGAGCAGGAGTTGGGACCCGCACCAGGGCTGGTTTCAGGTGCACTGTAATAGTTGTTGACACTTGGCCAGACATTATACTGTACGCAGACACTTCCCTGTATTCCTGTTATAAGGTTATGGAAATACTTAACATTTCCACACTCGATCAGACTGGGACATTATCCCAGTTAATGTATGATAGAGATTATATATATATATATATATAAAACAATAAACAAACATTTATTGTAGTCATATGGATACATGCTAGTAACCTATACAATATTGTTGATATCTTTATATATTTGAGTAAGTAAGCATCCTCAATATTGCCTTTATTTCTTTATTATTGTCTCTTTTTTTATTGGTGTTGCATCTGTATTATGCCTGTAGCCGTCACGGAGAGATTAATTGTTCTGCCCATGTGCTAAGTACTAGTTTCAGACACAGGGTATGTTTTCACTCTTCCCTGACTCCTTCTGTGCCGTTTGGAATGCTGACGTCACATATCAGAGGTGCATATGCGCGATAGAAGTGCCACACTCTAGATGGCGTCTCCAATTGACCATCACTGTATTGCACATGTGCATTACGGTTCCTCCTCCAAGATGGCGGATCCGCACATACACCAGGTCATTTTGATTCTCGCGGGCTTGCCACGATTAGGTAATTATGCACAGGCGATGTATGTTTTCTTGATATATATGTCCTGTCTGTCATTTGTATGTTGCAACCCCCTTGAGAAAGGTTCCGTTCCGGAGCCGAAACGTCGGGATTGGTTGTCTGTCTACATATGCCTCAATACACTTTTTATATCTTCTGGAAGTGAGTGCTGCCTCTTTATTGCCTGACGCAAGGAGGGTAAGATGTTTTTTTTATATATATATATGTGCAGAACAAATGAGTTCTTCAGTATTAGGTGATACCTTTTGTATTTTTTTTATTTGGACTAACAATTTATGTCATATTTGAGTCAAAATTGTTAGTCCAAATAAAATAGGTATCACCTAATACTGAAGAACTCATTTATTCTGCACTATCGCAACTGGACTAACACGGCTATTGTGTGTGTGTGTGTGTGTGTGTGTGTGTGTGTGTGTGTGTGTGTGTGTGTGTGTGTGTGTGTGTGTGTGTGTGTGTGTGTGTGTGTGTGTGTGTGTGTGTGTGTATGTATATATATATATATATATATATATATATATATATATATATATATATAAAGCAACTGTAAATATTACTGTATGCTCATCTGCATGTCTTAGACAGGTCTGCAACCCTGTCTTTCCCCATTATCGCCCAGCATACAGCACATCCACTGCAGCAAGGGATTCTGGGAAATGACATGCAAATGAGCACTCAGTAATATATATACATATATATAAATATATATATACACACACACACACACACACACACACAATGTATGTACATACTGTGTGCATGCACACAAGTGCACACGTATCCGAAGCCGCAGCTGGAAAAGCAAAAAGCTGCGGCTCTAGAGACCGTGTTTGCTGCAGTTGCGCAGCAGGGAGGGGGAGATGAATGCTACCGTATCGGACGCCCCACAGTGTTAATCCTCCAGCGCCAGGGGCGCACGAATGTAGTTTGCTCCGGTCTCATAAAAAATTAATCTGTAATACACATTTTTGCTTCAATTTACTGCTTCTCGTGTGCCGTGTCCATTTTGTCGATGTATTAAACTTATATATGTATTAAATGGATAAATATTTAAATGGACAGAAATACCTGGCTACAAATAGGGTAAAGTAAGGGAGAAAGTCACCAACCCAGTTACATTTTCAGGCTTATTTAGCAGGGGCCATCAGATTTCAGTCACAGAACCTGAATCTCCTCACCCATCGATATCTTTGGATTCACTGGGGGGTGTGTGGGTGGGGGGGACTGGGGATGGTAGGGAGAGGTGCGTCATATACATGAAACTATTAGCGAAAACAAAAAGTACATAAGTGTTGGCTTACAGGGGTTTTAACAGTGATGCATTTACAGTATGTGTAACAAACTGGCATCAGTGGTACTGACCCACACTTAACTTGTCCATAAACAAGATCTTGAGAACACAGAGAATAGCTGCTGGTCTTCCCTCTTTCCTAGACACAAGGGCCAAGGCCCCTCCGACTGGTGAAGGATTTTAAGGCGTTCGTGATGGTGTTAGTGGCTCTGCTGCTGCCCCTTCTTCCGTCTCCGGAGCTTTAACTGCAGCTGAAGTTTGTTGGTGAAGAAGAATGATTTCCAGCCTATGGCCACTGCTAGAGATCTCATCTCTGGGGTGACCTGGTCACACGAGCTCTCCACAATGCGTTCCCACAGCTTTTCTGAATTGCAAATCTATCAGATGAGAGAGAAGGGGGGGAATAAATATATAATTAACATGCAGCACTGCGTATAGCCTTGGCCCATCCGTCCCAAGCGAGCAAGGTCTATAGGCAGCACACTAAAGACTTGTCGGAAGTCTTGTTCTTCAGCTGTTTACATGTTTCAGGGTAATTCCAGGGTTTCTGGGTAATTGATACCTTGTTGTACCCAAATCTGACACCACTAAGTATTTTTAATTTATTATTTGAACTCAGACTTGGGTGGGATTTGATTTCCACTGGCTGCTCCATTTTGTGTGATCAGTAAGTGCTTGTACAGCTAGAGGCCTCTGCAAAGGAAAGAGCGCCAGTGGTTGAGAACCTGCTAGGATGCTTACCGGACCGCCTAGAAGGTATGTCAATGGGGGTATAAGGGCGAGGTCTTCAGGGCGAAGAAAGCCTACGTCACCCTGGAGGATCGACTCTGCGAGGAATCGTCCAGCTGAACTCTTTAGGATGGTGTGCAGCCTGGTTTATTCCAGACTGCTACTCCTTCGTGGTTTTCCCAATGGAGGAGCAATGTCGTGAATTTAATCGATTCTTTGATAAGATCACACACATTCGTGCTGCTATTCGACCTCTTTAAGGGTAAGAACACAGCCTTTGAAGTGATCAAACCTGATTTTTATCCATGTCGGCTCCTTGGGCAAGTCACTCAAAATACCCTGTGCTTCAAGCACCAATACAGGATGATAAGCTCTTCAGTGGCTCCAAAATGATGTTATGCATAGCGCCATGTACACAAGCAGCGATATACAAGAAAAACACCTGACTGGGACGAAATGGACGGTTCATCACGCCAAGGTAAAAGGGGTATTCGTAATTTAAGGAGGGAGGTGTCATGATATCATGAGATATTGGGTATTTTAATCCATCTGGTGCTTTAGGGGTTAATGAAGGTACAAGTTGTGTTTCAAAATACAATACATTGGGTTTATGGCAGGCCCAGACGTGTCATGGATCTGGGCTGGATTTCAAAGGGAGCTTAATTGGGGGGGTGGGGGGTATCCTGTATGGCCTACTAAAAGTGCCAGATGGGTTGTATGGAGCTGATAAGAGTCTCGAGATAAGGGCAGTTGTTTTGCCTGAGATAGGAATAAAATATGGTCCTTTGACAACTTTGTAAACACGATCCTTCTAGAGCTACCTTCAAACTATTTCCAATCCGAGTTCTTAAAACTCTGCGATACCCATGCTCCACTACGCAAAATAAGGGTACGGGGGGCCCACCTTCCATGGGTTACACCTGACCTTATAGCACTCTACCAGTTCAGGGATGCGTTGTGGAAAAGCTACAAAGTAACTGGCACTACCAAGGATCTCAATCACTACAGATGCATGCGGAACATGTGCACAAGGCAAACAAGGCATGCAAAAGCACAATATTACTCTGACAATCGCCACCAGAATACATCAAACCCAGCTAACTTCTGGAAGGTTATCAACAATATACTCCAGCCTCCTAACCATCAACAACCAAGTAATATCACTAAGGGGGATATTACACTGACAAACCCCACTGACATTGCAAATGCATTCAATGATTACTTTGTGGGGTGTGCCACTAACTTATTAGCGAAACGCAGCACAAACCCCAAACATGAATCTCATCCTGGGAGTACCCCTACAGTCCCACCCCCTCCCAACACTGCCCACAATTTTCAATTTGGCACAGTATCTGAAGAGGAGATTATACAAGCGCTCCTCAAACTAAAACTAAGCAGCCAATGTGGACCCGACTTACTACAATCTAGGTTCCTACGACTTGGTGCCCCAGCCATTGCCAAACCAATTGCGTCCATAGTCAACTTTATCCTGTCTGCAGGCCATATCCCTAAGACCTGGAAAACTGCCAGAGTTGTCCCAATCTTCAAAAGTGGGGACAAAAACACTGTCTCAAACTACAGGCAAATCTCACTTCTCCCAATTCTATCCAAAGTCATGGAAAAATATGTCCACTCCCAATTAAGCGATTTCTACACCAAGACAAATTTCCCTAGCCAATTCCAATCTGGGTTTCGTCCCAAACACTCCACCGTAACTACCCTGCTAAAAGTTTGCAATGAAATCCAGTGTGGAATGGATGGGGACAACTCACTGGTGCAGTATTCCTAGATTTTGCAAAGGCTTTTGACACAGTTGATCACGCTATCCTGCTTAACAAACTCCAGAGCTCTGGAATAGGGAAACATGCTTTAAACTGGTTTCAGTCCTACCTATCAGGAAGATCCCAACATGTGTCCATCTCAGGCTCTAACTCCAACCCCCTGGATATCACCTGTGGTGTCCCGCAAGGTTCTGTTCTGCGGCCCCTACTCTTCTCAGTGTTCATTAATGATCTTCCCACAGCTTGTAAGGAAGCCTCAATACACATGTATGCAGATGACACAATCCTATATGCACACAGCCATAGCCTCTCTGACCTTCAACACATACTTCAGTCTGACTTTTTGAGACTCGAAAACTGGATTTCCCAAAACAAACTGTTTTTAAACACTGACAAGACTGTAACAATGGTATTTGGGACCAAGACTAAATTTGTAAAGATTCCAGTGACTGAGCTCCTGATTAGAACCAACGCTAACACCACCCTAACACCTGTTACTAGTTTTAAATTCCTGGGCTTATGGTTTGACTCCCACTTAATATTCGGGATGCACATTTATACCCTGACAACCAAGACCTATGCCAAACTAGGGGTACTTTACAGGAACAAATCCTCCCTAAGTCTCCTGGTCAGAAAGCGTATTGCACAGCAGATGCTAATGCCAATTATTGACTATGGAGACATAGTATATGGCTCGGCTCCTCAAACCCACCTTAGCAAACTTGACACCCTCTACAATTCAATTTGTCGTTTTGTTCTCCAATGCAACTACAACACACATCACTGCGAAATGCTCAAAGAACTAGATTGGTCAACACTAGAGTCTAGGCGCAAAGTTCACCTTTCCTGTCTTGCCTTTAAATTCTTCATGGGCAAGCTACCCAGCTACCTGAACAAGCTCCTCACCCCTACCACCAGCTACCTGAACAAGCTCCTCACCCCTACCACTTGCAGCACTTATCACCTGAGATCAGACTCCAAAAGACTATTCATGGTCCCAAGGCTCAACAAAGTATCCGGACGTTCCTCCTTCTCCTTCCGTGCACCCCAAAACTGGAACAACCTACCAGAGACTCTCACATCCACCACCAGTTTAAGTTCTTTCAAATCTAAGGCTGTCTCACATTTTAACCTGGTCTGTAACTGTTTCATACGCTCATAATATATATTTTCTTTAACTGTGCACGCAATGTCTTGTATATAATGTATACCCTGTTCATTTATGTAACTGTACTTGTAACCATGTATTATTTGTTTTACTCTGTGCCCAGCACATACTTGAAAACGAGAGGTAACTCTCAATGTATTACTTCCTGGTCAAATATTTTATAAATAAATAATAAATAAAGGCATTCTCTGGAGGGTTCTGCAAGGTTCAAGGAGCATGGCTAAGTATTCAACCAAAGAGTGACTATTACAAATTAGAATATCATGTGACGTCATCTGCTGAACATGCTGGGAGTTGCACGTGTGTGTATCCGTGGCGCAGAGTGGCAGTTGGTATATGGGGATGGATTTAGGGGAGATATTGTCCATTTGAGGGACCTTTGCGGAGGTGAAAAGTGGGACCGATTCTGAGCGGAGTATTAACCCATGTCCTATATGCAGGTCACGTGCGCACAGGTGTGCCGTACGTGACACACTATCATTATATACACACACTATGGCAGGACAGCCTGGTAGTGGGGTTAGGAAGAGTTCCAAACAGTGAATAAAAGGTTTTAACTTCAGTGGTTTATTTTCCACAATCAAACAATTAATAGACACCGCCCCTTTAAGGAAAACCAATCATAAAGTAAACCTCTACTCCCCTTGGGAGATTAACTATACAGTAGGTCCCTAACTATCACCCTAGGTAGCTAGCCTACTTCCAGATCAAACAATATTATGCAAACGTCTGGCATGAAAATATAAAAGGTTCTTATCTGTATTTGGGGAACTCCGCACAAAGAGAGTCCAAGTAATCCCTTCTGGATACTGCAACAGGAGCTTTAATCCCCCTGCACGGTTGGATGCTCGGTTCCTTCTAGAGAGGGCTGTGTCCAGCTGGCTTGTCTCTGCTCGTGGCAATCCTGTCTGGGGGACAAGAGCCTCTGGCGTACTTCCTGCTCAGGTCTGGCACCTTACAGTATACAGCTGCCTTAACTCAGCCCTTATTGTCCAGGTATCTCTGACTGTGTTAACCCTCTGACTGCTGGTTTCAGCCGTCCGAGGTATGTTTCCCATGCATAATTATCCCCGAATGACTTCACCCTGTCACACACACCATGAAGGAAAGGAAGGTAGATACATTGGCATTTCAGATACCAAAAGTTGATGCGATGAGTTTCTCGGAGTTCAGTATCTCTAACTAATGAATGGCAGAGTTGGGAACAAAAGGTAATGCAGGGGAAAGTTATAAACCTTGGGACTGAAGTGGGAACCGTGCCAGAACTAATACGGCGGCGGCAGAGCTGGCAGCCAACGACCTAAATCAGTCTGTAAATCAAGGTATTTATCTTCTGCTCCTCCTCCCTTAAAGATGCTGCTCCTCCCTTAAAGATGCTGCTCCTCCCTTAAAGATGCGGCGCCTCCCCAGCATTGAAATTACCCAGCGACTGTGATACTTTTTAAGCGGGTAAATCCCTTTTGTCGCAGACACTTGCAAGCATTTCTAAATTCATAACTGAGAGTTACTATCTCCTGTTGCTAGTCACTAGGGTCAGCAGGACATGGCACCAAATGCCCCCTCTTTTCCTGCTGGGTCCCGGCAGGGATGGAGCGGGTTCCCAGTGCATCGATTTCCCTTTTCAGTGTTCCGGCTGCACATTGCAGGCAGCCAAAGGGTTAAAATGGGACTGTTCTTATCCTGAGTCACCCCTTCCTTCATGGGGGGGGGGCAGTCTCATAGGACTCAGTCAGCAGCTGCCAGTTATACAGAGTGACGTGGAACAGATCTCAGAGTTTAGACTTTTACCCTAAAAGCTCCTTCCCTGGCATCCGATCCAGCACTAAGCCCTGGGATTTCATACATTTTGGAGATGTCACAGGGAGCCGGGCGGTATGACTGCCATTAGTTAACCCCTTCAGTACCAGAGAGCTTTATTACTCTATGTGACGCAGTGCCTGGCATGGCTTTTATTGACATTATAACCCGTTTAACTGCGGAACTGTGTGGTTTGAAGGCAGCAGAAGCTGGAGGGAAGACGCCCGACTATATTATGACCCAGATAACCCTCCACTCAAAACAAACACAGCAAACTTCTGAGAATCAACTTCCTGCATGTGGAATTCAGCTCCCCCTTGTGGCTGGCAGGACATTGTGTACATATATTTATAAGAAACTCTTCAAAAAATATATAACTATGCTCAACTAAATCTCACATATGGAAAAAATGTCACAAAACAATGAGAAGTGTGCTCAGTCCATAAGACCTCGGTTCCGAAAATGTACTTTATACAAAGCGTGCAAACAGTTCATTCAGAACTCAAAACATCACACACATTTTAATTACAGAAAAAGATTATTACAAGAACATACAGTTACAATAAATGAAGACCAGTTTCTTAAAATAAAAAAGGATAAAAACAAAACAGAAATCGCTATACAGAACAGTACCATATGTAGGTTTTTTCCCCCAGAGGTCACTGGCATAGGAAAGATGAGAACTTCCGTATCTGATCCCAAAACACATCTCTTGTTGAATTCTAATTTTCAGATTACCTTGGTGAGACTTATGTTGTTTCAATAGAGAAAAAATATTACATCCCTGTCAATCAGCCACTGGGTTGACCGTTTTACAACTTAAAAGAAAAAAAACTCCTCTTTTGCGACGTTTAAAAGTCTGACTGAATATAGAAACACACTCATTAATTTCTATTACATTTAGACAGACACGAGTTAATAGATTCAGGTGAGTTTGCTAAATGTAGCAATACTAATTTTGGTCAGCTTGCGCCTAAATTTGAGCGACATATGGATAACTGTCCCTTGCCACCTCAAAAACATGAAGGGTTTGGCCTCAATGCATTTGTCTAATTGCAACTGTTACGAATATCTATACGTTGCACTTCAGAATAGATGTCATCCCATGATATCCTATGTTTAATATAGCTCTCCAGCTAAGTGGTCACCTGTTTGTCACCCCTCTCTATAACGCAAAGGGGATATTTCAAGAATGTTCAAGTTTTCTTTGAAACTGACAGGCTATGATCTGGCGATCGTTCACAGCCTTCTAACCTGTAAATATTTCACGTTCTGTGGGCCATCAGTGATGGCCCCCAATTAAGCCTTCTTTGTAGATCAGCACAGACAGGAAGGGTCTTGACCCATGGTAAAAACAATTATTCTATATTTAACACAATTTCTAAACCAACATTAACCCCATAAGTATCAGATTGATTAAAATACTTAATATTCCCAGCAATTTTTATTACACATTCAATGAAACTAAAGTTTCTAGGGAAGCAGATAAATACCAGTATGGACAAAGTTATTTTTAATCTCAGGATAAAGCCCACAAGATTTCCAGAGCCGTTAAAGAGCTGTGTCGGAGTCATCCTATTTCAGCAGGCCAGTGCACAAGGGTGCTGGGTCTCTTTACCTCGGCCATAGAAGCAGTGTCTTGGGCACAATCTCATATCAGAGCACTTCAGACCAATTTAAGACATGGGGACAAAGAACCACAAAATCATGCACGGCAGATTCATCAGCCGTTCCTCACTCAAGAGTTTAAGATGGTAAGAAATCCTTCCAAATCTCGTGAAAGGCAGAACATTTGAGATTGGAACTTGGCACACCCTCTATCGATGCCAGCTCAAGAGGTTGGGGTGTCCTGCTGAAAAGCATCTCCCGTTGGGGGATACCAACAAAAAATACAAAACTCCAGGTCTTTTGTTCTTGAAATCTCGTTCGAAAAGTGACCTTTACAGAAGCAATGTTGATGCAGCGGAACTTGCTACTAGTATATGTTTTCCCTCCGCTTTCGATAACTCAGGAGGGTTCTGACAAAAATCAGGATAAGGTGGAGGCGATTGCTATAGCCCCATTCTGGCCAAAAAGGCCATGGTTTGCGGATCTACTTAAGATGTCCATAGAAGCTCCCCGGAGGTTGCCTCCCCTACCGAATCTCCTTGCAGTGTCGAATAAGGCATCCGAATCCAGCATTCCTTGCTTTAACGGCATGGCGATTGAGAGGCGATATTTAAAGAACAAGGGTTTGTTGGATAAAGTAGTCCAAACTATGCTCTGTGTGAGAAAGCCATCTACGTCTACAATATACCAAAGGTTATGGCAGCGGTGCGCAAACTAGGGGGCATGACCCGAGATTTTTTTTGGGAGGGCGCAGGCAGTTGCAGAGGTCCCGCGCTCTCCCCCAGCATTTAAATCAAATGCCGGGGGACCGCACGAGGCCTCTGCAACCTCTACTTACTAGGTTCAGCCGGCTCCAGGACACGTTACCATGGCAACGCGGCGGCAAATGACGCTGCGGGTCATTTGACGCGGTGGGTCACGTGATGTGACCCCGCTGCTTCATTTGACGCCGCGCGAGGTAAGGAGGGGGGGGTGCACAAGGAGGAGAGCAGGCACGGGTAGGGCACTGCAAAAAAAGTTTGCGCGCACCTGGGTTATTTAGCATTTTCTCCAACTGGTGTGTGTCACAAGACTTGAATCCGGCGGCAGCCAAGGTTCCTAATATCCTACATTTTCTATGGAGTGGAAATAATGGCCTTAGCCTTAATTCTCTCAAAGTCCAAGTTACAGCCTTAGGGGTTTTCTTTAATACTTATTTAGCCAATGACAAGGAAGTTTCTCGTTTCCTCAAAGCGGTCAAAAAGCTCAACTTTGGCCACTAGTGCCTGCTTGGGATTTAATTATTGTTTTGGAATCATTATCTTCCACTCCTTTTGAACCATTACTTCAGTTGTCGGATAAATGGCTTACCCTCAAAGCAGTATTCCTTAGGCCTCGTCCATAGTGCAAGATACGGAGTGAGCTACATAGCTTGCGCTACAAACAAATGTGTGTATTCCAAAGCGCATGGCCATAGTGAGCGTGAGCTTGCACGTGCGATACAAGGAAACCAAAGGCAGAGGAGACAAACTTGTTTGCTATTGCAGCGAGACAGCCTGGTCATGTGAGCAGCTAACAGCCAATGAAAATTTAAGCTATTCTGCTTGGATACTGTTCAAATTACTTTTTGTCAGTTGAGCTGTGTTTGCTGTGAGAATATGGACAACTCAACTATTGAAAATTTGACTTTTAATTCATACCATGACAAAAATATCAATGATAATTTATGAAGAGAAATTTTTGATGTACTGTCCATTACTTGTATATAATTGTTCATTTTTTTTTTTGTAGTGTACAATGCTTATTTCAATGCATCACAGGTTCAATGCCAGGATCATTCTTCCTCTAATTATAGAGGTAAATAAGAATTGTAATCAGTTAGTGTTAGGACCTGCGAATTGGTCATGACTTGATGTGGCTCGCAGGCTTATATGCTTTGGCCAAAGGGTTAATTAAATGGCTCTTTTCAAGAGATATATACAGTAGGTATTTCACTGTGTATTTTTGTCACATTGGATGTTTCTCTGGACTTTTGTTTCTTGTTATATACATATAGCCAAGCCCAGTAGCACTCCTTTTGAGACACACACACATATACATATTTTGTGGTAAATTTGGGGGGGGGGGGGGGGGGGTTCTAAGAGCTTGCTGGGTATCTGTTTGTTTATGAGCTTCAATACACATGTATGCAGATGACAGAATCTTATTTGCACACAGCCCTAGCCTCTCCGACCTTGAACACATACTTCAATCTGACTTTTTGAGACTTCAAAATTGGATTTCCCAAAACAAACTGTTTTTAAACACTGACAAGACTGTAACAATGGTATTTGGGTCCAAGCCTAAATTTTTAAATCTTTCAATGACTGAGCTCCAGATCAGAACCAACGTTAATACCACCCTAACACCTGGTTCTAGTTTTAAATACTTGGGCATATCGTCTGACTCCCATTTAACATTTGGGATGCACATTGATACCCCGACATCCAAAACCTATGCCAAACCAGGTGTACTTTACAGCAGGGGTGACCAAACTTTTTATGCTGAGCCGCCCTTTTCATCCATGAAATTTCTCAGGCCCCCCCTGCCTGATGCAAATCAAAATCACATGAAAAAAAACAAAAAAAAACCTTTTGTTAAAACGGTATACAATGTAAATACAAATGTCTAAATACTTACATATTTCAACAGCTCGCGCTTGCAAAGTCCACGCTGCCGCTGAGAGCGGTGACATCACCAACTCTCCAAGCATGAGCACAGGGTGTCCTGCATAATTTTGCAAGCGTGGATCGGGGCTATTTTTGTGTGGCTGTGTGTGTATTGACTGCTGCTGAGCGCACTTCAAAGTCAATTTTGTTTGTCTCCCCAAGCGCCAAGCTTGGGAGAGCGTACATGCACAAAGGCAATCCTTTTTGGGGGGGCACTCATCCACCTCTTTGCTACCTCCCTTTCCTCTCTCCCCGCCCCCCTTTATTTTCCCTTCCCGCTCCCTTTTTTTCCTTCTCCCCTTTGCCTTTTTATTCTCCCTGCTCTTTGACTTGCTGTCCCCAGTGTCATCCAAACTCCTACCTACAGTATTATGTATTTATTTATTTGTTTCCGTTTTCAATGTTGTGTTTTCACTTTTTTATTATTTCTGTACATTCATAGTATGAGTGATATAGTGGCAGCCTACCCTTTCACTTGCAGAGGATCGCAGCAAAGCAGGTTGCCAGTGGAGGAGAGCAGGAACACAGCGCTATTGCAGGGCAGACACCGGAAGGAGGGACTTTTGACATCACAGTGCTGGGGCGTGCTCATCCCCGGTACCTCCGCGCACACACACCATCACGTGGCCGCCACATGCACTATCCTGGTCGCCCTCCCGCGCACAGCTACTTCGCCCGCCCTTCCGCTCACAGCTTCTTCGCCCGCCCTCCCGCGCACAGCTTCTTCGCCCGCCCTTCCGCGCATAGCTTCTTCGCCTGCCCGCGCCCACCAGGTTTCGCCGCATGCCGCCTGAGCCCCCCCCTAAATAATCTTGCGCCCCACAGTTTGCGCACCGCTGCTTTACAGGAACAAATCCTCCCTAAGTCTGCTGGTCAGAAAGCGTATCGCACAACAGATGCTAATGCCAATTATCGACTATGGGGACATAGTATACGGCTCGGCACCCCAAAGCCACCTTAGCAAACTTGATACCCTCTACAAATTCAATATGCCGTTTTGTTCTCCAATGCAACTACAACACACATCACTGCGAAATGCTCAAATAACTAGAGTTATCACTTGAGTCTAGGCGCAAAGTTCATCTCTCCTTGAAATACTTTCTGGGCAAGCTACCCGTCTACCTGAACCAGCTCCTCACCCCTACCACACGCAGCACTAATCTGAGATCTGACTCCAAAAAGACTGTTCATGGTCCCAAGGTTCAGCAAAGTATCCGGCCGCTCCTCCTCTTACCGTGCACCCCAAAACTAGAACAATCTACCGGAGACTCTCACAGCCACCACCAGCCTAAATTCGTTCAAAACTAAAGCGGTCTCACATTTTATTCTGGTCTGTAACTGTTACATACGCCTATAATACATATGTCTTGTATATAATGTATACCCTGTTCATTTATGTAACTATGTATTTGTAACCATGTATTATTTGTCATCTTAACTCTATGCCCAGGACTTACTTGAAAACGAGAGGCAACGCAATGTATTACTTCCCGGTAAAACATTTTATAAAAAAACAATCAATAAATGTGGCGTGCTCAGTCTGTGGGGACCAGGGTAAAATGGTCCAATGTCCAGTGTCCCCCTCGTGGGAGGGGAAAACCTTGAGGAGATACAAAAAAAGAAAAAAACAGACAAGGATTCCCTGACACGGATGCATGCACGAAGCGGGTTTTTATATGTAAGTGTGGAGCTTTGTTTGGTTAATAAATACTTTATATTTGACCTAAATCTGTTCTCCATATATTCACCCTGATCACGAGGGAGGCTAATGAGACGGATGGTACTCATAGCAATCAACAATCTCTGGTACCACTCCACAGAACAAACAGAAAACTGCTGCAAAGAAACTTTTGAGGGACCTGGTACTCACACATGGCCGTGTGAGTAGTACTGTATGCATACATATATACATGCATGCTCTCTTCCGGTCCCCGCGTACCAGGGCTAGTGCTTTGACTGTGGTACAGTATATAACCCTTGAGCACTACACGTGTTGATTTGAACATAATTTTGGCTTATCTATTCAATAAGACCATTGAACATCTGTATATTGGGAATCAAGTTTTGAAGATTTCGTTTTCTTAGCCTATGCTCCCCTATTGTTTCTTTTTGTTTAATCACAGCCTGTATAAGAAAAATGTATTGATACAAAAATAAAATCACTCGCTTACATGTGAGTATACACCGGCGAGTGTAGTATAGCGCGGGCACAGGAACTGGTGTCACGGAGATCTCACTGGTGCTTCAAAAGGATTCCGCGAGGCTGTTCCTCCGGCGTTGGCGGCTTGCACCAAATCCCCGAAGTGAGACAGTCTTGCGCGTCTAGACCAGAGACGGGTGGTCACTCCAAAAAGCTCCACATGGTATACCCTTATTTGAAGTGACCACCTGTCACTGGGCTAGTACGCTCCCACAGTCATTCAGTTTATCCAAATGTTTAAACAGCAAGATGAGAGAAGTGTGAGAGGGACGGTGACAAAGACACGCGAGACTGCCACACTTCCGGGATTTGGTGCAGAACGCCAATGCCGGAGGCACAGCCGCGCGCAATATTTTGAAGCACCAGTAAGATCTCCGTGACACGACTTCCTGTGCCCGCGTTATACTACACTCGCCGGTGTTTACTCACATGTAAGCGAGTGATATTATTTTTATATCAATACATTTTTCTTGATAGACGGAAAAAGTTAATGGGATTGTGAACCCTGAAATATATATTTTCCCTTTGTTTAGTTAATTGCAATTTCCCCCACAGCACACAATGGGTAAATAATGAACCCCCCCCACCTAACATTTAAAACTGTGTTTACCTTATATTACCACCCAGTAAAGCAGGACATCTTAATGAACAGTTAGATCGTAAGCTCTTCGGGGCAGGAACTCCTTTTCCTAATATTTGCATTTATGTCTGCAGTGCTTGTTCCTATTAAGTCTCATATTATTTTGTCACGTGCATTACTGCTGTGACGTTCTATGTACATGGATGTCGGTATACAAATAAAGACATACATACAGTACGTACAACACTGAATGCATATATATATTTGACCTTTTCGAGGGTGCGTGAGACTTGGGAGAGCTGAGCGATGTCCTCCAGGTCCAGGAATTTAGCGATGTACAGGACTAGCGGCTCTGGCAGACGTTCCAGGAAATCAATGTTGCCGCGACACAGGTTGAGCACATACTCCAGGGTACTCTGACCAAAGACAATGCCGATCTGAACTGGGGGCAGAAGTCAGTGTGCAATGAATCACTCTATACACACACACACACACACACACACGACAGTGTGAACGGTTTCGTACATAGAATTTTGTAGGCACATTGCATCCCCGTCTCATAGAGGAGACATCTACTATTGTGTGTCCCAGTTTCATCCGTTGTGATAAGTGTGAACAACTTTCCCTGTGCCACTGAGAGGCATAACATCCATGATTTACTGTAGACATAGTCATCTGTAATTATTTATGTAGCGATATTGTGGGCTAATCCTTGGATATTGGCCTATACTACAGGGTTTGACAAATCTTGGTCATAGCGCTGCCCAGAAACTACACCGTGTTTGCAACTGGTGGCTGAGAAGATCTGCCCATTGAAGTAGGATGTAGCAGGACAGGGTTAGCGGTACAGCCCATTTTCCATCCCGAAACCTCTGGCATAGAACAGGATCTATACATTCACACCGTTGCGCCCCTTGCTCACTGCCAACACTAGAAACTAAAGAGTGCTATGTCGGGAGTCGCGCAATGCATTATGGGGCGGGACATTCCTGAACGTGCTGCTGATTGCTTGTTAGAGAGTCCAGCAAGACTGGGCAGTCCCCAGAATTCATCATTGCAGCTCAACTCCAGTACACTTGTTGTAACTGGAGAACAACAGTGCACCACTTTAGTAAAGTGGTCAATCACTAGGAGAGTCCCTGCCCCGTCCTGCAGAATCACAGCCCCGTACCGCTAACCAAGAGGCGTGACTTTATACTGACAGCTGTCACCTCCAACCCAGTCCTTCCCCATGCATCTGCAGCCAAAAATAGAATATACATGAGAGAGAGACAGGGAGAGGGGTAATACCACACCAAACAGATGACAAAAAAGCAGTAAACATTAAATTAATTGATACAACTAAAGTGAAACTAATGTTTCCAAAAGTATAGAGACAAACGGTCACTATTGCGTAATCCTCAGAGTACTAAAGAAAAACCATTAGGAATAAATAGTGGACATTTAAAATGGTGGCTTAAGCAAGAGGTTAGATGAGTAGTGCCATGCCCCTAGGTTTGGGTTGTAAGGGGACATGGCTGTAGATATATAGACACACACACACGCCACGGGCGAGAGCATTTTGGCCGCTGTCAAGTGCTTACCTGCGTCGGGACATGGCAACGGGACGCTACGTGCCATCACGCGGCACTGTGTCACGTTGCCATAGCAACACTATGCCACGTGACCATTTTTCCAGGACCTGCAGGGGAAGCATTACAATTTGCAGGGAGAAGACAAAGATCCCTGCACCCCGCCGCAGGTAAGAGTCGTGAGGGGGGGGGAGGGGTGTCAGTGAGGGAGTTACTTTTGGGAGGGCACGAGTGGGTTTTGCCCTAGATTGTCAAAGTATGTATACATACACAAACACCGTTTTCCCCCCTTGGCCCATGCGTCCCCTTATCCTCACTGCTGCTAGGCGAGTGCGGCAAGGCAGGGAGGTTGTTGCCGGGCGACCGGGTTGCCTGTGGCTCCCGTTACAGGGCGCCGCCATCTCGAGTGTCTGCATGCATGCACAGAGGTATACTAGAGCTCCGGCGGCCATAAGGAAGCTTGTGCATGCGCAGTGACGCGCGAGCGGTGGCCATCACAAGTATAGAGGTCCACGGGGACTACAAACTCCATCATGCATCAGGGTTGCACATCACATGCCGGAGCACAGTCAATAGGGCTGCAAGGAGTTCCCTGCCGCAAGTAGATAGATACTTTTGGCGCGCTGGGACCTCGCTAGTCAGTCAGGACCCAGAGGGAGAACATGAGAGGTAGTGTCCAGGGAGCAGTGCTTCCCAGGACTGGGCCTAGTTTTACCCTCTATGCCAGAGGTGGGCAACATATTTTTCAATGTAGCCACAGGTGTGGCTAATGAGAAGTGAAAATCACCACATCATGCTTTTCGTTTACTTGGGTCACTACAAATTTTAGCTCCCATAAAAAAATAACAGTTCAAGGTCGGGTTTAGACTCCATGTACTGAAGGCATAGGGGAGTATTGGATGGCTGTGTCGTGTCAGTGACTCATTCAGAAAGTGTAAACCAGCACACGCTGTCAGGAAAAAGTTTATTTTACTGTGGGAGATGGCAAACTAAAATTCGCCGCACTTTCATGGACAGGGTTGCCCACCTCAGCTCTAGGTCCTGATCACCTTCAGCTTGTGGCTGCTGCAGGGAAGGCCCCTAGATAGTGACGCTTCCCCAGCTGTCATCGCAGTTAGGGTACAGCACACAGGTGATGGACGCCACGCAGTGCGCAAGACCGTGGTGTGGGACCAGACCACCACTCCTGCTAGAGACAATGTAAAGGTGGGATGCTCCGGCAGGAGTTCACCCCACAAAAAGCGGACGGCTTCAGTGGAACAGACTTATCGCTTGTGTGTGTTATTCAGAGAGACCCGGGTGCTGGAGCCCCCGGGCAGGTATACCAACAATCCACAGGCTAAAGCTGAGCCTTACACTGGGGATAGGGGATTTACATTGTGGGACGGACACTAGGGCTCTGGTGCCACTGCACCCCTAAGTATTGTGGGGAAACTACTCCAGTGTAAGTACATATATTATGATGTTGCAAAGTGTGATCTGTTAATATAGTGAGTGCTAGTAAATACTGTTATATCATACCTGGTGTATTTACTTGTTATATTGTCTTGGAACAGGGCTATCCCACTGCGTAACGATCCCTTCCAGGTTGAGGCGCTGTATGTGTTTCAGTGAATAGGTCACTCCAGGCTCCCTCCAGCAGAGAATCAGGCCTCCTGTAAGCCATCCAGGTAAAGCACCCGGTAATGTCCATTGACACAGGGGAAAGGGGGCTACACATACATACAGTGTGTGTGTGTGTGTGTATACATGTATGTACTGTACACACATACCTACAGTGTGTGTGTGTGTGTGTGTCTTCACAGGACATAGTAAGTATGTGTGTGCTTGTGAGAGCTGCATTTCAGTTAGCAATCAATCATAAAACAGAAAAAATAGATATGGCTTCAATCAACAAGTGAACTTGCCAAAATTCATATAAAAATACCCAGTGAAAATATGTTACCAATCTAAACACACGTGGTAATATGGGTTACACAAGAGTATCTAATAAGATTTTATAAATGGGATAAAGTTAAAAAAAAAAAACACACAACGGAATATATTCCTTTTTACTTCCTCTATCCGCCTCCTTCTATAAGTCTCACTAGATTCTACTGTGTAACCCAGGGGTTTTCAACACGTGGCCCGCAAGCCACATGGCATATTGAATGGCCGTGTCCCTCACCCATTCCCACACCCCCCCACCTTCCCCCAACACCTTCCACATCTGCTTGCTCCCGTCAGCCGCTAGACCAGAAGCCTCCCCACCACGGTAACATTCTTAGACAACGGGGTTTGTATGTCAATTCTCAGAATCCCTGGCTGCAGTGGAAGTGCAGTATGCCAAGAGATAATGGTGAAATGCTGGGTTGCAGACCTGTCTGAGACATGTGCTGGCTGGGATTATTGCTGGGCTCGGTGCAGACACTTGGTGCGGGGCCTCTTACCTTCTCCATCTCCTCTTGCAGGGCCCCTCATCATGGTGCTGCAACGTCAAATGGTGTTGCGTCGCCATGACAACGGATGTCACGTGACGTCCATTGTCATGGCAACGTGACACCAAGTGATCTTTTTATGTTCTGTACACTGGAGGGTTTTTGTGACTTGGTTACCCACCATAATTATATAATGTTTGGTTGAAACCTATTCCAACTTCACATTGAAAAGCCAGTATAACCAGCCTCGCACTGACAAGACCCAAAAGGTCAAAATAGCGGTCTGTGAGTAGGGTTACTGGCTCTGCACTTCTGTAACCCAGGCTGTGCTGAAAAGCTGTGTAATACGTCAGATATACGCTTATAGGGGTCCGGGTTAAAATGGACATGAAGCAAAAGGTGACACTGACATTTGAATGTCATTTCCCAGAATCCATGGCTGCAATGGAAGCACTGTATGCTGAGAGATAATGGGAAGAGGCAGGGTGCAGACCTGTGAATGTGCTCACAAGTGGTATTTTATTTGCTAGAGGAATTGAGTGAGAGAGGAGGCAGAAATTGACATGGGGGGGGGGGGAGGGGAGGGGAGGAAAATGTCGTGATATATATATATATATATATATAAAAAACATGGATGAGCTACGGGGGACACCACTGTTCAGGTTCATCGGGCAAGAGGAGGGGGGGGCGGGGCAGGGAGACTGCCGTTTTAAATTCCTGTATCTAAAAAAAGTGACGTCTTTTTATATACGGCTCCTCACTTACCGATTCCTTTGTAATTATTAATAGGGTGACCCTAATGAGGTCTACAAGGGAAATGGGCAATCTTTTTAATGTGTGTGGGCCAGCTGATGCGTTAGTGGGTGAATATAGATATCCATTTGGAGGGAACTGCTGCTTTAAAGCCGAATTATTTATTTAAATTAAAAAAGTTAATTTTTTTTTATATTTACAGTCTTGGACATCTATTTACCTACAAAAACACCAGTGTGTATATGTACGCACAATTTTTTTTTTTTTTAATATATATACACTGATATGAGGATATAGAGATATATTTATAAATAATAATAATAATAATAAAAAAAAAAACATACACACATACACACAACCTCCAACTTACACTGCGTTGTTGAATCATCTAGAAAGTCCTGGTGCGATTCTTTATATTCCCCGGGTTTTGTGTCGCGGAATTCACTTCTCAGAGAGATTTTCCAGCACTTCATAATAACCTGCGGAGAGGAAGACACAGAGAAATCGGTGCCTGGTCCTTATTTTCTACAAACGGCAACAAATGGTACCTACTGCAGGGCGCCAACGGGTTAATCTCTTCACTGCCAGAGAGGCCTGAAAAGCAGTTACCACCGGTGCTCAGGCTAAACATTAGCTCTGTAAATCTGGATGCTTATCTCAGTAAATAATAATAAATAAAATAATAAACATTAAACCCACTTAACAACACCATCTGCATTTGAAATAAACTCAAAGCCCTCATACATGTAACACCTTGTTTAAGATTGCTTCCAAAACATGTGAAATCTTATGTGGTCTGTTTTAAAATAAATCAGTTCTGTAGTATCAGATAACAGTGACTTGTTTGATTCAACTCTTAATGCCATACTTTATGACTCACAGTCTTAGCTGCCAATGTTCAAGTCCATGATAGGGAATCTAAAATGGCTGCTAAATGCCACAGGCCAATAGAAAAGCTACAATGGATGACTGTGGTTGACATCTTTAAAAATATAGGAAGTATACCGGCAACTAAAATGGCATGTATGTGAGGAAGCGGGGGGGTTCTTTATCTCCAGACGACCACCCCCGATTCAAATTCTGTCAAATGAAATCAATATCCAAAACGAGCCCGATTGCAGGTCTAACTATTGGAGTGCTGGGGGTCCTGGTGGAAAAAGAGTGTCACTGGACCTCTGTGTCATGTGATCACCCCAGGGGCTCTACGAGTGCTGCACTCTGTCCTATAATGAGATTATTGTAAGAGATTCCTGGAAAAAAAAAAAAATCACAATACCAGCCATATTTAACAATCCCCACTAAAAAGGATTTTACCTAGCTAGAAAAGAAAACTGCAGAAAACCAATAATCGCCACATTTACTTTTTGGTGCCAGAAGACACATTCTAGCCCAAAATGTTTCCCGCCTTTTTAAAATTGTGCACCCCAAGCTAGAAAATATTTGCTCCCCGAATTCCCAATGAATAAATCTTATTGCCAACTCAGACTATCGCTAACTTACCGTGTGACCAATCCCAGGGAGTATTGTGTCTTGAGCTCGTGGGGTGAAACACACGTTTATTAAGATCCATACTGCCCCTCCGTGTGCAGACAGTATGGGTGGAATACTTATCTGTCACTCACTCCGGTAGCTTCTAAAGTCCCCCCCCCCCCCCCCACCATGTCATGCTGTGGTAGATGGAAAGCATTATGAGAGTGACTTTTAAAGCTCTGGCTGTAATTGACAGATATACCACACACGCTAAGGTGCAGTTTGAGGGAATTACTAAGTATGCAGTCCCCACACAGGCTCAAGAACCCACTATACTGCCAAGGATCCGCTATTACAGTTTTTTGGGCCAAACCTCTTGGAGACACCTCACGCACCCCTAAAAGGTTCCCGAACCCCTTATTGGGAGTCACTGTGCTAATCCATTCACTTAAACAGCCTGCAAGATGTCTTCTAGCACTGGTAGTGTCTTATGCTATAGTTTAGCACTACTTAAATATGAGCCTTAACACCACCTTGGAATAAAAAAAAAAGGATGTAAGCAACACACGTGGATAAAAGTTATTACACACAGACTGCAAACTAGAACATGAACATGCAGCAGCTAGAGTGGCAATTCACCATTTTGTCCTGCCACCTGCTCAGTAGAACATACATACAGTATACATGTTTTAGACGTCACAGTTGGCCTCAAAGTTTGGAAAAGAGGAGAAAAATACTGGGAAACCGACTGCCATATGCTTTTTAATTATTCCCAATCCCAGACAATCTGGATTAGAAGCAATAGCCACCCGGGATGCGAGAGGCACTTTACAGACTGCAGCTAAACGGGGGTTACAGGCTGTCTGCCTCCTTATGGTGGATTCACAAACCTTTCCAGGATAATTAAAGGTTAACCACTTTGCTGCCGGGATTGCAGAACACCAGTGGATATGACCGAGGGCTCCCTTTGTAAATAGCGTTGCAATCAGGTGTTCGCTGTACAACAGGTACAATCCTGACATGCATACGAGACACAGAGAGAGACAGTGTATGTATGTATGTTCGATTCTAAGATGCACCGTTTTTCCCCATTTTCACGTCTGAAATTGAGATGCACCTTAGAAAATCGATGATTTAAAAAAAAAACAAAAAAAACCCCAAAAAGGTCTGCAAGGGGGCGCTGCATACAGCATCCAGTAGCAGCCCGACACCTGTCTCCGATCCCGGACCCCCCCCCCACGAGACTCTAGGTGAACTGCAGGACGTGCAGAGGGGATCAGCCACAGTGGAGATGTAAAGTACACACGCTGAGCACAAAGTTGTACTCTAGTACAGTGTAGGGTAGTGTAGATAAATGTATGCTATTGTCTGCTAGTAAAAAAATAATAATAATAATAATAATTCGGCACATAATGATTAGTTTTTGAAGTGAAACTTCTTTAGTGGCACCTAATCAATTTTGATGGAACAAAACTCCTTCATGGAGACGAAAATGTGAAACGGAATGACGTCACGCTCCTAACGGCCGCCGCACCCCCACACACCCGCTGACATATGCGGCAGTGCTCCTAACGGCTGCCGTTCCCCCCACACGCCCGCTGACATATGCCGCGCATGCGCAGTAGTGATGGTGCCGCTGACGGACGACAAACAAGCGCAGAAGCGGCGCCGTTCCCCCCACACGCCAACTGACATATGAGAAGAGGACACAGAGCGCAGACCACCCACCCACACCCCCTGTGTCACACACACACGCCGACAACACACAATGAAGTTTCACTTACTGTGCGCGTGCACAGCACACACAGCTTTTTAAAATTTATTAAATCAAGGTTGCATCTTAGAATCGAGGAAATACGGTGTGATAGAGAATATATATATATATATAGCAACTGTAAATATACACAGTATATACATACATACAACCCTGCCTTTCAACCATTATCACCTTGCATACAGTGCTCCCACTGCAGCAAGGGATTCTGGAAAATGACATGCAAATGAGCACACAATGTGTCACCTTTTGCCTGGAATATCCATTCACATGGAGCCCATTTAAGCTGATGTATCGCCGTTCACACAGCTTTTAAACACAGCATGGGACTAGCAAAGCAAATTTAAACCACTCACAGACATGTTTCAACCTTGATGGGTATCATCATTGTGAGGTTGATTTAAAGCTGCAGTTCAGTCTTTTTTATTTTTTTTATTCAATAGTTTCATTTGGGCAATCTGTAATTACCTAAAGAACTGTATAGCTGCCAGTCAATTCGTTCTCCATGTATTGATCGGCGAAATTTGGCAACAGCTTTAGATATTGGACAAAGTTTTTACCAACAAGGGGTAAAGATACTGGACAAAGTTAAACAGCTTTAGATATGGCATATGTTTTTCCTCTGCTTCTGTCACTCAGTGGAAGCTCATGAATATTCATGAGCACTTCTGCACTGACATGTGCTAGAGGGAGGACAGGGCTGACAAAGGGGTGTGCCAGGGCTTGTGACAGGACATGAAGGGGCAGTGCCTTAGCAAATGGCTGTTAAAATAGAATACAAGAAAATTGGTCTTTCAAAGTTGTTTTTTTAAAAACAGAAAATGCTAAAAGTATTTTTTCTTACTACAGAACTGATTTATTAAAAAAAACACACATGCAGGATATTGCCTGAACTGCAGCTTTAAACTTGCTTTGAAATAGTGGGAGCACTGTATGCGAGGTATTAGGCCTCGGGCATGGTCAGCGCATAATGCTGAGGTGCGCTGCTGCTCGGCAGTGAGACCCTGCAGCCGCAATGAGAGCGTGCGGAAGCATAAGTCTTAGCAAAATTTTAAATTTTCGCGCTCATGGGAGCGCAGGGCCGGTCACGTGAGCGGTTCGCCCAATGAGTATGCCTGGTATATTCAACCACTCTCTGTTTATTTTTTTCCTTTAGAGGTTTATTATTTATTTTCTTCTATTGGTTTATTGTTCATTATCTCCTTATACGACCGGCCGGTTGTGGATCACTATGGGTACTTTGTCCCCTTAGTGGTTTCATTTTTTGAGGTTTTGTTCATTATATGTTTTGTTTTTTATGATAGCTTAAATTTTCTTGGGGTTATTTATACTTTTTTCATTGTCCTATGTTAATTTATTTTGTTTAGTCAGGCAGGGTTTCAGTTAGCTGTTTTTTGTTTTTCATCTTATTTTGATTTAATACATTTTGATTTAATAAATTACTATTATTATTTTCTGCATTATTTGTCTGAGTGCTGATTAGAGGTTTCTTTTTCTCTCTCTGTGATATATATATATATATATATATATATATATATATATATATATCACTACACAGGGGGGGAAGGATGGGCTCTAGCCACATTCCAAGATGCACTGTTTTTGAGTAAACCCTTTGCCTGCATTATTCAATGTAACATCGCCGGAAGAGATCAGTGTATCTCGAAAGCTCGCACAAATAAAAGCATTTAGTTAGCCACCAGCCCCTTACCTCATGCCTGGCTGTCCCCGCTGCCTCCTTCCGGCGAGGCTCACTACGCGCTGTGACGCGTCAGCCGTCAGGGGATGCAAGGGGATTGCGACCCCGAGCGGTGACGCGTCACGTGGTGCGCTGGTGAGCCTATCAGCACCAAGGGCTGGAGTGTCAGAGCTTCCCCCACCTCCAAAAAGGTAGGGGGGGGGGAAAGTGTGTGTATGTATGTGTGGGGGGGGGGGGGCGGACCGGGGACGACGACAGAGCAGCACAGAGAGCGAGCAGCACAGGGCATTTGTGGGGGCTCGTTGCACCCTCTTGCAGCCCCGGGAGACCCCCGCTGCAGCCCTCTACTCAAACCACGCCCCCCCCACTCCAGCGGACTGCAGGTAGCGGTCAATTGCCCCTCCACGCGCCGCCTGCATGCAAGTGCGGGCTGACTGAGGCAGCAGGGGCCTCGACCCAAGGTTGCCCGTTACCTTAACTTCGACATTTTCCAGACTTTCGAAGGGTTTGCAAACCTTAACTACACTCAATTGAATTTGTATGGTTTTTAGCGTATGGACCACACATAGCAATTGATCACAAGGACTCTTTCATTCATATATTTCACTATGACATTTTTCATAATTGCCTCCCAAAGACAAGTGTATTTTGCATCTTCCCAATGTCTTTTTCTTTCTTTCCTCTTCTCGATTTCGATTCACCATTATCTATTTTGTTCCTTCAATGTCTTACTCTTCCCCCCCCCTTTCCCTTCATGTAACTGTATTTTAACCTATAAGTTTCTCTCTTCCCCCCGTAACTTTCTCTTCCCCACAACCCCCTTGTCTCTCCGCCACCTTCATGTCTTTCTCCCCTCACCCCAACATGTCTCTTCCCCCTCCGCCCCACTCCCAGCATGTCTCTACCCCCCTCACCATGTCTGTCTGTCTCCCCCCTCCCCTCAACCCCAGCATGTCTCCCCCCTCCCCTCAACCCCATCGTCTCCCTCACTCACACCCCAGCATGTCCTCCCTCATTCACCCTCAGCATGTCTCCCTCACCCCCAGCATGTCCTCCATCCTCATCCCTCATCCCCCACCCAGCATGTCTCCCTCCCTCACACCTCAGCATGTCAACCTCAACCTTCACCCCTGCATGTCTCCCCTCCTCATCCCTCACCCCCAGCATGTCTTCCACCCCCAGTATGTCTTCCTCCCCCTCCCTCACACCCAGCGTCTCCCTCCCCCCTCACCATGTCTTTCTCTCCCCCCCTCCCCCCCAGCATGTCTCCCTCCCCCCTAGCATATCTCCCTCCCCCAGCATGTCTTTCTCCCTCCATCCCGCCTGCATATCTCCCTCCCCCCTAGCATGTCTCCACCCCCCACACCCCCAGCATGTCTCATTCCCAGCATGTCTTTCTCCCCCCCCTCACACCCAGCATGTCTTCCCCCCCACCCCCCCATATCTTTCTCCTCCCACCCCATATCTTTCTCCCCTCTCACCCTATGTCTTTCTCCCCCCCACACCCAAGCATGTCTCTCCCCCTCACACTTCTCCACCCTATGTCTTTCTCCCAATCCCAACCTCCATATCTTTTTCCCCCTCCCCCCCACACATATTTCTTCCCTGACCCCCGATGGCATTCTCACCAATCCCCCATGTCTTTCCCACCCTCCCCAATGTCTCTCCACCCCCATTTTTACCCCCCTACCAGTCCCTATGTCTTTCTCCAATCCTCCCCCCCCCCCCCCCAAGTTTCTCACCTTCCATGCTAGGGTTTGGGGGGGGGCGTAAAGCAGAAATATCCAGAAAACCTGGCCAGTTCGTAGCTCTTGAGGACTGGAGTTGGCCACCCTGACTTAGTGAATACGCCTTGGACTTTTTTTTTAAAGCTCATTTGCTAGGGGAGATCGTGTTCTGTGCTCTTGTAGCAGATTCCATCCTCCTCCGTTAATGTAATTAGGAAGCTGCAATCGCAATGTGCCGGAAGATTTTTGGCTCATCCGACGCTCAAAGGGTCAATTTCAATTACTGTCAATTCTCGAAATGGCTTTGTTTTGGCTCCATGGTGCATCTATCTATATACAATTTTTACAAAGATACTCACTAAGCGGCTGCAGCAGACCCTGGACTTTACCCAGCATAAAGAACATGTGGGACTTCGCTGTGGACATAGCGCAGTGGACCACATCCAAGTCGTGCAAGAAGCGATTTGTGAACTAATGAATACAATTTACAACTCCATTTAGGATTCGTGGATTACAAAATAAAACATTTGATCCTGTCTACACCTCAAGCGGTTCATTGATATTATAAAGACCTATAAATAAAGACAGGACAGACAGGACAGACAGGAGTGCCACATCAACTATTAGATTACATGAAGATACAAGCAAGATAAGGATCAGCAATGAGACATCATTTCACCAAAGCTTTTTACAGAAACACGAAGAATTGTTCAAGACATTATATTGGAAGATGCACACACTCCTCCCTCCCCCCCCAGCATCTCTCTCGCACCCCCCTGCCCTCTCATATCTCTCGCACCCCCCCTGCCCTCTCATATCTCTCGCACCCCCCCTAGCCTCATATCTCTCGCACCCCCCCTTCCTCATATCTCTCGCACCCCCCTCCCTCATATCTCTCGCACCCCCCCTTCCTCATATCTCTCGCACCCCCCTCCCTCATATCTCTCGCACCCCCCTCCCTCATATCTCTCGCACCCCCCCTCCCTCCCTCACATACCTCTCGCACCCCCCCCCCTCCCTCCCATACCTCTCGCACCCCCTCCCTCCCTCCCTCCCATACCTCTCGCACCCCCTCCCTCCCTCCCATACCTCTCGCACCCCCCTCCCTCCCTCCCATACCTCTCGCACCCCCCTCCCTCCCTCCCATACCTCTCGCACCCCCTCCCTCCCATACCTCTCGCACCCCCTCCCTCCCATACCTCTCGCACCCCCTCCCTCACCCCCTCCCTTCCTCCTCCCCTCCCAATACCTCTCGCACCCCCTCCCTCCCCCCTCCCATACCTCTCGCACCCCCTCCCCCCCTCTTCCTCCCTCACCCCCCTCCACCTCCCTCCCCCTCCCTCACC